>NW_012137636.1:4091371-4104291 GCF_000956105.1 Propithecus coquereli | reverse complement strand
AACTATACGGAAGATTAATAAAACAAAAAGTTGGTTCTTTGAAAAAATAAACAAAATTGACATGCCTTTGGCTAAACTAATGAAAAACAGAAAAGAAAAATCCCTAATAAGCTCCATCGGGAACAAAAAAGGAGACGTTACAACTGATGCAATGCTCCCTTTTTGACCTGCTGTCTATACAGACAATGTCTCCATTCTCAAGAGATCAATGGGCCTCCACGACTCCATTAAGAACTGATAAAAGCCATTCCACCATTACCAAAATCCAGATGTTTCCGTCCATCTTCTGTTGAGAAGCTTTCCACACTTTCCCATATTCTGTATCTTTCATCTAAGTAGTCCATTTTTTCTAGGGAACTGACTGATGACGAAAAGTTATCTGTGGTACTTGACCCAGGCCCTGAGGAGGAGAGAACTCTGATGACTGGGCAACTGATCTCTCACAAAGGAAAAGTGTAAGGTGCAATTTGGGTGTAGTGGAAACCCCTCCTCACCCCTCCTGCTGTTTTTCTGTCCCACAGTGGGTGTTTCTTATGAGGCAGGGCAGGAATCAGGAAAGTCAGAGAGAGCCACAGTCGATTTCCTGATGAGCCACTTATGAGCAAACACACTTTGCTAGAGACCTTGTTTTCCTTAAGAAACAATACAGACTAGTCACATATAAATGGCACAGTTTCCTCCTACTAAAATGATTTCCCCTACTCTACTAAAGAAAATTTACCTCCTTCCTAAGGATGCTTACATTGTTCCCCACTGAGATGGGCCACCTGCTCCATCCCAGGAGAGTGACACTAGGCTCACATGGATTCCTTCTGGGAGCAGACTTCTGACTTTTCATGGGTGCCTCAAATCCACCTCACTGCAGGATGTGCTAAAACTAATGGGAAGTGCTGTGAATCTACCAGAACTTGGCTCAGCACCGCTCACCTCCCTTTTCTGTGCCCCTTCCTCCCTTGCCACACCTTCTCCATGGTACGCCACACCACCCACTCTCCCCACAACACGTTCTTATGTTCCTCCGGTCAGAAGAATAGGCAATTAAAATTTAGAATAAAGTGGGCCTGTTATTGCTTTTACATTTTTCAAAGAGAAGCACATGAAGACATGTTGCAAGGAGCAGTCCCTAAATGGTAAAATGGCAAAATTTCAGACACAGCATCCCTCAGGAACTTTCTGGAGACTCCTCAATCACACTACTTGGTTTGCTGCCATTTGTCAATGTGGAAGGCCAGACCCATTGCCAGAAGAGCTAGATCCTGGAGTCTGAGCTACTTTGGATCTTGCCAGAAATTACAAGGAATCTCCTGTTTCCTATCTCCTATCTTCAGCCCACCCTTTTGAGAAACCTCAGATTTAAATCCAACTAATACCTGAGGAGCACCTATTATGTGTTACACACTTTCACTCATCTTGTCTCACATAGTCTTCCCAATAAAATTTTTATGTTTTGGAGAGGTGACTGAACACTTCAGAGGGTAGCTGCCTTAGCCACACAGCTACTAAGTACTTAAACAAAGAGCTCATTCTAAATCCACCATTGCAGCAGCCTCCTGAACTTTCTCCATATCTTATAATTACAAAAATTTACATTTATCCCTTAACCTTGATGGGCTTGCTAATAAACAACCTACCTTCTGAGCTATGCTTTCTTTTGATGAGTTTCTCAGAAAATCTCTTAAAGGTTCCCACTTCCAGCAGTCATGGATCCTCACTTTGAAGCTCAACATTCCAAGGAAAATAGGGACTCCAGGGAAGACACTAAAATGTGTCTGCCACTATTCCTGTCTTCAGAAGAGGTCCTGGAGTCCCAATCCATTTATGTTTTCTCTTTCCAGATGACCCTTTGAATAATAAGAAGCTCACAATATACTCTAGTTGAGTGGTTCCCAAACATGGTTCTGTGGATTGATTGCATAAGAATCAGTTGCAGTATTTTTTTTAAAAATACACATTACCAGGCACCACCCCCGCCCTCCCCTGCCCTGGAAAGGATTTGACAATGTAGAATTGGGGGCTGAAAGAGGAGGCCAGGCAGCCAACAATGACAGCTTGCTCATGAATTTCTGGAAGGTGGCTGAGAGATGGCTGTTATTCTGACTCTGTAGACCCAGCGTGGGTCCTCCTTGGTGGTTTTGATGCACAGCCATGTCTGGGAGATTTTGGGCTGGTTAAAGAATCAGGTCACAGAGTTGGAGACTAGAGGTTGGCCCTGGCATGACTACTGCTCCCTGGTGCTTGGTGTACTCACTTGTGAGCTGGGAATGAATCATTCTTGCCTTTATGCACCCTCAGAGGCAATGTATGAGAGCAGATTATGTCATGGGCATTAACACACATGGAGAACGTGCTGTACAAATAATACCTCCTTTCTATTCCTCCTCTCCACAGGCACTGCCAGGAGAGCTTCTAAAGTGTATACCAATCCAATACTTAATATCCATCAAGTTGTTACCCATATGGGTGACTCTGTTCTCATAAGGAGTCGAAAACAATCTCTGTCTCAAGATCTCCTAGGTGATTGCCCCATCAGTACCTAATCTGTTGGACCCCTTCTATCTCTAAACCTTTATGACTCACCCTTTCAGCTTTACCCCCACTTTTTACACTGGAGGAAAAGCTTCCTTTTGCCTTGAGGGAGCTGTCATCTTGGCTCCTCTGCAGGTCTTTCCCAGTAAGCTTCCATGATCGGCATTTTCCTTTCTATCCGTCCAGTGCTGAGGCTACTCCAGTTCTTCTCAAACTTGATTATGCTTAAGAAGGGCCTGGGGAGCTTGTCTTTAACCAGCTTCTTGAGTCTTGTCTCCCACTAGTCTGGTGCAGGAGGCCTGGGCGGATGCCAAGAGAGTTGCATTTAGTGAGCACCCCGGGAGTGCTGTGCGGGTGATCTGAGGAGCACACTTTGCGGCACCTTCTGTGCTCCAGTCAAGTCCATATGCACTCACGTTGACTCACTGGCATGGGATTTGTGGCATTTAGAAGGGATTGGCCTGTGGATGGCATTTCCACCATCTGTAAAGAAAGTTTTAACTGAGCACTGGAGAACCTCACTACTCAAAGTGTGGTCTGCTTACCATCAGCCTCTTCTCACCTGGAAGCTCAACACAAATACAGAATCTCAGGCCCCACCCCAGACCTTCTACCTCAGGATCTGCATCTGAGCAAGACCCCCAGGTGCTGCATGGGCTCGTCCAGGTGTAAGAAGCTATAATGGCCACAGCACGGGTTTGGAGTGAAGCTGGCTTGGGTTTTACTCTTTGTGTCATAATTTATCAGTTGTCCTAACTGGGTTTAGTGGCTTCATCTCTCTGGGCATCTCTTTGCTCATCAGTGAAATGGAGACACTAGAAACTGCAAACAGTATTTGATTTACTCCTCACCACCTTTATAGGTATGTTGTCTTGACACTATTTTAGATGCCAGTTTCTTAGCACTCTCTCTACTTAAGTATCAGCGTCCAAAATTTATGTGGAAAATATGGAAATTGCTTAAGAAACCAAATTACTGTTTAAACGCTACAGGCGGACAACTTAGATATGCAGAATTATTCAGGGAAGTACTTGAAAGACTTGGAGGACTGTCTGCGAAGAGCAGGCCAAGGACAGCTCTTGTGTGATGGGAGTGAAAGAAAAATAAGGACATGCAAGAAAAGGCTTGGGGGGATGGATTACAAAAGGAGGAGAGCTCCTTCCCTGAGGGTTCCATGGGGATTCGACAATGTGGAACTGGGGGCTGAAAGAGGAAGCCAGGCCAACAGTGACAGCTTGCTCCTGACTTTCTGGAAGGTGACTGAGCAATGGCAGTTACGCTGGGAGTGAACCAGAAAGACTCTTCTTCCTGACGACAAGCCTCAGCATGGGCAGAGTCACTGGGGAGTCTGTGGAGGGGTGAGTTTTGCAGAGGCTCTGGCCAAGGCATTCAGAGCCATTCCAGGAGAGCTGGGAGACTAGGAGGTTGCCACTATGGCAAAGCACACATTCACAGCCTACTGTTGCGCCCAGAGAGACCGTGACCCTGTGGTTAATGGTGCAGACTCTAAAGTCAAGCCACTGAGTCGGAACCCCCAGCATGCTGCTCACCACCTGTTTAATTTATTTGTGGATTTTTAATTTATTTGTGATTATATAGAATATCCACGGTTATAGACAGTGAATGAGGATTCAAATGTGGAGGTCAGCTAGGAAGTCCGTGCCTCTAAATAACCCTGAGGCACTTAGTGTCTGATGCGTGTTGAAAATTATTTCTGTTAATTAAACGCAATACAACTTTACAATAATGGTGCTTGTCCAAAAGCTCTCAGAAAAGGGAATGTGTACCCAGTGACAGTCAATAAAGCTAATTACCCAATTCATGAAAAACTGCCCTGATAAAGCTGCTCCAGTTCCATTATCTCCATGACTTACTAGTAGGGCATCATGGAGAGAGTTTCCTTCCTGTGACTCACGCTCCCTGCTGTTGTCACTGTGCCACTCCACTGTCAGAGGAGGGGACTCTCCGTGAGACCTTCCAGGGCCTCCTCCCCCATCTCCCTGCCATGTGACTCCACCTGCCTGTGGCCTCCTCCTGCTGCTACTGTTCAGATTCAGGCGAGGTATTCTGTGTTCTTGGTTGAAAAAGACACCTTATTATTTTAATTAGATCCCTCTAGAAAACATCTAAGGAACCACATATCTGGCTTCTGTCTGACTGCAAGTCTGTGTGATAGATTGTGAAGAATAATTTTATAAGCCATCCAAAAATAAATACGACCAAACAGTAGCCATTTTTGTTAGGTGGCTTTGGAATTTAAGGTAAAGTTGTGTGATATAAAACACAAATATTAAGCTTTTTTGGAGAGGATAAATTTTTGCTGCTTCACATTGTGCCTTTTAATTTTTCCCTTTCTGGAGAGCAGCCCATGAAACACCCCAAGGACAATGATGTCATAATCGCTGTCTTCATTGCCAGCATCCTCCTCATCATTCTGACAGTGACTGTTTGTTGAACATCAGGCACTCTGACAGGAATTTTTGTACACAAAATGGAAAGTTTAATGTTATGCAATCTACTTCTTGATAAACCCTTCAAGATAAATACTTATAAAAATAGGCATAACAATTTTAACCTGCCATTTAAAAAATGAATATAAATATACTGAATCTTGGAAGACGTAGACCAAACCTAATGATTTTGGCTTAAGGTTGTTATCATGGACATTCTTTTGACAATAATCAGATAATAATGCAAATTTTGTATTGGGGTCACTTGCATTCCATCATGATAAATAAAGCAGTGAACAGAAACTTATGTGCATATACCTACACTCAATCACAACCAAAAAGTAGGATCTAATCACCAAGCTACAAATTAAAAACAACCAAGACCAGAAGACAGCTCTGTTTCTCACTTCTCAGAATTGTATTTTTCAGTCATATAATGGTTTCCACCAACTCTGACCATCACAGTGTTGTTAAAGAACAAATTCCCTAAAGACATCCATAACCTGGGTCAATGCAGCTTCACCTGTGTTATACCAAGTCAGAGGCTAGTGAAAGATCAATACAGAGTGACAGTGGGTTACTACATCATTCTCTGGACAGATCTCTCCTCAAGGTGATAAGGAATGGAACAATGGACAAGCACATCAGAGTCCTACCTAAAGGCTTCCTGCTCCTTAGGTAGAGTATTAGCTTGAAAACCTCCAGCCTACCCTTTGCTAATGAAGAAAATGGCATAGAGGGGCATCCAATACATTGCTTGGTTCATAGTTTTGAGAGTGTAGGGGTGTGTTCCTTAAAGGGGGAAAAATGACACTAGGCCCCCAGAGTTAGTCTAACCAGTTAGTGAAGAGAAGGGCTCAACAGAACATCAGCATTCTGGTGACAGAAAATCTTTACTAGACATGTTAAAATTTGAACTTCTCAATCACAAATGTTATCTATGAAATAACAAGATTTGGGACTTGGATCTATGACATTCCTAAGCTTTCCTTGGATTATGAAGTTGAGAAGACTGGGTCTCCGAGATTATCAGATGAGATCTGGGCTTCCATGATTCTATCACCAGATTCATAGTCAGTTCCCCTAATCTGCCTTCATCCTCAGTCTCAGTACACTCAGAGCCTCCCGTAGTATTTATTATATGTGTGTTTGGGAAGGGATAATAGTTTTATAGTAAAATTTAAATTTAATGTGATTCTGGATGGACTTTACCTATTTCTCTTCTAACTTCCATTTCTCATAACACATCACCAAGCTGGCCTTAGAATATTTGGTTTATTGACAATACTTTTCAAGCCAGTAACTGGAGGAGTAATAATAAAACAATACCAGTAGAATTTGAACATTCCCCATTCTATTTCAATTTTCAATCCTCAAAACAAACCCTGGTCCAATTTTGAGTACAGGTAAATACTAGGACAGCTATGCCAAGATGACACTAAGGGGAATATTATCACCTTCCCCCGAGTCAAGATATCAGTCCCCAGGACACCAAGCGCTAACACAGAGCCAAGTTTCCCATATCTGCCAGAAGTCTCACCATTCAGCAGAACACATTATGGATGGCCGTCTTCCGTTTCTCAGGGACGCCACAGTCGGGCCTGTGAAGCTGCTCACTGGGGACATTTCCAGCACTGTGGAGCTGGCATCAAAGATTGTTTTGACTGATGACAAGGTTACATCATAATATTAAAACAAAGCACATTTAACTTTTCAGGAAACTGAAACAGTACCAGAAGGGAAATACTCCTGTGGCAGGAACTGGGGGACATTGTTTATGTTTTCTTGACGCTTACGTTCCTTTAAACTTACACTGCCTTTAAGCTTTAATATGATGGTTGGTCAGTCATTCCTAACTCCAAAAATATTTCTACTTATAGCCCAGAATAAAAAAGGTGTCAATGTCTTCTAATATTTAAGAAAATGAGGAGCTGAGGTGTTACAATAACATGTAATGTTAAACACCATTTTGAAAGAGTTAGCACATTGGGACCTTTCTTTGGGATTCCAAATCAGACAAATTTCAAAAGAGGCATCATAATCATTGGAAAATACATACTCTAGGGAGTCATCTAAACATAGAAGATAATTGCTGTGCTTGTTGAGTCACCAAGTTTGAACTAAAATTACAGTTGCTTAATGGGTAATGTGACGTGCATCTCTCCAATCCCAGCCATTTGAAGGCAGATATTTTCTGTTTCTTGAAGCTGTCAGTTCTCACCTATGCCCGTAGGTACAGGATTTTTCTCAAGGTGCTGCTTCTGACTGTGCTTTTAGCCTCTGGGATCATTTTGTTTCTCTGACTTCCATCTTATGGATTAAACCTGAATTCTCCTTTTCATTCCCATCCTGTAAGCTAGCTATGTCAGGTGAGTGATGGGTGCCTGACTGCTTCACTTTGCTTCTCAGCTCTGTACACTACAGGTGCACGTGGGCGCCCCACAGATGCCAGAGCCCAGCCAAGCCCCAGTGCCTCCAGGATGGGAGTCCAAGAATCGACCAGGGAGAGCATCACGTTGTAAGCCTAGTCCTGTGTGCAATGCTGGGGTTTTTCCAGCAGAGGAAGACAGTTCCATTTGGCTGAACTGTGCAAAGGAAACCTTGAAAAGACATACTGGGAGAAACCTGGAAGATGTTGGAGGATTTAGTATCACACTGGAACCCTGACTGTAGGGTAGAGGGCATTTTCAGGCAGAGAGAACTACAACTGAGAACACACCCACGTGGGACATAGCATTGCTTGATCAGGAAACAACAAATACATTGAAATAGTTGGCATGGAGGGTTTATATCCTGGGAGTGGGGAGGAGCCAACGAAGATAAGACTAGAAAAATAGTAGCAGATGGTGAGTGAACTCCTAAGCTGTGCAGGCGGATTTTGACTTGATCTTGCACATCAGAAAGTACAGTGTGTAAGGGTGACAGGCTCAGAATCAAATATATTTCTTGGCAAAATTTGTGAAGTATATAATGAATCTTCTAGAGATTTCAGGGATAAATATGACTTTACGGGAATATAAATGTCACAGATTCAAAGCAGCTATGAATATAGTGCTCTCTGCTCCATCTCACACCAACAACAGCAAAAAGGTCTACATTTAATTTTCACAATATGATTGCTCCACAATTGTGTGAATTCTGCCAGTACCTGTCTTAATGGTCACACTGGACTCTCTTGGGTACAGTTTAGGTCTTTTGATCATTTGATTTCTTTATTATCCTTGTTCTCTTTTTTATCTTACATCCCACTGCAAGTTCTTTGAACAATATTTAAAGCTGTGACCTTTTAAATAAAATAAGCATTCAAAAGTCTTGCTATGATTTAAATTCTGAGTGTGAGCCAGATGTTTTTACCTAGACATGCTGTGGGGTATGAAAAATTGCTAGAACAATTTAGGATAGATCTTTCTATTTCCAATTGGCATCGAATGACAATATGTGCATTATACTTTGTCTCTCTTGGTGTTTTTCCATCTTTTGGAATTCATACTGTGTTGGAAAAAAAACAGAATTCACCCTTGCTGCATTTTGATGCACTTCCTGAAAGATTATCAGCCAAATCGGTCATACTCTCAGGGAGATGATGTGGTCCAACTTGTTCTCGTAACCCACAGTTTGGATTTATTTTCCCTTTGCTCTCTTCCAAGCTATTATTTTATTGGCAGTAAAAAAATGGATCCATTGAGCAATCAGATAATATTTTGGATCCAGTATCATTTTCACCCTCAGAAAGTCCAGCTTGAAATGATCAGTGGGGTTATCAAAGTAGCAATGTTTAGTCTTTTATAAATGACTGGAAACGATTGAAAGTCCTGACCAAGGAATTTTTGGGCTCAACTAGGGCAATGAATTATGATTTAATCTTTATTTTGAAACTGATTATCCTAAACTAACTTCCACTTCGTATCAGGGATTTCAAAGAAAATTGGATGTATTTTACATAAGATTAGGCGACTGGCTTTAGTCAAATAATCCTGTATAATTGTTGGTTACATCTCTTGAAACACATGTTCCTCGTTACCAAAAGAAAACATTTGCCTTTAGTAGAGTCTCTGATTATTGTTAATCTTATTACTATTATTGTAGTGAAGGTTCTGGAGTGTGTGTGAGTGTGTGTGTGTGTGTGTGTGTGTGTGTGTGTGTGTGTGTGTCTAAGCTGAGTGTTCTCCCTAAAACCCTGCCATGGCATATCAGGTGAAAATGGGCTTCCTATGATTCTATTCGTAGATGGAGTCCTTAAGTCCTTAGGCAGAGAAAATGACCATGTACATAGAAGCTGACAATAGGTCTTGTAGATGAGGATTATGACAAGAGATATATCCTTAACCTCCCATAGAGTATGCCCTTAGGTAACCAGCGAAATTGCCCTAAGTTCCCTGGTGCTAGAGCTCTGTCCAGGGACAACGATAGGAGAGGAAGATCTTGGTTATACCACACATATTTTTCTTTTGCTCACGTGAGATTTTTGTCCCAGTTTCCTTGTAAGAATCTGAGAATGTGACCAAATTAAGGAGTAGACCACAGTCCTGCAGAGATGAGCTAAGTAAGCTAGCGTGGCTTTCACTTGTAGATCTATAATAAACTGCAACACTAGAAGCTGGCAAGGTCCTTTATCTCAGCCAGAGTGATGTGGATAAAAATGGCAAAAAGGCCTAGGACGAGTGGTTGTAAGTGCCACCAGGGAGGCAGCAGTCATGGCCAAGTTTTCCTACAAAGTCAGCTCACATTGCTCGTGATTCAAATGGTCTGCAAGGAAGAAATTCACAGACCAGGAAAGAAGTGGAATGGCTCTAATATGGAAACCATCAGAGGAACATGCCTTGGCTTTGGAGTGACAAAATTACAATGGGGATGTTATGAGGCAGTGGTGTAGAAATGCCCCTTCTCTGGTAGAGGAGGACCTCAATGGCAGCCATGGAGAATAGGCCAAGTGACCTTAAAACTCTGCCAGGAGATGGGAAGGTGGTGGCTATGGAAAGTTTGGGAGTGGATTGGGGCATGGAGCTCCAGGAATTCCCATGGTAAGACTATTGTTTTTAATCTATGTGCTCTCAGTTGCATCTGCTCAGGTCTCAGATACATGAGAAATGTTCCCAGAGACATGGACTACTTGATTAGAATTCCTATGAGAAACCCACACAGTGAACAAAGTAAATTTCCCATTCTCCCCTCTCAATTCTCAACACTTGGCCTTCCCTTGGATGCATATATGAGACAAACATCTTACTCTCTTCTAGGGTCCAGTTCTCAGGTCAAACTGAGACTGTCTGTTCATGGGCATTTATAAAGCAACTAAGTAATAGCCTGACTTTGAACTACCTGTGAGGTCTTGGGCAAGGTAACTCAGAGACCCCTGGATATAGTGGCCTTAATAAAACCATGTTCTAGCATTGGCCATGTCCTGACCTCCATATCACATAGTCTAGTAAGAAAAAATGAACATGTGTTTGGGAGGAGAGGGAGGTAGTCTCTCCTTATATGAAGGCCACTGTCCTCACCCTGACCCCTAATTCTAGTTCCAGTTCCCCATTTTGAAATGCATTTAGCATTTCTATCCAAAAGTCCATTGTCCTTTCATATTTAATATGTCCTGTTCATAACATACTAATTCCTCACTTTCTCTCTTAGTTCTTATTTGTCAGTGGAACATCCTTCTACTTTTCCAACCGCCAAACTTGGAAACATCTTTCATTCCTCCCCTAAAACTCTTCTTACCCATAAAAAAAATGTACTTAAATTATTCTGACAATTATTCTTAAAATGGACTAATTTCTTTCTCTTATTGCCACTGCACCACCATGATTGACACATACATCAATTTACTCCTGGACCAGTGTGACATCTCCACATGTCCCTCTGCTGTTCATAAATGGGGTGTGCTTCCCATTGCCCGGCTGGCTAGTCTGGTCTTATCCCCCTGGTCAGGGCTGGCTGCTCCTAACTTACAAATAATGAAATTCTCACCTCTTTTAAGTAACCTCAACTCTGCTCAAAGTCTGTGCAGACCCAGTGCATTTCTATATCAACGCCATTACTTAGCTGATCCCCTAATCTGGCAGCTCCTCCCCCTCCTCTTTCCCCCAACAGCCTTGCTAATTTCTATCATCATATAAAGCCTATTTTAATTCTTAGCACATTGATAAAATGATCCTTAGAAACTTTAGCTGCTACCAACCTTGAATAGCTCTGAGATACACGTTTTTGGCTTATAGTGGGCATTGAATAAATATTTAAATTAAATTACATTCTGTTATATTAATCTCAATCTCTTTCATGTGTAAAAGTGTTTGCCTTTAAGTCGTAGTATAAGGTCCTTGAATTTAATAAATGCATGCTAAATTGAATTTGTTGACTCATATGCTGAAAAAACAGACCAAATAATTTTTATTTTTAAATCTGTGCTTGGGGATGGTCTATGAACAGCATCATTTAAACACAAAGAAAATTTAAGCAAATATTTTTGTCCTACAGTTTATAGAAGAGGAGGAGAATTGATGTGATTCTTTTTGCCTTTAGGGTACACGATACTCTTTTAGGAGTCAGGACAAGATCTATCATTTTTATCTTTTGCCAGTATTCTTGAGAGCATGCTCTGATACATGGCATTGTGTAGGGAGACAGTTAAAGGGATGGTTTCTACTTTTTGGATTTATACATTCTAGTTAAGAAAAGAGTTGTGTAACAATGCTTGAATTTGTGCCAAAATGCATGCTATTGGTCATGTGATAGAGGAGCACACAGAAGGGGGTATTGATGAGTATCAGTGGGTACAAAGGGATGGCCTTTCAGGGAAGGGGGACATAGAGATGAACTTTGAGTGAAGGAGTAGGATTTCAACAGGGAGAGTCAACGATCTAGAGGGGCTGCCAGTAACTTCCTATGAGGGCTAACACGAGTCAATTCCTCTCTGCATCTCAGTATCTCCTGTAAATGAGGAATGTGGGTAAGATTATTTCCAAGGCTACTTCCAGGGACCCAAAGTAGGGAAGATGGGATCATGGAGCACAGCATGGAGGAAGGACAGCAGTCACAGCAAAATAAGGGGCTGAGCCATTGTGACTGTAGCTGAAGAGGGTCAGGGAAGCTCCTCAGGCAATACTTGGCCTTACAGAGGGAGATAGCAGGTGCAGGGGTTGAGGATATTCTGGGCAAACAGTTAAAAGTGGGTGGGGCTGTGCAGATTTGGTGTCAGGTATAGTTCCAAAGTCCTAAAGGTCTAGAAATTTATCTAGTGGCCTGGAGTGGTAGATAAATGTGTATGTTGTTGAGGGGACAGGAGAAATTTTGCCTCACTAGATTATAAAACTCATTTTGAAGAGAAGAGTAACATAAGGTCGTACCAGCTACATTTGAAATGCTCAGTAGCCACACATGGCCAGTGGCTACTGTATTGGATAGTACAAATATAGAACATTTCCTTCATTGCAGAAAGTTCTACTGGACATGCTTTGCTCTAGATTCCACACTGAGCTCATTTTAAGTCCCTGAATGAGACTAGAAAAGAGGAACACTTGCCCTCCCCAAGCTATCTTTCATATTATGACACTTCAAACATTTCCAGAACATCTCAAAGAATGTCACAAATTATTTTTAAGTTAATACATTCCAATTCAGGCCAATTAAAACAAAAAAAGATATCACATTCCATTTTTTTTCCTGTGAAAAGCAAAACTTTTATTGTTCACATCTTCTCAGAAGAGCTTTTTTGAGCAACTCTAAAAATAGAACATGTTCCAAGAGCTCATGCTTGTTTGTTCTACTGGTTATATCAACAACGCAACTTGGGGACAACAATGTGCACTTGGCCCCTTGGTATTGCTCAGGTGTTGTTTCATTGGTCAGAATCCCTTTGTAATCTCTCCCTTTTAGTCTTCTGTCTTTTCCATTGAGACTTTGTGGCTCCTTCCAAGGAGTGGGATCCCAAGTCAGTTGGTGGGTAAACAG
>NW_012137636.1:4087534-4090589 GCF_000956105.1 Propithecus coquereli | reverse complement strand
CACAGAAAGCATCACCTTCTCCGGTGTTCCATTTGTCTCATTACAGAGCAGAGGAGTGAGGGAGTCCCATGGCTGGGTTTATTTCCGTACCTCGGATCAACATAGACTCTTCAAGCTTTAAGGCACTTTCCTCAACCATGTATTACGCAGCAATAATACTTTGTTCAAAGCACTAAAGGAGGCACCAAAGATACCAAGATAAATAAGGATGTGGTCTCTGCTCTTGAAAAGTTCAGAGACTATTAATAGAGAGTAAAATATCTTAGAAGAATGTCACCTATTTTGCCTCGCAGACATTATTAATATGTCATTCATTCATACAAATATCAATTGAGGGCCTATTGTGTCCTAAGACTGAGCCAGACACTGGAGATACCATGGAGTAAGAGTCGAATATAGTCCTTGCCCTTATGAAATCTGCATTTAACATTTCCCTGTTGGGCTCAAATATGGCCTCAGAATCCTTCTTAACACAGTGCTCTGGGGTAGTACCACTAATTCCTTAGACTGGTAGGGAAGACACCCAATTTCTCTGATCCATGGTCTGGCAGGAGAGACAGATTCATGCATTAAATAATGTGATGCTGAGTGACAAACTCTACAGCAGAGATACATGTTAAGTTGTATGGCAATTTAGGAAGAGGGGAACTTACTTCTGCCCAGGGAAGGCAAGGAAACTCCTGAGAGGAAGTTTCTGGGGACTGGAAGGAAGTATTGGAGTCCATACAACAGATTGGAAAGGGTGGGTGGTTAGTGGGGGCTGGGGGGAGCACTGCAGGCAGAGGGAGGAGCCAGAGCAGAGCCAAGGCGTGAAAGGGCACAGACAGTGCACAGGGAGCATGGTGAGCATCGCTGTGTGGGCAGTGGGAAAACAGCTGAGGTTCCCCAGGGTCCAGAGAGGGAAGACTGTAGAGGCAGGATTAGGCTCCACTGTGAAAGGCCATCTGTCTCATTTTGTGGACTTGGGACTTTATCCTGGCGGCAACTAGGGGCCCAGAGAAGCACTTTAAGTGAAGCGATGTGTTTAAACCTAAAAAGAGACAGAAGAGATGAATGCTTATGAGAGCACAGACACTGAGCCCCATGGCCTGTGAAGCTAGCCCTCTGTGCCTCAGTTTCCTTATCTGTAGAGAGGACATAATATCATTCACCTCACTGTGATAATCAAATGAGGGAATGTATTACTATGTAGGATGCTTAGAACACTGGCACATAGAAGCCATCCATGTAGGTTATCTCTGCTGTCTTTGCACATTTGGAAGCTGAGGCACAAAGAAACGAAATAATTTACTCAGGACCACAATGCTGCTTAGTGGTAGAGCCTCGATGCCTTTCCATCACACCAAACTGCTTTGAACACGAGCGTTATCAAAATGCATCTGTCCCAGGGGATTCTAGAAGATACATTTCCATTTGTTTAGATGATGAAGAGGAAATTAATTCTTTTAAAAACTCTTTGTCATCTCTATTTCCCCCTTTTATCTTAAGTTGCTCCAGCTGCTTCCCATATTGTGTTCTTCCACTCTGTTTTTCTTTTATTTTAACATGCACCATTTCAATTTCCCCAAACACAGTGTAATTTATCAATAAATAAATAAACCTGAGCAGAAACACAAAGCATATTTTTCTCCGGGAGGCTTCCCTAGTCTCAAGCACAGGCAGAGAAAACCCAGTGGCACCTTCAGCAAACATGTGCATCAGTGAGTGCGTTAAGCAGATCACTGTGAGAAACTGGGCCAGCTCTGCAGAAATCCTTTGCTTACAATTGAAAGAGAAAGCACAGCTTTGAAGATTGGCCAGATCTGTTCAGTCACTGCACCAGTCCAAGGCACATAAGGTTTGCAATGCTGGCCACATTTGCAAAATAAGTACTTTGGTTATTAAATTGTTCTTGAGGAGGTATTTTCCTAGATTTCTGTATATAATCACCCAAATCCTTTGCTCCTTGATGAATCCTGTAGTATCTGTGCTCGGAAGTAGAGACTCTTACCACCACTTTGTACCAAAATCAAGTTGTGTCTGCCTATCCCCAAAGTGATATGAGTGAGTGGAAATAGGGTTCTTTGATTAGTAACAAGAAAAGGAGTCAAAGTGGTTGGAAGAGAAGGAAGTGATGTTTTTAGTTATAAATCTTTGGTCAAAGTAAAGGTTGTGGAGGTTTAGTACATATAGGTCTTAGAACTCTAGTATTTTTCCTTTTGTGAGAGGAAACAGCTGAGGCTTATTTAAGGGGAACTGATATAATGGGGTATATGTTTGGTATATTGTAGTATTTTCTAAAGAGAGAATTTTACAGGTGGAGAGGAGGCTATACAACTTCATGGGTCTGAGAAGCAGTGGGATTTCAGGCCTATGTTTAGGGGAGGGGTCTCCATCAGTGTTGCTATAACCAGTGGTATTTGGAGTGTCCCAAATACCCTGAATCTCCAAGGCTGTAGCTGGTCCAGTTGGGAGGTGGGGCCCCACATCTAGCAGTTGGTTAGAGCAAGCGCGAACGCCAGTAAACTGTCACGTATCACAGAACCCTGTGGGTCTCAATCCAATTATTCCTGGAACACGTTAGAATTTCTTAAGGACATTTTTTCTCTTTCCTTTTCTTTTTAAGTTTTAAAAGTAGAAACATAATGTATACCCAGTAAAGCACAGAAACCTTAAGTATATCTTCATGAATATTTAAAAAGTGACTTCACTCATGTATCTCCTAGATCAAGATGTGAAACACTACTGGGACCCAGAAGCCTCACCGAAGCCCGTCCCAGCCATTTCCCAGGGGAGGAAGTCACTGTCGCACTTGCCTCACTACAAAGTTTTTTGCCTCTTCCTGAACTTTGTCTAAATGGAATTATACAGTATGTACTCTTTTGTGTCTGGTTTCTTTGGTCAACATTATGTCTATGAGATTCATTGATGTTACATATAGGAGCAGTTCCTCTATTTCATAGATGTGTAATAAGGCAATGTGAAAAGGTGCATACAAATTTATATCTATATCTTCTTGTTGAATTGAAATTTTTGTGATCATAGATGTCTTCTTTATTGCTAGTAATGTTTCTTG
>NW_012137636.1:4080208-4084429 GCF_000956105.1 Propithecus coquereli | reverse complement strand
ACTCCATTATTTAATTTTTTTAAATTTTGCAACCCAGAGAAATGGCTACAAGGTTTAGGGAACTAATTTTTGTTTGGCCTCTATGCCCTATGACATGAATTGGCAAATGCCCTGAAAGGTAATAAAACAAAAAACAAAAAATAAAATATATACCCCAAGCAAACAACTAACAAACAAAACAACAGCAGCAACAACAAAAATACAGCTGCTTTCCATCGTTCTAGGATCTTATTTTAAGTCTTAGCAGATTGAATTATTCATCAATGACTTCAAACACAAGGGTTATTTTTGTCTCTTATTCAGTTTAATAGTTGTTCTCAGTGAGAGAAATTGTCTACGGAAACTACTCGTTCTTAAATGGGAGCAAAAGACACTTGGCTTGGGCGCAGGGCTTGAAAATATCAACGTGCAGGCTCCCCCCACATCAATTAAATGAGACTTTATGGATATGAGAATTGATACAGTTTTAAAGCTCTCCAAAGTGATCCTTTTATCAGTCAGGTTAGAAAATCACTGATATAAACAAGCCATACAAGGTTGACTGAATATCTGAGTTATTTTGAACACGGAGTCGGATGATTTAATGACATGCACAATCTTTACTGCCATCCCCATATTTCATAATATAAAGTAATAATCTTCTGATCCAAAGGTAACCCACCCCACCATGCCACTGCTATCATTCCCTCCTACCAACTCTGGAAATTTTTTATTCATCTTTAAGCTTTTACATTCTCTTCAGAAAATATATACACTTTTATAATTTTGTCTTATCTTGCACATTTCTAAGTACGTATATTATATACATATACAGATATATTTATACACACATGTGTAATTATATATACCACTGCTATCGCAAATGGAATTTTCTGGTGTACTTCCTAATCTATAATTGCATGTGTATAACAACTATTCATCTGTGAATGGTGATCTGGTATTTGGGATGCTTTATTGTTATCTCATAATTTCCAAGACTTTTTTTTTGACAAATTCTGTTAGAGTTCCTGGGTATTTAATCTTACTACTGTAGAAATAATATTTTCCCTTTCATAAATAGACATAACTCTGACACATGCTTTCTGTTTTAACATATTGGCTGGAAATTTTAGGTGAGGTTGGCAGAAGAGGATCTATTTTTATTATCATATTATCACATGTAAATGTGATTGATGCACAAAATCAGATAAGCCATTTATTCATTTATGCTAAGAAGCATTGTAAATGTTTCCTGTGATAAGAAGGTTGCTGATGTTATCTATTTGCAAGTTCTAGTCCCCCATTCTCTTCTCAGCTTACTTTAATTGGGCTTTAGTGCCACCATCTTCACTGCAATTACTTTTTAAAAGTCACCAACAACCTTCACCTTGATAAATTAATTTCTCCGTCCTTATCTTACCCAAATTACTAGCTGTATCTGGCAAAGTTGATCACACTCTCTTATTGAAGCAAGCATCTTCCAGAACATTGTACTGTTCAAGTTTTCTCCAAACCCTCTATCAGATCATCCTCTTCTTCCCATCCTCTAAATACTGGGATGCTCGAGGTCTCATCCATGCTGTCCTTCACCTCTGGGTTACCTTCTATTATGGGTTGATTTTTTCCCCCCACAAAAATACACTGAAGTTATAACCCTCAATACCTGTGAATACTTGTGAATACCTGTGACTATGACCTTATTTGGAAATGGGGTCCTTGCAGATGGAATCAAGTTAAAGTAATTAAGGTGGGCCCTAATCTGATTTGACTGATGTCCTCATGAGAAGGAAACTTGGACAGAGCATACAGGGAGAATGCCATGTGATACAAGAGGTGGAGAGTGGAGTGATGCAGCTGCAAGCCAAGGAATGAGAATTGATGGAGACCACCAAAAGCAAGGAGGAGGAAAGGAAGGAGTCTACTCAGAGTCTCAGAGGGGCTGCAGCCCTGCAGACACATTGATTTCAGACTTCTGGCCTCTAGAGTTATGAGACTGTTTTTCAAATCACCCAGTTTGTGGTAATTTGTTAAGGAATCCCTAGGAGACTAACATATCTCTACCCCCTCAGCTTTGAATACAATGGGAGGTAGAGTTTTAAGATATTCTTTAACACTCCCAGCCTTTAATATGCACACACCAGCTTCTCCAGTTATTCAATCAAATAAAAATTAGCAGATATAATTGAGGTCCCAAATCAGTAGACCTTAGGATAGGAAGATTATGCAGGTAGGCCTGACTTAATGACATGAGCCTGTCAAAGGGAGATCATTTCCTCTAGCTGGCCTCAGAAAAGGATGTCAGAAAGTTGAAGAATAAGAAGAATTTGATGCATAGTCTCTAGCTTGAAGACAGAGGGGACCATGTGGCAAGGACTTCAGGTCACCTCTAGGAGAGGAGAGCAGCCTTTAGCTGACGGTTGTGTGGAAATAGGGACCACAGTCCTACAGCCACAAAGAACTGAATTTTGTCAACAAGAATGAGTTTCTAAGCAGATTTTTTTTTTTCCCAGAGCCTCCAGACAAGAACTAAGCTCAGGTGACAACTTGATTTCAGTTTTGTAAGACCCCAAGCAGAGAACCCAGTCATATCGTGCCAGACTTCTGACTTCAAATTTGAGTTCACAGTTCTCCTGGAGTAATTTGTTACACAGCAACAACAGACCAACATCTATGTGCTGTTGGCTTAACTATATATAACATCTCTAGCTCAAAGTTCCACCCTTAACTCCAGTCTCATGAATCTAAATTAGTATGAATACAACAGAAATTTTGACTTTTTCCCATCAGTATCTATTTTTGCTGAATTGTTCATAATCCACTTGGCATCACCACTACCTCTGTTGCAGTGAGCAGGTGTATGCAAACTTACTCCGAAATGCTGAGAGGTCAAAGAGGCTGACAAAACCAGTTTCTCAGAAAGAAATATTTAATAGGAACTTATGAACACAGACCATGTCTCCGGCAGCCACAGACAAGGTGGTGGATCCTTTTACTGTCACCCCCCCCACCACATAGAATGTACCTTACCCTAGGGATGGAACGCGTAGAGGACAAGTGAAGTCGACCCCTCAGGGAAAGGTGAGGATTTGCCTAAGGGAAGGATTTATGGTAAGTAAGGAAGTCAGAAGTCCATGTTTATGACAACATCAAGGTTGTTTTGACGTAAGGGTGGGATTTCCGGTAAGTACGTGAAAGTAGAAATCTTAGAGGCATTCCTAGAACTGGGGTTAATCAGAAGTCAACACAGCCTATTAGCATCCAAGATGAAGTTGTTTTATCCTCCACAACCTCCTTTTAACACATCCTCTGCATTGCCCAGGAAAAGATGAGAACTATAATACAGTTCCTGAATGGCCCCAGTTTAGAGTTTCCTAATGAGAGAAACACACACAAGACTTAGAAGGCAGGAAAGAAGATGAAGCCATTACTCTCTGCAGGCAGTTGCAGGCCTGCACGGGCAGATGGGAGATCCGCAGCCTCTTCCCAGGGAGCATTTGAGAACCACCCACTTCACTGCTAGAGCTTGAGATAGTTGTTTGGAGTTTGTCAGAAATTTTTGAGAATTGCAGCAGCTTCACAGTGAGTTTTTGAAAACCCTGAACTTGTGGGTATCAGGGTGAGCTCCTCAGCGTCTGCCTCACTGATCCCCAGTGCAGGTGTCCTTGGTCTCTCTCCCCAGCTCTTCCAACAGTGGCATGAGATCTTCACTCCCGCAGGACACCGTTTATACCTGGGTACATGGGGAACCCCGAGTTATTCCTCTGTTCACCCCATGCCTTGCCCATGAACAGAAATGGCATTTTCACTTCCTGAGGAGCTCATGCCTCAGTGCAGGGTGCATCCTTGATTCCTCTTTTCCTCCGATCTTACCTGGGGTGCATCCACATGCTGGGGCAGCCAGGTGGAATTTTTTTTTTTTTAATTAACAGGGGGTTCTATTTATCACTGTAAGTTCTTCAAGAACATTAAAGCGTTTTCCACACGTAATCCCTAGACACTGTCCCAGTCCCCAGTTCTCTTCCATGAGAAGCTGCCACAGAGACTCCCACGTGCCAATTCTTTAGGTTCAGTGGCTTTTTGAGTCCCAGCCCTCCAGGGCTTCTCTCTCCTCTCTCTAGACCAATGCGGACATTGTTGCTTGACTTCTCTCTTTTTTAGCTCAAAAGAATCTTTTTTCTTTAAAGGGAGGGTATGTAAATGTATGAATATAACACTCTCTTTAGCAGAGACAAGGAGCACTCA
>NW_012137636.1:4067243-4068973 GCF_000956105.1 Propithecus coquereli | reverse complement strand
CCAAAAAACATATGAAAAAATGCTCAACATCTCTAATCATCAGGGAAATGCAAACCAAAACCACAATGAGATATCACCTATCTCCAGTGAGACTGGCCTTTATCAAAAAGATCCAAAACTATTATTGTCATGTGTTTTAATTCTACATTTATTTAAGCCCTCAAAAGATATCATTATTATTAAAATTGTTATCATTAAAAATACATTTATTTAATTTACCCTCATTCTTCCCATTTCAGTGCTGTCTATTCCACCCTGCATTAGCTTGTTGCCATCTGGAATTATTTCTCTTCCTCCTAATAAACTCCCTTTGGTATTTCTTTTGATAGAGTTCTGCTGCAACGAATTCCCTCAGTTTTTGTTGGTCAAAAAAAAAATCTTTATTTTCTTTCTACCCCGTAAACATATCATTCTCTTGTCTAGTGGCTTCTGCTGTTTCTATTAAAAATTCAGGGATCAGTCTTACTGCTGCTCTTAGAAGGTCATGTGCCCTTTTTGTCTGGCTGCTTTTAATATTTTCACTTTGTCTTTTGGATTTAGTAAATGCTATTATGAGGTGTGTAGGTGTGTTTTGCTTTGTATTTATCCTGCCTGAGTTTCAAGAGGTTCTTGAATCTGTGGCTTTATATTTTTCACAGATTTCAAAAAATCTTTGTTCAGTTTTTCTTCACATATTTCTTTTGCTTAATTCTCTCTTCACTTCTTAGATCCCGATTACACATTTTGGACATTTTCACTATATTCCACTTGAGTCTTACTCTCTTTTATTTACACTCTTTTGTGTGTGTCTGTGCAGATGTGAGTGTGTGTGTGCTTCAGTCTAGATATTTTCTACTGACTAGCTTTAGCTTCTTAATCTTCTCTTCTCATTTGTCCAATCTGCTGTTACATTCATCTATTGAATTCTTCATTTTAGTATTGCATTATTTTTGGTTCCAGAATTTCCATTTGATTCTTTTCCATATATTTTCATTCATGGGAACTAATGATCATTTTCTTGAACATAATAATGGTAGATATTTAAAAATCCACGTCTGATAACTCTAATATTGTGATCACCTATGGTCTGTTTCTACTTTATTTGTGTATTTTCCCTTGCCTTTTAGTAATTCAATCTAGTTTCCTGGCATGCTTATTAATTTGAATGCCAGATATTATCCATGCCAAATAATGTGGGGCTCTGGAAGATTTTATCTTATTCCAGAGTGGATTTAATATTTTTCTGGCAGGCAGATAGAATATAGGCAGATCACCTTAAGGCAAGCAGCAATTGACAGGATTTGGGTTTTGTGAGGGCTCATGTATTAATATTTTCCATTTGTCCTTACCCCTAGGGCGTAACTCTTTGGGGGCAATCTCAACTAAAAGCTGGGGACATTTACAATGTCCTGACCTTGCTAGCAAGCCCAGCTCTAATTTTAGTCTCTCTAGTACCATGAGATTGTTTGGATTTCTGATGATCTTTTTCACCTCTCAGATTTTCTTTGTACTGTTTCTCAGCACTGCCTCTGGCCCTCATGCACCACTAAGAATTAACAAATGCCTTCAGAGGAAATGCTGTACACTTTGGGTTCACTTCTCTATTGTTTTCATTTCTCCAGGATTGCGGCCCCTCCAGTCCTGGTCACATCTGTACCCCTGTACTCCATTATTTAATTTTTTTAAATTTTGCAACCCAGAGAAATGGCTACAAGGTTTAGGGAACTAATTTTTGTTTGGCCTCTATGCCC
>NW_012137636.1:4053345-4058128 GCF_000956105.1 Propithecus coquereli | reverse complement strand
TTATAAAATATAAAAAGAAACTTCCCCTTAAACTATTTGATTTCAGTGGGATACAGTTCATATTGGAAAACAACAGCAACAACATGATAAATGACTGATTCTCTTTTTGTCTTCATCAGTTTTCAAAATAATGACTTTATTCCTGTATCAGACTGGTCTTGGTCTGAACTACTTGTTTACTATGAAGTTACAGTTACAGTTAAAATAGTTCAGTGTAACATTCCCAGTGTAACGTTCCTGCTACTTCCTCCTCATGTTTGATAATTTGGTAGATTAGTTCACAAAACTGAGGGAAGCACTTTACTTACCAGCATCAGTTTATTATAAAGGATACAGCACAGGACCAGCCATTTGAGGAGATGCACAGGACAAGGCATGTGGTGTGTGTGGAGCTCCCACGCCCTCTCTGGGCACACCGCTCTTCAGCACATCAATGTGTTCGCCAGCTTGGAAGCTTCCCAAACCCCACTGCTTTGCAATTTCTTAGTATCCTCGAAAGGAGACTAATGAGGGTGTGTATGTGTGAGTGTGCATGTGTTTTCAAGGGTTGTCATGATGATAAATTTATAGATTTGGCAAAGACTTTTTATGCTCAAATTGTTATCACATTTGGTCAGTAGGAGACTCTTCAAATTGATTCCTTGGTTCTGTTGAGATGATCTAAGTGGTCTCTAAGAGCTTCCTTCCTTTTTGGAATGACAAGACATTCCAGGACATTCCAGGATTATGGTGTACATTTCCTGCTCCAGATTTGGAATCAAAGATTCCTCTAAAGAGCTCTGATTCCTTTTAGTGGGAAGTGGTAATAAGAGAACACAGGCTGGGCAGAAGAGGTGCTCATTGTTATTGTGTTGGTAATTGTTCTATGCCTTTGTGGTGGACATAGCTAGAAAATAAGGTAATGATGAGTTCATACCAATACTTTTGATTTATGTTTAGGACTACAGAGTCTTCACATACTTTATTGACTTTAAATCTGTATCTCCTTTCTCCAACACCAAATGGGCTAGTTCATAATATTGTAGATTATGTTAAAGCTGTTGGTGCCCTGCCCAGAACCTATTGACTTGGCTGGTGCACATACCCCTTGGTGTGGTAAGTATTAGCAACAAATAGCTCACAGATACCCCCTTCTCTGGCAAAGTGTCTTGGATGTGAGTCATGCCCCTTGAGGGTTACTATATTCTTCTCCTGGAGGCAGCCTGCAGTCAATGACTGATTAATATCATATGTATTTCAAAAGACCAACCCTCTTGACAATTAATGATATGTTAATGTGACATTTGTTCTTGGGAGCAAAAATATTATACCTCTTATATCTTTATAGTAACCGTAACTTCATAGTAAACTGTAATATTTAATGTTAAAATTATCCTTGTCTCTTTTATTTCTCTTGCTGCTTTTTCCTGCACTTGTTTGTTTTGTCTTTTTAAATAGCATTGGCTAATGTCTCCTTAAATATTTTCCCTTGGTATTCTCATTTTCTTACGTAATTAGTATTTGAGTTCACCTTCTTAGGGAAGCTCGAAGCTCCAGTACCACCAACATGTCCAATCTCCTCTCCTGCTTTATGTTTCTCCATAGCACTTGCCTCTATCAAAACTTATACTAAATATTTATTTCTTTACTAATTCATTGTCTCACTCCTTCCTGGAATGCAAGCTATATGAAGGCAGGGATTTCGCTTTCCTCCCGTTGGACAAGTTCATGACACAGAGAAGGTACTCATAAATATTTGTGGAATGAATTAAAGGTCCTTGCCTAAAGCATAAGATACGAATTTTATGAAAAAAAATTTATGAAAAAAATGAGAATCTTTCATCTTTCATGAAAGATGACCTCAGTGTAGGCCAGCGACATGAGAAAGCAGAGTCAGATTCTTAGAATCTAAGAATCAATCATATAATTGGAATATTTGATAGGCATCAAGGAGAGGGAGTCTGGGGCATCTATTCACATGATGGAAGTATTTCTGCCTTTGAAACTAAACATGTCCATGGGTTTTTGAATCCTCTCCGTTGAACAGGGCTTAGGTGAGCAGATGGCACTGCCAACATGTCCCCATGACTTACTGACCACATTTCTGATGGACCCCTTCGTTAGACCTGAATGTGTCCAAATCTTCTGGGCTTCTGTAGTCACCCTTTCATTTAATATCCCAATAGAAGAGCTTGGAATTTCATGAAGCAAAATGTGGTAACACTTTGGAGACAATCAAGTGTATTTCTGTGTTTACACTGGTGGGGAACTTATCCTGTCATATCTTACTGTGAATTCTTGCCAGCACTTGAATTCGGCATCACTCCCTGAATGACATTCCAAGAACCTATGGACAGTACTCTCTCTCTCTATTCTGCCTCACTGCAAATAAGACATCTTTTTTTCTTTACTTCCTCAAAGAACCTCCAGAATATGTTCTTTGTGTGATTTAGATTTTTACTGAAAATTTGAGGATGATGGGAGTTGATATTAAAGGATTATAATTACAATAAAGTTTAAGAAATGACTTCTTATTGAGAATCAGCTATAATTGTTCTGATTAACTCATTGGCAATCTCCTAACACAGGACATTTCTCATTGACTTTGTCCCTACTTAAGCCATAGCTACTATCATGGTACAGGGATATGCTCATCCTAGACAATTTTACTTATTCCTATATCCCTTACACCGGAGTCCCACAGCTCCAAAACTCCTGTTATTGTTTGTTTCCTTTTTCAAAGAAATTTAATTCTTTCTTTGTTAACTCTTCTCCAGGATAGGCTAGCTGAGAAAAAGGAGTGTTTACTTTTCTCAAAAAGATTAATCAAGCTGTTTTCTTTCTTAAAAAAAATGAAAAAAAGAAAGAGCAAATCTCTTCCAATGAAAAATCATTCTGAATTTCTAAGTCAACTGCTAAAACCATAGTCTTCTTTTAAAATAATTGTTTTCTGCTTGCCATGTTACCATATTGTGTGAGGTTCCAGTCAATTCTTATAAGCCTTAAAGCCATTCAAGGGGAATTTGCATAAATGTCTGCTCTAATTTTAACTCATAGGTTTTAGAAGCCATCTGTATTCTATATTCCCAAGTGGTTGCATGAGGCATCACTAATGTCCTCAAAGTTCCGACAACATTGGTCCATGTGGTTTCATGACTTCTTGGGTTAATTATAGTAACTAATAGGTTTCTAGAGAATCATATATTTTATAGTAGTTTTTGTGTGCGTTGGCATAGTCTCATCATTTTTCAAATCTACTTCATTATCACTATGCCCCTTCTACTGTGGGTTGAACTGTGTCCTGCAAAAAGACACGTTGAATTCCAAACCCTAGGTATCTGTGAATGTGACCTTATTTGGAAATAAGGTCTTTGTGGATGTAATCAATTAGAACTGTGAGAGAATACATTTATGTTTTAAGCCGCCCAGTTAGTGGTAATTTGATATGACAGCCCTAAGAAATTAATATTAATGTTGATTTATGTCTGACATCTCTACTTGATTAGATTTGCTGATTTAATTAAGGGTTTAAAAGAAAAATGGTCATTTTCACTTCTTTTGAATTCATTGATTTATGCTTGTATTTTTTATTATTTTCTTCTTATTATTCAAAGCTCTTTTCTGACTGTATTCTTATAGCATTTTTAATAGTTGAGTAATTAATGCTGTTAGGACAGATAAATTCCAGTGGCTGAGCCTGACAAAGATTTATGTGCCACACATGAGAAGTCCACCGAGGCTCGGCCAGCTCTCCTTCACGCTGCAGTTGTGTCATCTGAAACACTAGCCACCATGGTCGTTGGAGTAGGAAGGGAGATGGAGGAGACATATTGTCTTAACTGCCTCAGTCTGAGACAGGAATTTCATCTAATCACAGTTCATCTAATCACAGTTCGTTGGCCAAGAGTAGTTTCAAGGCCCCAATAGGACCCCAAGGTAGAGGTAAAAATAGAGCAGCACTTGGAAAATTCAATCAGAACTTGTTTCTTCTGCTATAGTCTTTTTGGTTATATTTTTCTTTTAAAAAAGTTAAATTCTACAAAGCTATTAAGTTTCTGTGAGCGTAGCTTAGTCTCTTATATTTTAGAATATCTTCAGCCAGTATCCCTCCAAATATGTATTTTGTCTCCAATTACATATGTGATATGATCTACTGTTGTCCCACAGGTCTCGGCTATCCTCTGTTTTTTCTTCTTTCCGGGTACATACGTTTGAATAATCTGACCAGGCTATAGGTTTGCTGACATTTCTGAATCTCAATTGAAAGCCTAAGGTATTGACCAAGTCCCTCCCCTCCAGCCTGTCAGAACTCCGACGTCTCCCCAGCCCTCTATAACCTCAGAAATCTCTGTTAGCTTTTCCACACCAGAAGCTGCTCTCTGCTAGGCCCCTAGAATTAGTTTAGGATTCTGCCTAGGACGGGGACCCCTCCCCACCTCCTAGGGCCCCTTCTCCCTCCTCTCTGGTGCCCTGGCCCACAACCTCATACACTTCAGCAGTCCAGTTTTGGTTTCCCTCCCCAGCCCCAGCTGGCCCTGCACTGAGTCTCCAATTAGGAAATGCTCCGGAAGGAACCCAAGACGGATGTGGTGCTAATCTCCTGTACTTCCCTTCTCGCTGGAATCTGCAAGAAGATTCCTGAAGAGTCGCAACATGTACTTATCCAGCTTCATAGTTGATTACCCCAACGCCTGCAACTCTGTCGCAGTCAGAATTAAAAGTCTGTTATCACAAATACCCCTCCCCTCCTCCCTCTTCCCCCCTCCACCCACCACCCTCCCCCTTCCCCAGCATCCAATAGATG
>NW_012137636.1:4040126-4052424 GCF_000956105.1 Propithecus coquereli | reverse complement strand
TTTTTATGTTTTAAAGTTTTAGTATTTTGCCATCAAACAATATGGCCTATTCACTCACAACTGTTTGAAATAGATTGAGGCTCATTTTTGGCTTAATTGACAATCAGTTTTAAGATAATTACTTCATACTTTCATGAAATAATTATATAACCCTTATAAAATTCAATGTTAATTGAATTAACCATTTCAATTATACTATTCAAATTTTCTATGTCCTTTCTTGATTTTGGTCTAGTGAATCAATCAAGCACAAATAATACTGTATAAAAATTTCTCACTGTTATTGTGGTTTTATAAATGTATTTTCCTTTTTGTTTTTTGTTTTACAGTTTTTGCTTAACATATGTTGATGCTTTGTTATTGGCTGAATAAAGATTTATGCCTTTCATCCTAATTTTATATTTTTATGCTGTAACTTTTATTAATATGAAATAATCTTTGTTCAGTTTTAACAATTTTTGCATTGACTTATAGATTGGTTAAAATTTTGTTATTTTGTCCTTTTTATTGTTTATTTTTGCCAGATAAATTATTGTCTGTTCTTTTCTTTTTTAACCTTGTTAAGTTATTTTGTGTTAGGCCAATTATTATAGAGCACATACAATTCAAATTTATTTTCTAAAACAATCAGAGTGCCTTTGTCTTTTAATAGATGCCTTCAGTCATTTAGGTTCCTTTCATAACTGGTATGTTTGATCTGATGTTGTTTTATAACATGCTCAAATCTTTTATATGTGTATCTATATATATATATCTATATATCTTATTCTTTCTTAATGCCTACCTGATGCTGAATAGCCTATTTTTGTTGTTGATGTTTGCTATTTATTTTCAATAAATAATGAGTCTTATTTACTTTTATTTTATAAATTATTTTAGAAAGTATACATCTATTTTTAAAAGTTCTACTTATGATTATCTTGGAGCTTAAAAAATGAAAACTTTTATAGTAGACACCAATGGAAGTGGGGGATGCCTGGTTTAGGACATTTCTTTTCTAAGGTATATTTTCTTCCTATAGACACTTAGTGCAGGGGTTCTCAACCAGGGTGATTTGCCCCAGGCCCCACAAGGGGTTACTTGTCAGTATCTGGAGACATTTTGGATTTTCAAACCCTGGGAAGAGGGGGTGCTAATGGCATCTAGTGAGTAAAGGCCAGGGATGCCGCTAAATATCCTATAATGTATAGGACAGTCCCCCATTCACCAAAAAAGAATTTTCTAGCCCCAAATAGCAACAGTGCAGAGATTGAGAAACCCTGATCTAGTTAAAGGGTTTTATTAATATTTTATACTCATAGATGTGAAGAGTCCTGTTCAAATGCACTCCACTAGGTAATGCCAGAAGGAAGGCAATAACCCAAGGCTATAGCCTTTTCTACCATAGAGCCTTAACTCCTTAACAGGTGCTCATTTAAAACCAGCCATTCCATATATGTGTTAGATACCTTTGCACAGGGCACTCTTTTTCACTGAAAGCTAGCAGCAGTAGTTTCTTTCCTGGTAAATCTGAGACCATTTCTGCTTATTCAGCTTTTCAGCTGAATAAGATAAACTAAAATGTGCTTATAACTGTAAAAATTTAGTAAATTAGAATAGCCACGTGAGCAGCAAGCAATTTTGGGTTTCTGCAAGATATTAAATGTGTAATCCACAGAATTTGAGAGGAGGAAATCTACTTAGAGGTCATCCCATTCCACCACTCATCAGTCACGGTCATCTAGAATGACTTTGCTTGGACGATTCAAGGGTGGGGAACTTAGAACGCTCCTCAGATGCAGGTTGTAATGGTGATTATTGTAAATGCAAGCTATAATAGAAATTGCAACTGTGATTGTGGTGACCATAAGGTAACAATTGAATTTGTGTCCACAAATCAATCAGCAAAGAGTCAAACAGAACAATGTGGGTTTTGTTAAGAAAGTGATTCTGAGAGAGAGTAGAGGAAGGTATGAGGTTGGGAAGTGCTTTGGCATGACCAGTGATACAATCAAGTTTTCCAGGCCCTGAAAGGGTCCTGCCTCCAGGCTGTACAAAGGAGCCAACTCACTATGAAGACTTAAGTTCCTGGATCAGGATTATTATCGCTGGTGGGAAAATTGCAGGGAGAATTTCAAGATTTAGTCAAGATGGCTGAATTAACTCTACAGTTAGTCAATGCCTGCAACTGGGAGAAGGAAAAATCAAAAATTTTCGGGAATGAACCAGCTGATAAGAGGACCTTTGGGGCATTGCCTGTTACCCAAGGGAAGAGGAGAAGAAAACATTCCTTACTTAGATCAACCTTTCAGATGTGGACAGAAAGAAAGAAATCATCAAAATTAACATAAAAATATGAATTTTGGTTTTGAAAAGTAAGCCATTCATTTCTAAAAGTGGACTTTTGTTCTACAACTAATTTTTTTATTCAGTCCCCCAACCCCAGGCCTGATCTCCTCCCCATGTCCCCTCAGTCTTCTCCAATGCAATTAATGGTACCACCGTCTACCCAATTGTTCAATCCACAGACCTGGAGATTGTTCTTGAGTCCTTGCTCCTCCTCCTCCTCTCACAACCAATCTAACACCAACTTGTATGGATTCTATCTTCTAAAATCATCTCCATTGTAAACAATTGTGATGCCTTCACTGCTATGGTCCAGGTACAGACCACCATGATCTCTTATTTGGAAAACCATAGTAATTCTTCTGTACCCAACTCTTGATTACTTCTAATTTACTCTCTACATAGTAGCAAAAGTATTTTCATTTGTTTTAAAGAGCAATCAAATTCTATCACAGCCTTCTCCCTGGATATGGCCAAATGTTCCATGGAGAAATAGCCTCTATAATAATAATAATAATTTGAATTTGTGTACCATTAACAATTGGTCATAAAACAACATGCTAATGTCATTTTTATTGATCCTCACTCTGTGAATGAGGATATTGATGTTTGACAAGGTTAAGTAACTTGCCCAAGGTCACAGAATTAGAGAGTGCCTGAACTGTGATTCAGGTCTGTTTGATTCCAAGAGCACACTGGCTGCTATAGCTCCTAGCACTTGGGAAAAGGAAATTCCTTCTCTCCTCCTCCCTGGGGGAAAGGCTTTTTGTGTTTTTCCATCTCTGACTCTTCCCACAAGCATCAGGCAACATTCTATTTCTTATATCATAACACTTCGAATGTAAACTGGTTGCTGTGGTTTTCAGCAGTTCTGCATTGTTGTTTAAGAAAACAACAGAAAGAACAAGAAAAATAATTATGGCATTTCTAAGGCTAAGCTTCTATTGCTCTTTTCTTACAATGAAACATAATTCTAATTTTTGTTTAACAAATGAGGTTTAACAAAGAATATCAGCCTAATAACAAGAAAGTGTAATTTAAAATACTTTATCTTGTTTTTCACATAAATTTGGGAATTTATTATCAAAAAATTTTAGTTTTGAATGATATTTTGCATTTCACATTTAATTAAATTCAATACAGCTTATTCAATATGCAGATGGGGAAGGTTGTGGAGAAAAGGAAGCTGGTGTTCAATGATAGATTGGAATTTGGGCCAAAACACCTATGTTTACCACACTACTAAGTGTGAGAAATTGTTTAAGACAGCTTTTCTCTCTAAATTCAGTTAAATGGATTGAAAGGATGGAGGCTAATTCCTACCTCAAAAGGTTATTGTGGTGATTAAGTGGTATAACACATGATAAAGTACGTATCATTGTGCCCAGGACGTAGGAGGATTCAAAAGAGTTTATTGTATCTGAAGCTTAACAGATGTCCAAGCACTGTAGGGTTACAGAGCCTGGAGGTCATGGCAGGAGTGATACGGTAAAGATTTCATGGAGCATGTTACATTTAAGCTGGCTCTTAAAGAATCGGTAGCATTCCAACAGGTGGAGATGAGTGATAACAAAATTCCTGTAGAATAAATGGAATAAACAAAGGTAGAAAAATATATATACCTCTGATCCAGGAACCACTAATGGGCAGAGGCAGAGAAAAACAAGGAATTAATTGGATGATTAGATTGGGATTTTCCATTTCAATACAATCTAAAAACACTATGCTCTGTAAGAATCACCATTATTTTATGCAGCACTCAGAAAGAAAGAACCCAGCCAACTAGACTGTGGCACTCAACGTATTTGTTTTATTGAAGGAACTATTTCAGAATTAGTTAGACACCATATATGATTCTCATGCATAAGTAGGAAGGAAAATACAAGCAAAATAATTGATTCAAAAATGCTTAAAACATTTTCACTTTCAGAATCTTGAGTCAAGTCATAGAAGTCCTGTGTTTCCAGGCAATATCGTCCCCTGTGCCACAGAGAGCACCAGGATGTGGTGTTTCTTAAAGGAGTGCTTCCCTTTTCTCTGAGTTTCCTCCAAGCTGCCAACACCCATTCTGCCAATTCTGATGTGTGTCCTCAGGCGGTGGCAACCACATCAGAATGACCACATGGCTACCAGAGATTTTAAGACACAAGCTGATTTCAGAGTTGTTAAATGTGAAAAAAGAAAATGTGCTTCTTAGAAAATCTTTGAAATTTGGTGACCTCAAAAGGCCCTGAAAATACATCATGCTTAGAGTCTGTACTTTAATCTGTAGCCAATTGAGAAACAAAATGCTTTTGAATCAGATGGGTGCTTTGAGTAAATCATTCTGGCACCAGGAAATGGAGAGATGGGAGGGTGGGGAGCCCCAAGGTCAGAGGGCTAGCAAGAGATGAAGATGGTCTCAACCAGGGGATCCCCTGAGGCGATGAAAAGATGATACTTCCCATGGAAGGTCACTCTAGAGAGCAAGTCTATGCTATTTCCCTTTCTTCAAGGGAAGAAATTTTACATCTAGCTTTATTCAAAGCACAACTCATTTATGACTCCCATATCCCTCCTGAAGGACTGATTAATCCAGGCCAGGATGGAGTATCAGAAACAATCGGCCTCTTTATGGTTGGCCTTCATCTTCACCCTGCTTAATTTCTCTGGTGATTGTTGATGCTGCTCCTTTATTGAAATGTTTCTTCCCTTTCCTACTTATGTTAATTGAATTAGTATTAATGACTAACAAATTACTAACTTATCTTTTATTTTTTTATCCCATGGACTGAATTTATGAACTCAGCCTTTCTGGGACAAAATCTTGGAGTTCCCAACCCAAGCAGAAGGTAGCTTACAGAAGGTCCAAAATGGCTCAGATGGAAAGAAGGATTTCCTATTCTCAGATGTATGACAAATCCACATCCTTTTGCCCAGCCTGTCTCATAACTTCCATTTGAAGGAAGTTCATTCATTTATTCAAGGCCTTTGTCTTCTTGGTTGCCACTGTTGGATTCTCGAATTTACAGATGTGCCTGACCACATGTTGGGGGAGGGGTGGGCTACCTCCCAATTTTTTCCCATCTCCACACTTCAGACATACTGATCTTTGAGCCATGAAACATGCAAGCAGCGAAAGAGATAGGGACACTTTACGCATAAATATGGAAGCTATTATGAAGAGGTCATTCATGACCGTAGAAAGGTTTGAGGCTCTTGCCTTTTTGCTGTCCCCACCACACATCAAGAGAGGAACCAGATGAACTGAGAAGGCAGAGCCCTGAAGGAAGGCAACAAAGGGCTTAAAGGTCTTGGGGGGAAGAGGAGGAGGGAAGACAGACAAGGTCTTAAGGGAAGGGATTTGTGTCACTGACTATGAGCAAAGTAGCCACATGGAGTTACAGAGCAGTCACATGACTCTAGATCAAAGCACCTGTCCCCATAAAAACAGTGAGGAAATAAGTTGAAGAGAGTAGATGATTCACTCCCAAATAGTCCTCTGTGGACTCTGTGTGGACTATGATCTATGATGTGAACATATGGCGAAGGCTTGTGCACTCATCAGACCTCTGTGTGCTTGACCTACTATGCCACTATTGACTTCATAGTGCTGTGATTCCATATACTACTTTCTACAGAGCATCGTTAACTATAATTGGGTCCACCCACACTGCCAGAGCTGCCTTGGAAGGCTTCCTGCCCAGGCGGTGAACAAAAGGAGGGTTAGGGGCAGGGACTTAAGATAAGCAGGCAAGGAAGCTGATGTCTCATCCTACTTGCTTTGCGGAGTCTCTGGTACTTACTAAGTGGTGGCTGGGATGAAGGTCAGGGTTCCTTCCCAAATCGAGAGCTCAGCTGCCCCAAAGTCCTCACTGTAGATCTTAAGGGGAGCTCATACTGGAGGGACGTAACTCTCAGGGATCTGATGAGTCTTTTGTCTAAATAATTGACTTGAGGAAGAGTGGTTACCAGACATTCAGTACCTCCTCAAAATCATTCCTCTCAGAAGTGGATAGAAGTTCACTTTGTACAGTATTTAGCCATATTCTGCCCCATCAGTCTGCTCTGTCCATTTTAGGACAGTTTTAGGGAAATCTGGCACTTCCCTTTTCTGAGGTACTCACCCATTATTAGAGCCTCTTATGTGAGCATGGTTCTTACCATCTGTGAAGATCTTCTAACTGCAAAACCATAGAACACTGAGCCAGTTTCTGCCTTCATTTAACTACAAGCACCTCCTCCTAAGCAGCTTTTGAGACGATGCAAGCTGCTTCTTCTTCTCTCATTTTTATGACTAAGTCTAAATTTTCTTCTTTTGACCTTTTACCATATGCCAGGGTCAAATTGCTATCACCTAAATTCAAGTGAAATGATCAGTTCTGAGCTCAAAGGGAAATGTTGAGAGATGCTCCATGTACACGGTTTCCCTACCTCTGAGTCTGTGACTCTCCTGGTTACATTTACTACCATATGGAAACATTTGATATGATTAATCATGCATTTATGAATTCATTATAGATTTTTTCTGAGCACATAATAATAAACTGTTTCCAACTCGTGAGCTTTTAGTGCATGCTAGGCACTGAGCTAGGTACCAAACATGCAAAGATGAATATGATTCAATCCGTGTTCCTGAGGAACTTGCAGTCTTGAAGGGAATACAGAGAAAATAAGAGTTAGAACACCACGTGATGTGTTGTGCCTCAGAGTGAAGCAGGGGAGGAAGTGTGAGGACAGAAGATAGGACATTTTCTATCTCAAGAGCCTGCGGTGGCAGTTTTCAAAAGGAGCAGCAGGACTGTTTTTGATCAAAATCACATAAAACCAGAAACAGGGGAAGGATGGGTGGGTGTGTTTTCTTGCTCAGGATTCAAATCTCTTTCAGAGAGTATCTTTCCTCCTGGATCCCTGCAAGGCGTGTTAAGCACACTGGTTCTAGATCAACCAGTTTCCAGGAATAAGCGTCCTTATAAGTATCCTGATAAGGTCCCAGGAAGCATCAGGAACACAATGTGACTTTGGGCAGTGGCTCTGCCCCACTTCTAAGTATTAAACCTAATTAGGGACAGAGGACCTTCCCTGACAAGAACATCTACTGCTCTGGGAATGTGCATTTCCTATGGAGGAAGAGCATCTAGGCTGTTCTTTTTCCAAGCTGATGTGTCTCTGCTTTGCAGAAAAAATTTCACCATATTTGGTTTTTACTCTCTCTTAGAGAGGAAGTGGATTGGATTTTCTGCTATATCAACATGTGTGACTTGTACCCAGTCACATTTGCCAGAGGGAATATGGCAATGAATGTTGACTTTTCTCTCTTGAGTCATTATGCCAGTGATTGGTGTGGTTCTCTGCAGGGTCTGTCTCCCTAAATGGACATAAAGATGTTGTTTGAGGCCAATGCCCTGTCAATTACTAAGAATAGCTCTGCAAATATACACAAAGGCTGTCTGGAAAGTATCCAGCCACTGTTAATGTAATGAGAACATATTATCAACAGCCCTTTTTAATATATATATATGTAATATGTATATTTATCTCCAAAATAGAGAATGTGAAAACCGAGAATAAAATCTGCCTAAATTTAGCACCCTGCTTACGCCCAGATATTGATGAAGGAAATGAATCTCTTTGGTGGAGTTGCTATCCATATGTTTATGATGTTTTAGATTTAATCTTCTATATTTAATGCTGAAGAGATTTTTTAGCCAGGGTAAGTCCAACTATGGTAATAAACAAATGGAAAAATGCAAAATGGCTCAATGCAAAATGATAGGAGAAGTCTATTTCTTATTCACACAGAATTCAGAATGAGTGTTTGTAATTGGCAAGCAGCAATCAGCAACTTAGGCTCACTCTTGTTGCTTCGAGATTCACTGTGCATCCTAGAAACCTGACAAACAGGCAAAGGCATAAAGGAAGATGCATGTGTGATTTCTTGGAGAATAGGGTTGAAGGTAGCCCATATCACTTCTACTCATATTTCATAGCCTAGAACTCGCCAGTATGTATACACTTGACTGCAAGAGAGGCTGATAATAAAAGAAAAATAATCTAATATCAAAAATACACAGAAAATATGAATAATCAGTCTACAGAAAATATATTAGGCTAATAAATATATGTAAAGGCTCAAATTTATTCATAATTAAGTAAATATAAATCAAAATAACAATTAGATTCACTTTCTCTCCTCATTTCTCAGACTTAGAAATGTCTGATCAGTAATTATGAGCTTTTCCTCCCCTTAGATGAAACAGAAGATCCGTTATCCTGTATCCTTACATATTTCCACCTGTTGAGGATAAAAACCTACGAGAACAGTGAATTTTCATTATTTAATAACCTTCTGAATGGAACGGATTAGATACATTTCTTCATGAGTCATGATTTTGGGCTTTAAACAATGGACACAAATGCTGGGATAACAGAAGAAAATGAATTTACCGAATTGATATCAGATAGCTAAAAATCTCTTAGGAAGTCTTATGGAATAATCCTTAGAAGACAGATAGCAACTAAGGGAAGCTAGGCTGAAGGAAATACGGCCAAGTTCACATCATAAGAAGAGTCTCAGGATGTTGTCATTTGTACTGTCACCCATGGACACCTGAAATTACTGGACAACTGAACTCTCAACATCACCACTACAGCGACAATGTAGTGACTACAGTGTCACCTATTTCAGTGTCTTTCAGTTAAGAGCACCAATTGGGGTAAGCTCCTCTCCAGCTGCCAGAGAGTATGGAAAGGGAGTAGCTGTTCTCATTGACTTCCTGTGCATTGAGTGGTGGACCTCTGCCACTTATCATACTCAGTCCCTTTATCAGCCCACTAGCCACACACATCCTTTCCCTTTTCAAAAACAATGCCACGATCTAACTATCCACCTAAAAAAATGCACTTACCACTTCCCAAAAAGGAGATACCCAAAGTTCCATCAAGTGTTGCCTCCTACTCCAAGTCTAGGATCTCCAAGTTGTGCTCACTTTTCCTCTATTTTTTTTTATGCTCAGTCTTGATATTTCACAAGTATAAACTAAATTGTAAAGTTCACCATTAGGAACCCAGACTAAGGGAAAGAAATGGAATTTAGGGACAAAATAAGGAAAGGATTTCAGGTAAGCTACAATTTTAGGCAAGTGATCATGAGGCTGTGGCTGCCTGGTATTTGTGCATTCTTGCTCCTCTACCTAATTTATTTTCTCTTCACTTTCAACTAATCTTTACTTTCTATACATCAGCTGATTGATACTCTTTAGCCAAGGGGATGAACTAAACCTTCATTCCTCAGAGATCTGAGCCCCTAGTAACTTTCTCACTATAGCACTGTGGTAGTTTTCTATTAATATTAATTTTTACTGTCAGGTTTAGTAATATGAAGGCACCAACTGAGTTTCATCCATATTTGTCTTAGCCAGAGTGTGCAAAATTGTCTCTATATTTTCTTGGTCATTATGATCAATAATTAAAGTCAACACTGTAATCCCTTTTTATGTCTGTTTACTTAATGTTATGAAGAAGACCAAATTCAATGGAATCATTTAATCTTCCAATTCGATAGAATTATTACTGAATGTTCTAATAGAAGCATTACTCCTTTACTGAATTTATCTATGTAATAGATCAATGTAATCATTGACTTGTGAATAGCTGGAATGGTAAAGTTTCCCACAATTAAATTGTGGTATATACTTGCACAGGAGATGTAACCGTGAGGTAAAATGTACTGCTGTCCCTGTCCGATAAAAGTATACTGTTTCCGGTTATTTCTGTTTAGTGGGAAGCAGTAAAAAACATTTGTCAGTTTAGTAATTACATACCGGGTGTCAGGACTATATCCTTTGCTCCAATTCTCAGCTGTAATTAAAGTCATTCCACATGATCAACCTTATAATACATCTTTTATACATTTGACTTTAGATAATTAGGAATATGAGGGAAATTGCCACCCCCGTAAGTTTTGTGACTGACGGTGGCCCTAAACTCTAATTCACATGGTGATGCACTATTGTTTTTGATTTATTTCTTTGACATGAAGGGAGAGCTCCAGGGCTCCAACTTTGCCCTTCTACTATAGTGTCTTCACTCATGAATTTGGGATTCAGTGTAGAAATTCTGTCTGTCGATTTTCTTTTCACCTCTGCACCAAAGAACAGGTGATATAGCCACAAAATGAGATCTGGGTCTCACCAGGTCTACTAGAAGGGGGTCTAAAGCCAAAACTATTTATTCCTAGATCCCAATAATTTCCCCACAATATCTTTGAGAAAGGATAGAGGTAGATTTCAATTTTTTTTTTTTTTTATTCTGTGTGATTAGGACTGTAGTATCCTCTCTCAAGAGTTAACAATCTGCCCCATATAAGGAGTTCCAGGTCTGGAAATGGATGAATGGCCATTATTCTCTATTGTACGGATTAAAATCAGCTTTAACCTGATTTTAAAAATTGACTTCCTTCGTCTTTAGATAGGCATTCCCAGAAAAAAAAAGTCTATAAATATTTCTTATTTTTTCTATAAAATCATTGGTCATTAAATTTTTTAGCAATTTATTATGAAAATTTTTAAATATAAAAAAACAAAAGAATTTTACAGTGGACACATGTATATCTACTACCTAGATTCTACCATTAACATTTATCATGTGTTTTATCACATATCAATTTCTCTATCCTTCTTTCTTTAATCTATTTTTCTTTTGCGCATTTCAAAGTATGTTTCAAACTTGGCATACTTCTCCCTAAAAGTTCAACATACATATCAGTGAGTAGTGTTAAATATTTATTTACATATTTTTTTCTTTTGAGTTAAAATTTACATATAATGAAATGCACAAAACTTGAATGTACAATTGGTGGGTTTTGACAAATACATGCACGTGTGTAACCTAAACCAACATTCAGACATACAATATAAGTCCCCATATGTAAATTTTTTCTTCTTCAGTTTAATTTTGTAATGACCTCCGGGGTCATGTTGAGCTACAACTTTAGTTTATGATCTGAAGATAGTGAAAGGTGGGTACAGGTTGGGGTATGATGAAATCAGTCAAGAGATGCCACCTCAAAAAGTAGAGGGACTGCCTCGGCAAGTTTGGTGGTTCAGAGTTATAAGTTAGAGCTCTCCAATTTCTCCAAGTTCTCTAATTATTCCCATTTGTTTTATCATCTCCTGGCATTCACAGAGAGTTTTTGAGTGCTGCAGGTCTGACTGATGTTGTAATTCAACCACGTACAAGATCAAACTCAGATGGTTTCAGCCACCTGAGCCCTATAGCTACAACTGCTGAAATTATTTTAGCAAGACTGAGGTAGTCTTGGATTTCAGTGCATGGCTTGAACTCAGAATTTAGGAATGTGAGCATCAGGCTGTTCAGACCTATGATACACAGTCCCCACACTTACAGAGCTTGACTACTTGATTTTCTTTATGGGATTATATGGTAGAGCACTTGGACATTTTTCTAACTTTGCTAATTTTTTTTTAAAATTCAGAATATTATGGGGGTACAAACATTTTTGTTACATGTAATGCGTTTGCCTCGCCCAAGCCAGGGCTACAAGTGTGTCCTTATACCATGGAATACTACTCAAACAATTTTTAAATAATTTTTAAAATAATGTTCTTCGTCTAACACATTCTAATTTGACATCCTACATTTTTCAACACAAATTTAAATGATTTTATAATAAAGGTAACAATTTCCAGCATATTTAAAATATTGACATTTTAGAGTAAAATTATGTTACTCTCTTAACATAACCAGTGGAATCAAGATATCATACAACTTGATACCCTATATCATCCATATAAAAATACACAAAATGATATTAAAAGATATTTAACAAAGCCTTTTTCCTCTGAAATTACTGTGTCAATTATACTTTCTCCTCATAATTGTATCATAATGTAATTATATCATAATGTTTTTATGTGATAAAATTATATTACATTACTAAAGTCATATAATTTTATCACAATGTTATCAATTA
>NW_012137636.1:3984123-4039636 GCF_000956105.1 Propithecus coquereli | reverse complement strand
AACTATGGGTAAAATTTTCTGTTTTTCTGTATTCTAAAGTTTCCTTAATGAACATATCTTATTTTCATAGGCAGGAAAAATGTTGAAAATAACACTAAAGCATGGAGACAGGATGTATGTCCAGAGTTATAGACAGAAATTTACTACTTTGCAAACATATGAGACAAGTCGAATTTAGGACTAAGAATTAAAAACACTTTTAATGAGTTTTTAAAATTGTAAATTCAAAAGTAATAGTAACAATGAGAAACACTTCTCAACAGTGTCATTTTCTGCAAGCAAAAGAATCGATTTCCTCGGCTAAAAAAAACTGGAGAGGAAATGAATATCAGTTTTATACTCCAACTTTTATTTTCTTTATGTTTTTTAATGTCTGTTGTAAACAAATAGAAAATACCATCAAGCAAAATTATAAAAAACAAATTAAAACATCACATTCTCACTCCTTGGTGATTACCACTGTTTATATTTTAGTGCATATCATTACAATTCTTTTTCTATATGTGTGTGTGCGAGCATATGTTTTTTACCAAAATGAGATTATAGTACACAGAATACTGTTCCCACCTTTTTCTAGTTAATCATTCTCACTTTTCATTCCAGTAAGACTTTAGCTCATTTAATACCCAGGTAATACTCATGTTATCTCCAAATGGTCTTGGCCTCCATTACTACTACCCCAGGTGTGGGGGAAGCTCCTGGTTACCCTCGACTGGTGCTGGGAGTTCTGGTATTCCCTCAGGTCTCAAGGTCCCTCGGTGGTCTGCCTTTTTCTCTCTATTTGTCAGTCTTCTTATGTTCACTTTGTATATAATGTCCAGGGATTTTTACTGTAATTAGTAGGAGGATGAGGGAGAAGTGCATCTTCATCTTGAACCAGAACCAGAAGTGCCAATTTGCTTTTACAAAACATTTTTGTGCATCTATCTATCTATCTACATACACACATACATATACATAGACACATATACACATAGTGTTTGTGTATGCACACACACACACATATCTCATCATAAGGAAATGTGCCAAAATCAAACTATTATCAATATTTATTTCTCCCTGGATGGCTTTAGTATTTTAAACCCATGTCTTTTTCCCCCACTGCCTAACAATATGTAAGAAACCTTAAGAATTCTAAATGAAGATGTTGGGAAGACCCTTTCAGACATCGGCCTAGGCAAGGAATTCTTGAAGAAGAACCCCAAAGCAATCGCCGCAGCAACAAAAATAAATAAGTGGGATCTAATCAAATTAAAAAGCTTCTGCACTGCCAAGGAAACTATCATTAGAGTCAATAAGCAGCCCACAGAATGGGAAAAAATATTTGCTCTCTACACATCTGATAAAGGGCCGATAACCAGAATCTATCTAGAACTCAAAAAAATCAACAAGAAAAAATCAAACAACCCCATCAACAAATGGGCAAGTGAAATGAACAGAAACTTTTCAAAAGAAGACAGAATAATGGCCAGCAAACATATAAAAAAATGCTCAACATCTCTAATTATTAGAGAAATGCAAATCAAAACCACAATGAGGTATCACCTAACCCCGGTGAAATTGGCCTCTATCAAAAAAACACAAAACAACAAATGCTGGCAAGGATGTGGAGAGACAGGAACACTTATACACTGCTGGTGGGACTGCAAATTAGTGCAACCTCTGTGGAAAAGAATTTGGAGATACCTCAGAGAGCTAAAAATAGAAATACCATTCGATCCAGCAATAGCACTATTAGGCATCTACCCAAAGGAGCACAAAATATTCTACGATAAAGACATCTGCACCCGAATGTTTATGCAGCACAATTCACTATTGCAAGAATGTGGAAACAACCCAAGTGCCCGTCAATCCATGAGTGGATTATCAAAATTTGGTATATGTTTACAATGGAATATTACTCAATCATAAGAAACGACAGTGATTTAGCACCTCTTACACTTTCCTGGATTAAACTTAAGCCCATTATCCAAAGTGGGGCACCACAAGAGCAGCAGAACGGGATCCATTTGTACTCACCATCAAATTGGTATTAACTAATCAACACATAAATGCACATATAAGAATAACATCTATTGGATGTTGGGCAGGGGGGAGGAGGGAGGACGGGAAGGGTATTTGTATACACAAGGAGTGCAATGCACACCACCCGAAGGATGGACATATTTGAAACTCGGACTTGGGGGGGGACCAAGGGCAACATATGTAACCTAAACATCTGTACCCCCATAATATGTTGAAATAAAAGAAAAAAAAAGATTTAATCTGTCTCTACATTAGATATCACATTATGATACAGGAATTTTTGCACATGCAGTGACCTTAGACTCTTCAAATTGTGGGTGAATTCTAAAGTGCATTTCCTACCAACCTTTCATCTTCATAGTCCACCAAAAAAAAAAAAAAAATAAGTAAGGCACCATTATCTAAATTACAGAGAAGATACTAACTTAAGACTAATGGTATGAATAAATCTATTAACCTCTTATTAACAAGAGCAAAGAGAGAGTGAAAGAGAGAGAGAAAGAGAGAGAGAGAGAGAGAGAGAGGGAGAACGTGCGATCACAAATGCAAGTAAGCGCAAGAAGCAAGCATCTTTCTGCTGTGTGATCTGGGCAGACAACCAGTTTTAGATGATTTTAGAACAAAACAATAACTTTATTCACAGTACTAGAGATTTTTGCCTATTGTGGGATTATTTCCTCAGCATTCCATTTTAAATAATTACTCATTTATCTACATATTCTTTAACAAATAGTAACTACTATATGTTGGACATTGAACCACCAGGGGCTGGTGATACGGAAGCAAATGAAGCTTCCTAGAGGTGGCTATGGTCTAGAGCACTTTAGCACATCAGAACCACCTGCACACTTGCTGAAACACGGAATGCTGGGCTCTACACCTCGAGTTTCTGATTCAGTACCTTGGGATCGGGCCCAAGAATTTGCATTTCTAATATGTTTCCCGTGATGCTTTTGCTGATGCTTCATGGACCACATTTTCAGAACCACTTGTATAAAGCAATGATAACCAGATTTTAGTGTGCCTAAGAACCACCTATGGCATTGTTTAAATAATAGTTTCCTAAATTCAGATCCTGAAGGTTCTGATTCAACAAGTCTGTAGTAGGACACAAGTATCAGCATTTTAAAAAGCATCCCAGATGAGCCTTTTACACATAGCTTGAGGATCACACCTTGTTCAGTATTGGAAATATGGTCTAATGGTACAGGCCCAGCATAGAATAAATAATTATATAAAAGTTATTTAATGTGAATTATAATAAGAGCCAAAAGAAGTTCAGGTGCTTTGAGAGTTGATAGGTGAGCACAAAGGAGAGGCTATTTAAGTTATTTTGGAGAAAGCAGCAAACCCAAGCATGATGAATAATCACCTCTTCTTCAAACCTGGCCAGGAAAAGAAATATGAAGTGAAATAAATTCTTCCCTTTTTAAAAGTTTTGCATTGATATTATGGCAGCCTGTTATAGGGTTATGAGTCTGGGCTCTGCAGTCTAAATATATTTTCTAATTCCACCAATTTACTAGCTATTGAACTTGGGCAAGCTGCTTAGCATTTCCCGGCCTCCTTTTTTAAAAACTTTATGCAATGGAATAATGAGAGTACATAGCTAGGCAGTTCTATGAAGATTAAATAGGTTTATATATGTAAAACACTTATAATGACGCCTGGTGGATAGAAACAGCTCCACTCAATAAAAGTGAGTTATTATCACCATGAGCAGCAGATTGGGATCCAGTTGTTAAAGCAGCATTGTGTTTCATACTCATGCAGATGCTGCTCTAGGGAGTGCTCTGGCAGTCATTTAAAGCTCTGCCTTTACACGCCTTTCATACTGAGAAGGAAGAAATCTGGTAACATCTCCCCTCATGGATAAAGTTCAGAGCAGGTGTCCAGAGGGCTTTCCAATGGTCACCTTCATTGTCAAGTCAAGAGCTATGGACTAGGCAGAGGCTGTGGGTACTTTAAGGCTCCCAGAGCTTTGTCTGCACATGGTTGCTTCTATGATTTTCTGTCTTTTTCTTTGTAGTGATCAGTAGCCATCCTCTAAAATAAAAAGGTTTGTAATATGATCTTTGACATATAAAAGGAAGGAAGACCTAGGGAAACAGTGTCCTACTCCACAGCCGTAATTGGTTAAGAGGTGCCCTAAGGTATGAGCATGGTGGTAGCAATTATGAATGAGAAAAAGGAGTCTTCATCACAGAATGTGGGGAGGGAGTAGAGGCCTAAACCTCAGGGCTAGACAGGACCAGAGGTGCACCAGCATAAACCAAAGCCCTCCTCAGTGCACCATAGGAGAAGGGGAGATCCCATTTGTGCTTACTGATATGGTGTCTCCTCCGCATTCCAGCCTCTCTTGCTATTTATTGTGTCGCCCGGCCCATGGACAATGAGCAGAAGGACTGTGCATCTCTTCAAGTGGACATGGTTAAGTACCCGCTGTGCCTTCTGCATACTGTCTTCCCCTGTACAGTGACTAAGAAGCCAGGACAAATATGAGGCCCCAAGGTGGCAGAGTGACAGTGGAAGAAATCCGAACCTCTGACACAGCACTCGGGGGAGCACCGTTTGACCATCACCAGTCTGTGACATGAGCGAGAAAGAAAATTATTGTTAAGTCTTTGAGATTTGGACAGTATTTGATGTAGCTATTTGTTTATCTATTGTAACAAAGATAGAAATTAATGTGTTGTGGTAGATTGTTGCCACAAAAATCCCTAAAATAGGAGGCATTGGCTGAGTAGGTAAATGGCTACCAGGATGGAAACAAGTCAGAGGCCAGAAAGACCATGATTCTTGCCACATAAAAAGGCAAAACATTTAACAAAATTATCGCTTCTCATAACCAAGGGGGTAGGTCACATGTCTGCTGGCTCTAGACAAAAGTGCTTAGAAAACATTATATGTGTTTGTAGTGATCATCTGCATTGGCTATAATTGGCTACACTTAACAAGGTATGACTATGAAAAGTTGAGCTCCAGAAAGAATTTGTTGATGTATAAGCAGACATGAGAGAGAATAGTCATAGAGATGGTTTAGAAATTTGCCAGTATTAAAAAAATAAAAGAGCAAGAAATGACCTTTAGAAATGCTTAAGCAGTAAGTGATCTCCTAGCTTTTTAATATTAATGGTTACTAGGTTTAGTAATAATAGTAAAGCTAATTAGTATCTCACAGGGTGTGACCATCCCACTGATTGCTCCAGATGGCCTCAAGCTAGCAACCATGAAGTTGAGAGAGGGAGAAGTATGGGAAGAATAAATAAATAAATACATATATATATATATGGACATGAAAACTTAAGAGTTTTATCACTGAAAATTCCAAGTTCCAGGGAGCCTCTCATTCCTGGTTAAGTCAGGAAGGTGGGTCACCCAATGAAAAGCCCATGTCCAGGAAAGCACTTCAGGGAGGGGTGTCACTGGAAGCAAATCAATCATACGTCTACCCAGTTTTTGAGGAAGCCGCATTGCTAGAGAAACCACAAGCCTGGACCCCAAAACCTCTGATTGTTGAAGACTTAAATAGATCTTGGACCTCCAAACTTCCATGAGTAGCAGGCAGGTTTCAAAGCTGTCTGGCCCGAAAAGATGGTATGCTCTCCAGCTCCCCTTTAGATGAGGAGAAGGAGAGTTATGCACAAGGAGGCTCCTTGCAGAAGGAGCCAAGGAGCCCTGACAGTGACGGACAATGGACTTCTGGCAGAGAGCAGGATTGGAACATAATCAGGCACTGCTCCCCACCGCACTTTCCGGTAGGAGCCCTTCCTGTGTCTGCCCAGAGGAATTCCTTAACTGTGTTGGGCCAAGTACTGTGGCATCATTGCCTTCCACTTTTTGAATGAAAGTTATAATTATGATTTTGTGGCACCACCATTGTGCATTGGGTCTGACAGGGGCAGATAATTTGTCGTTTTAATTCATAGGTTGCCAAACCAAGAGGAACTACATCTGGGCCTACAAAAAAGAACTGAGCATTGCCAGAATTCCCGGGCTTGAGGTGAATGCAGGGACTGGCAGGTCTCTGTATTGTGTCCCTTGGAGAGGGGCTGGCTATTTTTTATGTAGCAAGAGCAAAATATATGTATAATGTCAGTGCCTCGCTACATGTCCAGCCTCCTTTGCAGTTAGGCTGGCCATGTGACGAGCTCTGGCCAACCAAATGTGAGCAGAAGTGATATTGTTTAGTGCTGGGCTGAGGTGGTTAATTACCCATGTCTTCCCCACACTCCCCTCACGCCCACCTTCCTCCCTCAAAGCTAAATGGATAAAGTGCAGGGCAACCTGGAAGCCGCAAGAAGGAGCCACAAAATGGAAGGAACTTGGATGCCTGAGTCACCATGTGGAGAAAACACCAATGGGAAAGCTTTATCTGATCTTCATTTGGCTGTGATATGAGTGAGAAATACATTTTTTATTGTATTAGGCCACTGATATTTTGAGATTGTAACAGCAGCTAGTATTAATTAGCCTAATGCTTTAGGGAAATATATATTTGTTTATGCATGTATTATTTATATACGTCTATGCAGATCACTGACGCATTTCTCCATTTTTTTTTCTTAATGAGCACAATATAGTGTGTGAATTAAGAGATGTGGGGATGAGGTGTGGGGTGGATTTGGAGTGAGAAGACAAGCGCTTCTCTCTGTGCTTATTCCGTGGTGTTTAGTAAATTAACATTTCCATACTGAGCTATAAAGCTCTACGTAATTTGTTCCCCTATCACTGCCCATAAGAAAGCAATCTCCAATGGTACACTGGCCAGCATTTTGCATTCAGGGATACCATTTCGCAACTGGGCTCAATGCAGTCCTCATGATCTGAAGAGAAAATGCTGCACCCTACACTGAAGGATGTTCTCTCTTCACTGCAAGATTCTGCTTGATGTTTGTAATAAACTCTGAAATCTGTGCTTGGCCAGTGCTACTTACATAGGGAGCATGTCATGAAGTATAAGAGTGAAGGTGAAGACTGCTAAGATGACACGGTTTGCTTCTTTCTTCCACACAAGGACTCAGATTCTGACTTCAGAAGGGACTGGCACCTTCTTCTCTCCCAGCAGATTTTCCTCTTATCCCTGGGTACAGAGGAAAAATATGGTGACTGCTCCCCCTCCCTACTGAGACTGGAGGCCAACTATGGGCCCTGAGCTTCAGATCAAGTGAAATTAGGTGTGTGATCACATTTTATAACACTTAATGGTCAAATATGAGTGCATATCGTGAGGCAATATGGCGTGGAGGAAATCAGAGGTTTAGAAGTCAGTCCCACTTGTTTTAAATCCTGCTCCACTGCATCCTAGCTAGGTAATGTTGGGGATGTTTCTCAACTTCTCTGATCCTCAGTTTCCCCTACTACAAAATGGGACCAATGAGACTCGCTCCTTAGGGTGGGATTAAAAGAAATAACATGTGAAGTACCTAGCTCAGTGTCTGGCATGTGTTGGTACTCGATAAATACGAGTTTCCTTCCTTTTCCTTTCCTACCCACATCATGCCCTCGGGGTACAACACACGGATAATCCTTTCCTGTCCTCTGCCTGCCTTGGTACATTTCTGGACGGATGGATTGGGACTTTCTCAGCTATGATTACATAAACTCTATAGCAAGTATGTTTGTATGTTAGCATAAACTCCCTGAATGATGTCCCAGACCTCCTGATCACTGCCGGCCATAGAATCAAGAAAGAAAGTAGGCAATGGAATGGAAAGAGCACTTGACTTGGTGTCAGAAGACCCAGATGCAGATCTGCTTTCCAGCTGGAGCAGTGTTCATTAGATTAGAAATCCCTCTAAATCTCAGTTTATTTATATGGAAAATGTCAGTAATAGCTTCTACAAAAAACTAGCACAAATATAAGGTATTTTGGTATGCTTCCAGGATACCCTTTTTTTCTTATTGCCCTACTTTTCTATACTTCCAAGGTGTCTTGCACTGTGTGTGTCTTCTCCCAGACCCATGGAGCTTGTAGATGCTCTATCTGGGCCATCCATCGCTGGTCTCACCTCATCTATCTTTGCTCATGTCAAGAATGTTTTGGTTTCAATGCATGCTACTTTAAAATATCCCCATCAGTTCAGAGCACAGAGAAGGTCCTATCTTTCCATAAGCTATTTTTTTGAACATTTGTTTCAATTCACCCATGGTCCAGTGTGCTTCGTACATCTCTGTAAAGGTTTAGTGAAGTCTCACTCCAGTTCCGTGCTGGCCACTTTACAAAGAGAAAAGCCTAGAAGTTGACATAGCAGATATGAAGTACAATGCATGAGTAAGGTGTCTGAGATATTGTTACCAGGGGAGTCATCTGTTTGAATTTTCTGACTTGACTTAAGAAGGCTAACCACCTTGATGTTTGTTTAAATTTGAATTCAATTCCATTAAGGCGTAACGTTACCATTGTCTCGCTTTTATGTTCACAGAGTTTTGTGCATTTGAGACTATATTTTCTTACAATTGGGGGCTTTCAGACCCCTGCTTTATTTCACAGCTGTCTACACTTGAGGCCACGTTTTTGGACATCTACTTTAATTTTCCTGCCTTCTGCCTCTTTGGAACCAGTTCATGTTTTTCCTGTGAAGCTCTATGGAAGCTCACTTGGGGGGCAGAGTACACATTTCCGAGGAAGAACACTGAATTTTGAAAACAGTGTAAAATAACATTATGGAAATCTTAAGTTCCAACTCTGTTCTGACTCATTAATTTTCTCTGTGTGTTACCTCCACGATCCAAATCATGTACACGCCTTCAAAGGGGCTTTGCCTTCCTGAGTTCCATTTGGTTCTTCGGCACTTTTCCTCTGCTGCCCAGGGAGTTTTCCTCCGTCCTTGGACTTTGACACAGTATAAGCTCATGTTCGACTCCTGCTGCTCTTTTTTTTTTTCCACTTGGGTCTCCTGAGCTAAATGGATTCTGCACAATTTATCTCATGCCTTATTGCAGCTGTTACCACTTTGCTCCAAAAATATTTTCCACATATTCGATTACTTTGTCACTCAGGCTTATTGTTATGTTGACATATTATTCACTCCCCTGTCTCTTTAACTTAATGTTCTGATGTGCTGTACACAACAGCAACACATTTGATGTCTTGAAGCTGCAGTCCTGTGTGGGGGAAAAAAGTTTATTTGTACATTTTTCTAAGTGAACGCTTTGTGAATCTATTCCACCATCATTTCATTTCTTTTGATTCTGTTTAAGAAGCAAAGAATGGTATATTTCTGGGGACTAGTGAAATTCTTTTACACCATGATATTCCAGAAAGAAAAAACGTTCATTTATCTCTGTTTCCTTCCTTTACTTTCTTACTTATTTTCAAAGACTTTGTTCAGGTGCTGGCCGTATATGCCATGAAACTTAGCAGGATTTATTTTTAAATATCTTGAACCAGGGAAGCTTTAATCTCTCCACTTTGAGAACAATTTCGTATTCCATTAAGCTTTTACTAAGGGGAACTATATCTCCTAAGTACCCTCAATTTTAATTTTCCTAATTTCATCCTGTTGTTTCTAGTTAGAAACTGGAGGGATTTTACCTTGCTTTTTTTTTTTTTTTATGGAATTTTAGAACTGCAAGGAAACTTTGAGAATGCCTTGTCCATCTTTCCAAGTTTTCAGACACCAAAGCTCAGAGTGGCTAAGTGGATTGTTGTCACAAAACTGGTCTTAGCAGGACTGGAGCCAAAGCTCAGGTCTTTAGATTTCCAGCCCAGGGTTTTTGTCCTTTGTCATGTTCAAGGACTAATCTGAAGCCTGGATATATGACTTCTTTTTAGATTCCAATCCTGTTTTTTCACTAGTTATTGCATTTTCGTTTGTTATTATATAAGTCCTGTGAACTTTCCTCTTAAAATGTCACTTGGATGTGCCTCAGCCTTCACAATGTCCTAATTGGTTTAATTCCCCTTTTCAAAGATAGGACATTTGAATAAATAAGGCCAAGTGGGGTATTCCTTGATTCATTCATTCCTTCAAGCCAGGAATGGCATCATGTTCATCTTGGTGGCTCTGAGGCAAGCACCTTCCTAGTACACGGGAGGCTCTTCTTAAATATTTGTGGAAGAAATGAATGAACAAAAAAAATCTCTTGTTTTACTACATATTGTGAACTAACTATAAGTCAGGTAAAAGGAGAAAAAAAGATTTACTGCTATCAGTGAGGATGTAATCTTGAAGCTGAAAGCACAGGTGGGAAATGACAATGTAAGAAACTGTATTTAATTGCCAGAATGAAAGTGCTATAAAAGTTCAGAAATGAAAAACTGATATAACTAGTGCCTATAGAAATGTAAGGTGTGTGGATAAACACCATTATATGTTGTGGAAAATAAGGAATATGTCTTGAGTTTGAAAAGCATATCCTCTTGACAAATTTAAAAAATGAGAAATAAAGAGAAAAATTACTTTCTGCAGAAAAAATAGAGGAAAAACACCTGTAACTTAGAGACTAGAGAAAGCAGAAATTGATTTAATAATTTAAGTACATTCATTAATAATACATTCATCATTTTTGATGGTTTTTAAAAATGTAAATCATTTTATTCTGTGGGTTTTAAGAGCATCTTGTGAATGTACCTCAAGGCTGTGGTCTCACTGCTGAGACCTTCTACTAGGTAGGGCAAACAAGTTTCCCAGTTAATTCTTTTATTATAAACTAGATTGTCATTAATTCTTAGAAATGAATTGGTGGAGGGAGGGCAAATGTTTCTTTGCTATTGATTCAAAACATAAGGTAATTACTTAACTCAGTAAATAGGTACCTTAGTCATATATTAAGCATCTCCTAAGATAAGACTGAATATTAAATAGCATCAGTATTGAGGTTTTCCCACCCTTGGGGTTTGAACTTTAGGTTATAGCTGAAAATATTAGCATTTCCCCTCTGTGGTCTTTGACTTCATTATCCCCACATAACAAATGAAAATTCTACCCCAAGGCCTGCTTCTCCTTGGGAATAGAGAAAAGGCATTGGACTGACTGCAAGTCAGGGCTCAGTGGGGATGGTTCATCTCTGCTCCACCTGGTGTTAACTGAGGAGGCTCACCTGGGGCTGGAAATTGGCCTCACTCACATGTCTGGAAACTGGTGTTGGCTATCAGCCAGGAAGTCCAAAGCCACATTGATGCTTAGCTGCTTCTTCTGTTCTATCCTGCTTCCTCATCCCCTGAAACAGACTCCCTTCTCAGGCTCTGCTTCTGGGGCACTCAGCCTAAGTCCCTGGGCCTCTGTGCCCTGAAGTGCACATGAGAGGAGGATTCCAGCTTTGACATATCAGGCTGGAATTGGATGAGTTATTCTCCCTGACCCCCTCTCTCTTCCTCCCTGAGTGAAAGAGGAATTTTCCTTCAGATCCTGCAGTCCAGAAGGGCGACGTGTGGTAGAAAGTTCACAGGCTTTCAAGTCACACAGACATAAATTTACTTCTGGCTGTGGGGCCTTGGACCTGCTATTTAATTTCTCTGAGCCCCAGTTTATTCATCAGGAAAAGTGGAGTTATTTGCATCTATCTCAGAAGATTGCTATGAGAATGAACTGCAATAATACACGTGCAGCACAAATAGAGAACCTGGTACATAGAAGCTGCTTAATGAATATTATTTCTTTTCCCTTCTTTCGCCAAAAGACTTCATACTTGTGGGACTTGAATACATTCCCCATTGGGACTGAACAGATCACAAATCTCAGTAAAATGCATTTTCCCATGATGTGGTTTGATGTGTAATTTGCTTAAATGATGTCCTTGGAGAGGAGGCTAGAGTGAGTTGGTGTGAGGTGTCAACACCTGAGGTCTGACTTCACCTACTAACCCAGGGCTATAGTAGGGACCCAAAACCCATTATTCTCTAATGTTTAAAGAAATAAAAATTATGTAATCCCAGCTGTTTTTCTCCCCCCAAATCACAAAATTCAATAATGAAAAATAGACAAGAGAAAGGATTTCTATATTTTTCATACTCATTAAAAGAAACACAGAGACTATCAGCCACACTCTTGCTTCAATTTAGGCTGTGCAGGATTAAAAGTCAAAAGCTATTCATGGCCAGGCGCAGTGGCTCACACCTGTAATCCTAGCACTCTGGGAGACTGAGGCAGGAAGATCAATCAGGAGTTTGAGACCAGTCTGAGCAAGAGCAAGACCCTGTCTCTACTAAAAAATAGAAAAAAATTAACTGAGTGTGGTGGTGCACACCTGTATTCCCAGCTACTTGGGAGGAGGATCTCTTGAGCCTAGGAGTTTGAGGTTGCAGTGAGCTATGATGGTGCCACTACACTCTTTAAAAAAAGAAAAAAAAATCTATTCAGACTTCACGTTGCAACTTCATTGAATGATTTAACTATTTGCTCCCAAGTCAATAAGAGCTCAAGACTAAACTTTGCAAACAAAAACCAGAAATTTGTTCACTTATTTTACTGTCAGCCTCTCAGCTTTTATATCCACTAACTGATAAGCCCCTTAATTCTTAGGGTTTTAATATTTTGCTAATAGAAAATGAGCATGATTTCTTTCTTCCTACAGGTAGAAAACCATAGTTACGTTTCAGTGAGGGTTTACACTGCATGACTCCATGCCTGAATTCATCCAATTTTTGGTGCCATTGTGAAGGATGGGCTTTGACAGCAATTTTCTGTAATATGTCTCTTGGAGACACTGCTTTCTCACTCATATGGCTTGCCTGCCAATTTGAGTTTCCTTCCTCAACTAGAGAACTACAAATGCTAATTGATCAATTAATTTTATGGTGAAACCAGCATGGGAGTCTCAAAAGTGTTCCAGAATCATTTGTTAAACACCATGCTTCACACACCAGATAGCAACTTGAACCAACTTTCAGAGCATGCCCTTATACTCCTTGGAGAGATGCTCTATGCATGCAGTGGCTGAAATTTCATGTAGATCTAAGAAATAACTTCGACAACAGAGAATTTACCGACTGGGGGATGTTTCTATATACACCATGTATTCTTAAATCCACAATTTAAGGAAACTACATGATCCTTACCTCTGATCTACTTTAAAGACAATACACACACAAAAAAGAAAGGGGGAACTATATATATTTAGCTTCATTAATAATCAAAGAATTACTAACTAAAATAGCTAGCTCTACAATATTTCTGTTCACCAACTTGGAAAATACAAATTATCTAAGGAGAGTATGAGGAAATGAGTACCCTCTTCCACTTCAGATATGGGTATAAATTAGGACAAGCATTATTGAGGGCAGTTTGGTGATCTGTGTCTCAACCCTTAAAAAGATGTGTACCTTTGACCCCGTCCCACTTCTAATAAAAACCCTAAAGAAATCATCAGAGACATGCTTAGCAATCTCTTGGCAAAGATGTTTTTGAAATTATTATCTTTAACAATAAGAAAAGAAATCACAAATATTAAGAAATTCATTTAACAAACTGTGACACTCCCATTCAATGAAATGTTGTATACCTGTCAAGAGTGATTTTTAGAAAACCAGACAAGAAAAATAATTGCAACAGGAAAAAATTACATAAGAGCAAAGCATGGTGGCCATTTCATTTAAAGTAAACAGAGACTGTGTTTACTTTGTGCAGGTATTTTTATATGTGTATATGAATATGTACATATACATACATATTTATTCATCCCCATGTGTGTGTAACATATTATCTCTTTCCTAGACCACTGTCACCAAACTGGTCTGCCTGCTTCCACTCTGCACAGCTCCAGCCAATTCTCCACAAAGCAGCGAGAGTGACCTTCCTAACCAGAGCACATTACTTCTTCTAGAGGCTCCATTTAGAATACAGCTAAACTCTTTACCAAGACTTTCAAGGCCATGAGTGCTGTGACTGTGTTCTATCTTTTTGGTTTCATCTCTTTAACTCACTGATTCTCTCTGTTTCTACGTGGACAATGAATGACATTGTATGCAAAACTGCTCTGATGATTTCAGTGCAGTTTCAACAGCACCCTTCAGGTGTGGTAAGTCGGAGACGGGCAAGAATGTTTGACAATTAGGATGGCAACCCACTTGGCTCACCCCTATCGCCAGGAAGTCAGAGATGACCTGGAGTGGGGAAGGAATGGCGGTGCAGGGAGAAGAAGAGAGGCCACAAATCTCACCATCTCTATTCTCAATTTGCTCCTCTGGAATTGGCACGCATCTCAGGGGGATTGTTAAAATCAGATTTTAAAGATCTCATGCATCTGCTTTCAAAACGAAGCCTGGAGCAGGCTCCTTAATATAATCTTTCTGCTAAGGGTAGAATCTTACTTAGCTAATATTATTTCTATTTCCACAAATTCCCTGACATTACCAAGCAGAGCATTAAAAAGAACAAGGTGTCATTTTGTTTTTGTTTTTCAATGCTCCATTTATTCTATTTTTGGGTTTTTTGTGCATACAAGACCATCTCATTGAGTATTTGCAAAATAAGGAATGTAGAGAAACTTAGGAGTTTTTTTTCTCCTTTTTATTGAAAATATTAATTATTTTTCTGATTGTAAAAATACTACATTTGGTGTAGAAGTTTTAGAAAATAAAGAAAAAATTGAAATTTCTCGTAATGTCACCAACTAGAGATAAACACACAAGCATACATAATTCTAGTTACATATTTGTACCTGTGTGTATGTTTTTATATATATATATATATATATAGGCTCATGTGTATACATGTATACACACATACATATTCATACACACATACTATACATGCATGTATGTGTGTGCATATATATATATATAGGCTCGTGTATATATCCAAGTGGGATCATGTGCGTATGTGTATATATACTATATAAGTACATATATCAAAATAGGATTATGTGAATACATTACAGTGATTTCATATTTAATGGATACAACAGTCTTCATAGAGAAAATCCAGCCAGTTCCCATGATTCCAGGTCTCAAGGTTGATTTTTCGGTCTCTCTTCAACTTTCCTACATATTCCCAGAAGGGTCTTTCCCTGGCCTCCAATTGCAGTGAATGAGACACACAAAGGACAAACGCCCACCCAGATATAGACATCTGAGGCTAACCTTTACTTGGATAAGCCAGAAATTTAGCTCTAGTTTCAGACAAACTAAACATGCTCCACAATTCCCAGCCTCTGACATCTTGCTTTCAGTTCACCTTCACCCTAGACTGTCTTCCCTACCCATTTTTTGTGTGTTTAAATCCTACCTATCTTTCAAAGTCAGGTGACACCTCTATGTGGTTGTCTTTCTGGTCTGCATCCCATGCCTTTCCTTTGCACCTCTTATATAGGACTGGTGGCATCTTCCAGGGCCAACGGCCTCTCTGCTTGCCTTGCCTTCTGCTCCGTGACTCTGGCAAGAGCCCTCTTCTGCCCCAACAACATCACCAGCTTGACGGACAGGGGAAACCAAGCCTCCATGTTCCAGGGTTGACTTTTTTATGTATAAACATTATATGCTGTATTTGATCTTGGGATGAAAGAAATCAGGAAAAAGAATTTCCAATGAGGGAAACAGAAGGAGTTTCAGGATCCACCCTGCTAGGAAGGGATAAGTACCTGCCTGGAGACAGAACCAGAGAGCAACACACAGGTTTTTGTTTGTTTGTTTCTTTTATCCTGGCAGATACAACAGGAGAAATATAGAAAAGAGTCCACTAGCTTGAAATAGATAAAGGAAAAACTTTGCTGGCTTTACAGCCTCTGAGTAACTGGAAAAAGAAGAAATTTGTCATGGGAAGCACCAATTTACTAAGCACTAGTAAATTGTCTGCCCTAATTGTTAGTACTAAACACTTAACATATATTACCTCATTTAATCCTTAAAAATACACATGGATCATCATTAATCCCATTTTAAAGATGGAGTAACTGAGGCTCAGAAAGGTTAAATAACTGTCACAGTGCTTTAGCTGAAAGAAAGCAGCAAGGTGGGATTTGAACTCAACTTTATAAGCTCCTAAGCCCATGGTCTTACCATTTTGTTACACCAACTCCCAGTGGAAATGGCAATGGTAGAGGTTTGGCAATATTTCCTGGGAAGAAGGAGGAAGGGAGGTAATTAGACCCAAGAGAGGCAGTGACCAGTCTGGAGCAGGACACCCTCCTTGCCGCAGTACTGGTGAGTGTGCCTGTGTGTGTGTGTGTGTGTGTGTGTGTGTGTGTGTGTGTGTCGGGGAGGACCAGGTAGAAAAGTCCCTATAGCAGCTCTGCTCTGGCGCTTTATTAAGAAACACACCTACTACCTACTTCTTGAGAACATGGCCCAGGACACACTGACTATGCCCAGTGAGAAGACAGTTTGGGACACAGTTGGACCCACTGACAATTAATCACTTCAACAGGAAGAGGGACTCTGGCCAGGAATACAGGGGAATTGGAGTGTCACTAATGTAGAGGAGGTCTAACCCCTACCTGAGAAAGGAGCCATTGACGGTATGGAAAGTTGAGGCAGGGAAAGAGCCACAGTCCCCAGGAAGCTGCTGGGGACAAGAGTCTTGGGGGAAAGCTTTGGTTTCTGACACAAAGTTGGTGACAGGTAGAGCTCCAATAGCTGGTTTTATGTCATGCTTCTCAGTTCTTGATTTTTGAGCCTCTTGCTGACAGGGTCTGTGTAAATATCTCTATCAAAAGAAGGTGAAAACCCCTAATCTCCACAGGGTTTACTTCGGAATACAAAAGAATAAAGATTCCAGTGTGGCCCCAGCTGTCTTCACCTTATGCCTGTAGTCATGGTCAGGGGCAGGAAAACCCTGCCACCTTGACCTGAGCCCAGCCTAAACGTTTGGCCAGAAATTTGGGAAGCTGCTAAGGGAAAGCTAAAGTGGGGAACCAAGAGACTCCTCTCTGGGTTCAGGAAAACATAGTAACAATTCTTTCACCATAAAACAGAGGACACCTAACACAACAAGGTGAAACACAGGAGGCTGTCACCCTATTTAATAAATTAATAGGAAATTTGAATTTTTTGCTTGGTCAGCTGACATGACCGGGATTTGTGACCCTGGGATATGGAGGAAAAGGAAGACAGGAGAAGGATCTTAGTGGAGAGAGTAAAGGCCCCTGGGGGCCTGGGGAAGAAGAAGCTGCCCGTAAGGGTCTCTTTGTAATTGTGAAAGTTGATGAATTTAAATAATATCAGTTTATGGTATTGTATTTAAGTTTTTTCTTATATTGTGTTTTTGTAGCATATATGCATTTTAGAAACTATAAAGTCAAATGTACAAAAAAAACTTTCATTTTTTTCTAAAATGAAAATTAAATTTTTTCTTAATTCCCTGTCTTACCTAGGGCCAGAAATTTAGTCTTATTCAATTTTGTAATCAAGAGAGGAAAACCATAGTTTCATTATATTTCTTCTCTCCCTAGCTTTGCATCTAAGTTTCAGGAGACTTACGGAGACTCAAAGCATCAGGAGAGTAAGGACAGTGCATCCATTGGGATTGCATTTGGCTGTAAGTAAGAGAAAACCCAATTAATCAGTGACTAATGATAATCAGGGATGTAGCTTTTCTCATATAACAAAAAGACTGGCGGAGAGAGTCTTGGTCTGATCTGATGGCTCCAAGATGCCATTTAGGACCCAAGTACTTTCTATGTTTCTGCTCTGCCATCATAGGCAGGAATTTTGTCCCCACACATGTCTCCTGGCGGGTACTAGGTGGCTGTTCCACCTTCAACATCTTGTTTTCATTCCAGGAAGAAAGAAGAAGTGCAAAGGTCAAAGGGCACATACTATTAATAGCGAGTCAGCAGTTTTGGGGAAATTTTTCTCAACTGCTGTTTCCATCTTAGTAGCCTGAACAAAGTTAGAAAATGTAAATTTTCTTAACATTGCAAAACAAAATGGTTACCTGGTGGCAAAAAAGAAGACATAATGGATAGGAGGCAGGCAACCAGCAGTGTCGTTCGCAAACATTACGCTTTGCACCAACGTCTTTTGAGATACAGTTTCTCCCCAAGTGCCTAGTTACTCGTCTCTATTTTCACTGACATTTTCTTCCCTTTTTCTTGAGACACAGTGGTCCAAGATTATAATGGATTTTGTGTGGAAGACTGGGTGGATGGAAGGGTGATACACTGTCGCCGATTTGGACATCTAACACAAGAGGAGACACAAATGCCCTGTCTCAAAAGCTGCCTGTTTAATGAAGCCTCACCAGTGTCTCAGCCAGGCTGGTGTTCCTCTGGGGTTCCTGGGTGCTCCAGGACATCTGCAATTTACGACAGGCTAGAATAGATCTAAATCCCATGGAAAACAAATTGCCTGCTACTCTCAGATAACTTTTAGTGTTTAATTAACCCCAGAACCTCAAACAACACTCCGTAAATTCTCTGTCTTTGAACAGCAGAATCTTGATGATGTTCTTTTGTTCTGGGATGTGAGGTCCTTGGGTCAAAGAGACAAACTCATCGCCTGGTTTCTCCAGCTATTGAAAAGCAGATCTCCAGATAACTTACAGATAAAATAAGGCAAGTTTTTTTCTGCCCTCTGTCAAGATCAAAACCTGATTTGAAAAGGAATAAATTACCATTCTTTCCTAATGATTATCAGTCAGCACACTGCCCCAGCCTGTCTTTAAGCTACTGTGTCTCTTATGTCAAAGGAATACTCTGGGGTGAATAAGTTTGCCATGTGTTTCAGGAGTTTCTCTTGGTTAGTGAATTATTAAATATCTAAGCTCCTTTAGGATTCTCAGGCAATCAGTCTCTCCAGACATCTAGCATCTTCTGCTGATAGCTTTGAATTTGCAGCAACTTCAGAGAATCTTCCCTAAGGCACTGGCATCTACAGCCTTTGGTGCACAACACAAGAGAAATCTGTTTTGTGAATATACGCACAAGTCCAGGGAATGGATTCACAAGAATCTTCCTTCTGAAAGAGTACTCTGAAAGGAATAGGATTCCTCCAGGGGGGTTTGGGGAGCTGTGAAGACTTGAGAGACCCTAAAGCGCCATCATTCACCTCATTTGGGCCTCATATCACTTAGAGATTCCCATGAAATCTATGAATCCTCTACCCAGATGGACACACAAATGCTCTAGGGACCCATTGTTTGGTGTATTCTTCCAGGGAAGTCAAAGAACTGTTTAATCCCAGGATAGGAACCCTTGCTCCATCTAGACAATCGTTGCATTGGCAGTGGGCATATCCATGTCTCTCCTACTCCTATCATAGTCTGATTTGAGGGGCAAGAAGGAAGAAAGGCTGAAAAATGGCAGTAGAAGCCAACCTTGGGGAGACTAGGGAGAGAAGACCCCATAATGTCCCACTCGACTTCTGCCTTCAAGGCCTCTGATCGTCAGAGGTGGGGCTTTCACTCTTCCTTCAGTTCCTGTCTGATCTCCAATGTGTGGAGTCAGCCTGGCACCTGGTTCTGCCCTGCTCTTTCACTTGGGATCTAGGCCCGGGAACCAAGCTTTTGCCATGCTCCTAAGAACACCCTCCTGCCATATATTCTATTTTCAGGCTCGAATCCTTACTTTTACTCTTTTGAAGTTTTAGAGTCCTGTCTCCATGATGTGACTGGGTCCTGGATTTGTTCTAAAAGCCCACGTCTAGCCTTTCTGTGCTGTTGGCACTGACTGTAGTCTGTTCGGTTCATATTGCTGCCAGCTGACTCCAGGAGAGGAGAAAGTGTCAATGATGGGCAATGGATTTTTCTGAGGTCCTCTAGAGTTTTTCAGGCTCAAGTTCTTCAAAGAAATAAATGAATTTCTAATCCCTTTGTACCTTCTATTTATATTCTTTCCTTTTTGAAACATTATTTTGTCAGATTCTGTTAAATACAAGGTCCTATCTCCTGTCTTCAAGAAGTTTGCAGTCTAATGGGACGAAGAGAGAAATGGAATGTGATATGCATCTGAAGACAGAGATAAAAAGTGATGAGATTGTGATACATACATTTCTCAGAGGAAGAAACTGGCTTTGAGCCAAAGGATCCAGGAAGCCAGGGATTTGAGCAGAGTTCTGATGAATGGTGTATTTCCCACAGGACATACATTCTCAGTCTTTTCCCTTATAAACCTTTGAGAATCTGTTGAAGGAAGGGGAAAAAAGGGCTAAAAAGGCCTTTGAGAGCTGTGATAAAAACAGTTCAGAATTAAAAGTCAAGGTTCTGGATTGTGGCCGCAACATTGGTATAACCTGGACAGGTAATTTTTCATGATGCATCTGGATTATTTTATCTATAAAATGAAATTGAAGAAGATAAGATTGGTAATAATTCAGATCTCTACAGATAATACTGGTAATAATTTCAGATCTCTTGAAAATTATATAATTCTGTAATCTAGTTTATTACCCTGGATAGAGCCGCATTTATGGTTCCAAAGAGATTGCACATTTTCCTATCAAAAGACAAAAATAACTCTTCTACCTCATGTAAAAATTATAAAATTATTGGAAAATGCATGATGCTAACACTGGAATTTTAAAAATCCTGACCTTTTACAGCTTCTAATTTAAGGTGTTCATTACAATAATGAAGGCTGAGCTTTACTGAGCAATGAATACATGCCAAGTAAGTTGCTTAGTGCATTGCATACATTACATTAATTCAATAGATTAAGTGCTATTGTTATTATATATTATATTATTATTCCCATTTTACAGATGAGGAAACTAAGGCTTGGAGAGCTTAAGTTACTTTCCTAAGGAATCTTGGTTGAATTTGAACTTAGGCATTCTGACTCCACAGCCCAGGTACCTTAACCACTGTTGTGGCTTGTTTTACCAGTGGAGTGAGACTTTTCCTCAGTGGTTTATAACGTTTCTTGGACCACAGATACTTTGAAAACTGGATGAATTCCCAGTCTGCCAGCCTTCACACAGAGAGACAAATACCCACGCACACACATACATACACTTAAACATGCACACATACATATATACTTTCCATACATTTCAGGATCCCAGAAACTTTTTTGAGGTCTGTTCTACCAACTTCAGTCCACGTTTCTGAAAGCCAGGAATAGCCGGAGAAGCCTGTGGAGGGACTAGCCAGGATCAGTCTAGGGCACAGATGGCTCGCCCAGTCCATCTTTCCGCAGGGTAGAGGGCCCGGCTGTTGGTTCCAGCACAGGTGGAGCTGGCAGAGGACCCTGATGCCAGGACAGCCCAAGAGACCCTGTCAGCCTGGCGAGGTGGCAGATGTGCCACTGCTCAGGGGGTAAGGACATGGGGACTGCTTTCACCCACGGAAACAGGATCATCTTTCTCCAGTCTTGGCTTGTCCCCTAAGATAGTGTCCTCTCAAAAGTGACTTTGACCTTTTGAAATCAGTCCTAGAAAATGGCATTATATTTCACCTGCTACTCTCCATTATAATGAGACAGGTAGTCATATTCGACCAATTAAAATCAAACACTTTAACGGTAAACGTTCTCCAGTGATGTGTAAAAACCTCCACTCGATTTTTTTATTCGCTTTTCCACAAAAGAGAAGACCCGAGAAATCAAGGCGGGATTACGTATCCCATAGCAAGCTCGGAGCTCGTCTTCTTCCAGCTCTTCCCAGAGAATGTTTGCGAGGCCAAGACGCGGCAGCCCGCGCGAGGGACCGGCGATGCCACTTGTCCACTAGGGGGAGACTCGCCCACATTAATCCCGTCACTTTGGCTAAGAATCGGAACTTGATTGCAGCGGCAGCTCCTTGACCCTGTTTCCTTTGCTGAGCAAAGCGTTTTAGTTCGATTAACAAAATCCTCTGCTTAAAATTTCAACTCTCACTTCAAGAGTCGATGAGGACGGAGTGATGACTAATATGCAAAGACAGTGGTGACTTTCTCCCTTTTTTCCGGTGCCCCCTTTCCGGAGACCCGTGGCTGAAACCCGGCTTGAGAGGCGCCGGCGGCAGGTGCCTCGGGGTCCGCAGCGGTGGTGTCGCCGCTCCACGCGGGCAGGCGGGGCCAGAACGCGGGGCGCTCCCAGCCTGCCCCGCCGGCGCCTGCTTTAGATTGTTTGAGGCCAGAATGACTCACACAGCCAAGGCAGCAGAATGTCCCCGAGGCGATGGCTGATGGTATTCAAACATCCTTATTTTCTTTTCTATTTTTCTCTCCTCTGCCCACCTCCCTTCCCCTCCAGCCAGCGTATGTCTCGGGCCTCTGCGTGGCCCTCGGCAGTGGCGCGTCCTGCGATCAAAGGAGCCTCTGTCTCCGACCTTGTCTGAAGGTTACTCCCCCCACGTCTGTGCATTTTCCGAGCGATATTCATTCAAATTATGTCGGGAATCGTATCTGTTCCATCGAGATTTGCAATACACCCAAACGCACACGTACACACACCCTTCTTTGAATTATATTTTTCTGACTTTAGAAATAATTTGAATGGTGTTTTCTTCTTTGAAGCAGAAAGTGGAAGGTGTGAATGTCACATACAGCTTCCTCCTCCTCTAATTTGAATTTTTAGTAGCACCGGCACTTAGAGAATAGCCAGGGAGCTGAGCTATATATTTCTATTTTCCTTTATTTCCCTTAAAATGTATTATTTGATGTAGATGAGGGAGGATTGTCCTGGCAGGTCATTATCCTCCGTATCTGAGGACACGTTCCTAATTTAGTATCTACCTAAAAGCAATGAACTGTAACATCAAAAAGGTTGAAACCAAAACAAATTGTAGGTATTTTGCATATTTCATATCAGCGAGGAAATTGAATCCACCCCAGCTCCTGCTACCTTTCCATCACACGGAGGTTAGGGAGAGGAGAGGGGCAGAGGCGATAGTCTACACAAGGTGGGGCATGAAGTGTTTGGCTCCGCAGAGCTAAGCCCTGAGCTGTGTCGGGGAGCAGGGTCGAGAGAGAAGGAAACTGGTCTTCCCAGGATGAATTTGGGTAGATGTGCCCCGACAGAAGGTGGGGTAGAGGGCATTGGAACAGGAGAGAATGGCCGTGAATAGTGGTGTGTTTGAGGGATTTATTGTACACACTGACTCTAAGTCGTAAACTTCCTCAGTCTCCCAACTCATCAGTAAAGTCTATACAGACCAAACGAATTCTGTTGGACTTTTTTCAAAAACAGAAATCAAGAAAAGTATCTAAGTCTCCTTTTCACATGTTCATTCTTTCAACAGATATTTACTGGAGTCTGCTGTGAAACAAGTTTTATTGGAAGGTGCTGGTGATACACAGGTGAACAAGGCAGTGAAAGATTCCTACCCTCTGAATCCTTGCCCAGAATGGGGAAAGAGAGACAATAAATAAGTAAACGGAAAGTAAACAAGCACCAAGTTCCGTGACAAAAATGGTATTAATACATGTGGCAGAGTAACTGGGGTGAGGGAGGAATGTCTATGTCAATGTCCAATCAAGAAATGGAACTCACTCCAGGATTTCTTTCCAATTTTTACAATTGTGCTAAAATACACACAATATAGAATTTACTATCTTAGCCATTTTTAAGTGTACAGTTTAGTGCTGTTCAGAAGGTTGTTCGACCATCACTGCCATCTGTCTGCCTAACTCTTTTCACTTTGTAAAACTGCAACTCTATACCCATTAAAAAACAACTCCCTATTTCCTCCCTTTCCCCAGCTTCTGGCAACCACGATTTTACTTTCTGTCTCTAAGAGTTTGTCTACTCTAAGTACCTCATATCAGTGGAATCATACATTATTTATCTCTTTGTGACTGGCTTATTTCACTTAGCATAATGCCCATGCAGTTCATCCATGTTGTAGAATGTATCAGAATTTCTTTCCTTTTTAAGGCTGAATAATATTCCATTGTATGCACATACCGTATTCTGCTTATCCATTAATCCTTCGGTGGACACTGGAGTTGCTTGCATGTCTGTGCTATTGTGAATAATGCTGCTACGAACATAGGTGTGCAAATATGTCTTCCAGAGTCTGCTTTCGATTCTTTTCGATAAATACTCAGAACCACTCCACAATTTTTTAAGGGGACTTTAATTCAGGGAATTTATTATAAAATTACTGGAGGAACTGGAGGAGCAAAAGGAGAGTTTCTGCCTATGGGAGGCATGCAAGAGACTGAAAGGTAGTGGTAAGGGAGAAGTCATGTTTTCTCCTGTATTTAGGGCACTTCAGCAGCAACAGCGGCAGCTTCCACGAACAGCAATCCTGGGTTCCTGCTCAGGCATCACAGTCACAAGCAGCAGCAGAGGCCCTTTGCCTCTGCTTCTCTATTCCTGTGGGTGACAGCAGCTTCTTGCTGTTAATCTCAGGGTACCTCCGCCCAGAGGCATGGCTGAGGTATGGGGCATGTGCGCATTTCTGTACGTACACAGAGCAGTCGAGCCCTTCCATTCGGGTTCCTTTCCTCTTTCTACATGGCCGGATGACAACTCTAGCCTCCTCAAACACAGGTCTCTAGGAGAAGGAAAGGGTTCTTTTTTTGTCTAAAGAAATAAGACCAGAGAGATGCTAGAATAAGGGACATTAAGCAAAGTGGAGGGTTTGGTGGCAGTCTACACATGGAATGGGATCCTCAGTCTTCCTTCCCTTGCCTGTTTCCAGATTGCTGGCAGACAGGCCTGGCCCTACTGCCCTGCCTCAGACATAGAGTTCCAGTCGTCTCTAAAAATCTGAGCATCCACATGAACTCCAGACACTGCCATCTGGGAATACTCCAGTGAAAAGGCCAGTGATTTAATGCCTTTAAGTTATATACATCTGTTATTTTGAATTGCAAGAACAGGATGTGAGGAAGTGGAGACATTGAGTATAGGTAATTTTTGTGTATATTTTCCATGAACAGGAGCAGAGAATTAGGGCAATAGCTGGGGCAGGATGTAAGGATGTGAGCAGGACATAAGTACAACGTAAGGGTTTTTAAGTTTGGAGATACTACAGTATTGTTGGAACAATACAACAGGGAGGGAGAAATTGATGAAGCAATAATGAGTAGGGAAGGGCAGGAGCTTAGTTTTTGGGGAGATGAGAAGGGATAGTTTTAGGGGTGTAGAAGAAATGTAAAAGAATAGTTGCAAGACACAATGTGAAAACAAGAATTTAAGGGCAGTAGAAAATCCAAGCCAGAAGTGATATGACTAAGCACCCCAGGAATTCACAAACTCCTGGAGGAGGACATTGGACAGTAAACAGGGTGTGGAACGAGGGCTTGAACAAATTTTAGCTAGATCTTATGGGGCAGGGTGACCCATTTCACATCTGGGTTCATTCATTTCTCAAATGGAAGCAGCACATTTTAAAGCTGTTTCCAATTAAAAAATTTGTCTATTCAATGTTTTCACTGTAGCCTTCCGTTTTTTTAGTCTCGCCTTTTGCTCTTTTGCATATATTGTATGTTCTAGCCAAATTGGCACATAGGAAGCCCAGAACAAATGTTTATTGAATTAATAAATAAATTAGACTTACTGTCTCTTTAGCCTTGCTGGAGCCCCCAGTTCCTGCAGCCCATGTTTTCATGGATCTGCACTTTTTTTTTCAGTATTGTTCTTTCCTCCTCAAGTACCTTCTGCCCCATCTTCCCTTTCTGCTTCTCAAAATCTTATTCCTCCTTCATGGTCCAGCTTAAATGCACCTTTGTTTGTGAAGTCTCATTGACTTTCCCACCCAAATGTGAAATCCTTTTTCTTTACATTCCATTGAATTTTCTTCATCTGAGTCAGGTCTCATGTCCAGAGTTATAGTTATTTGTGGAGTTGTTAATATGTTCCCTACGAGACTGTGAGCACAATGAGGACAGTAACCACATTTTATATAGTTTATTTACTTCAAACCACCTGGAAGAGCATCCTGTGTGTAGGAAGTATTCAAAAAATATTAGATTAATTTTAATTTAATTTCCTTACCCTACCTAGTGCACTCATTAGTGCAAGGACAAAAACCAACTGGTGTCCAGTTGGCCATTGAGGCCACCTACTTTAGCTGCAGAACAACCTCTTAATCAGCCCATACTGCAAAGAGATACCTTCTTTTTATCTTTCTACTTTTAGAATTCAGGATTTTTTTTCAAACTCAGCCACCTTCCTCACATCTTCTGCAGAAATACATGTACCTGCAAAGGCACACACTGCATATAGGCACACGGACACTGACTCACACAAATGTTCATTTGCACACACAAGCATAAACACATACACGCTTTCTCTTTACATACCCAAATAGAATCCTGATTAGTTTTTCTTTTTAATCAGGTTTACTGTGGTATAATTTACATATAGGAAAATTTGCCACTTTTAGGGGCATGAATCTTAATAAACATAGTGTGTCCATTAGGGTTCTCCAGAGAAATAGAACCAGAAGATTATGCATGTATATATATGAGTATACATATAAAGAGACTTAATACAAGGAATTGGCTTATGCGATTGTGGGGGCTGGCAAGTTTAAAATCTCATAGGGCAGTCTGGAATTTCATGATCTATTAGGCAGAAGCTGATACTGCAGTCTTGAGGAGAAATTCTTCTTTCCCTGGGTGACATCAGTTTTGTTACAAGGTATTTCAGCTGATTGGGTGAGATCTACCCACATTATCAAAGACTTAGTGACAACCGATTGTGGGTGTTGACCACATCTACAAAGTACACTTAGGTCAGTGTTTGATAGCATAACTGGATACTACAGCCTAGCCATACTGATGCACAAAACTAACCGTAACAGGCATACAGTCATGTAACCCCTACCGTAGTCCCCCCGTATCTGTGGGGTACATGTTACAAGATCCCCAGTGGATGCCTTAAATTGCAATAGCACCAAATCTTACATCTACTATTTTTTTTAATAATCAACTTTTTTATGAAGGCAAAAAGCAATAATGAGTAACAATTGGACAATGGTTAAATGAACTATGATAGCAATTCAGTTAGAATCATATGCAAACATTAAAAATGATACAGAGGAAAGCATATAGGAAGCAATCCTATGAGAATATTATGCCTCATAATTTTATACTTTAGAGTTTACAAATTGTTTTTTATTTTATTTTACTTTATTTAAAAATATTAAGGGGTACAAGCGTTTTTGTTACATGGATAGCTGTTATAATGCTTTAGTCAGGGCTATAAGTGTTCCCATCACCTAAATCGTGTTCATTGTACCTGTTAGTTAGGTTTTCACTCCACCCTTTCTTGATTTCCAACTATTTTTATGTCTTTCTGTGCCCATCAATTAGTTTCCAATTATTATAGAGTGCATGTGTTTGTTTTTCCATTCTTGAGATACTTCACTTAGAATAATGGTCTCCGGTTCAATCCAAATTGCTGCAAACGACATCAATTCACTTCTTTTTATGGCTGAGTAGTACTCCATGGTATATATATTTATACAGCATTTTGTTAATCGACTCATGAATTTCTGGGTACTTGGGTTGATTACACATCTTTGCAACTGTGAATTGTGCTGCAATAAACATTCGAGTGCAGGTGTCTTTTTGATAAACAAAAAATAAAAAGGACAACAAAACAAAAAGTTGGTTCTTTGAAAAGATAAAAAAAATAAATCAGTAGAACTCTTGCTAGACCAACCAGAAATAGAAGACAAAGGACTCAAATAAGCTCAATCAGAATTGAAAAAGGAGATATTACAACTGATATCACAGAAATATAAAACATCATCTGTAAATACTACGAAAATCTCTACACACATAAACTAGAAAACATAGAGGAAATGAAAAAATTCCTGGAAACACACAACCTCTGAAGACTCAATTAGGAAGAAATAGAAATCCTGAGCAGACCAATAATGACCAGTGAAATTAAAGAGGTAATAAAAAATCTTCCAACAACAACAACAAAAGCCCTAGTCCAGATAAATTCACAGCTAAATTCTACCAGAACTACAAAAAAGAGCTTGTACCCATACTGAGAAATTATTCCATAAGATTGAGAATGAGGGACTCCTCCCAACTCATTCTGTGAAGCCAATATCATCTTGATACCAAGGCTAGGAAAAGATACCAAAAACAAACAAACAAACAAACAAAAAAACAAAAAAACTACAGATCAATATCCCTTACAAATATATATGCAAAAATCTTCAATAACATACTAGCAAACTGAATTCAACAGCACATCAAGAAGATAATCCACCATGAACCAGGGATGCAAGGATAGGTCAACATAAGTAAATCAATAAATGTTATAAACAGAAGGAAAGAGAAAGACCATATGATCATGTCAATAGATGTGGAAAAAGTATTTGACAAAATTCAGCACCATTTTATGATAAAAGCCCTCAACAAACTAGGTATACAAGGAATATATCTCAAAATTATAAAAGTCTTACGTGACAAATGCATGGCCAACATCGTACTGAATAGGGAAAAGTTGAAAGATTTTCCCCTAAGATCTGGAAAAAGACAAGGGATCCCACTGTCACCAGTTCTATTCAACATAGTACTGGAAGTCCTAGCCAGAGCAATCAGACAAGAGAAAGAAATAAAGGCTATTCAAATCAGTTCAAACCATCACTTTTAGCTGACAATATGCTCTTGTACCTAGAAAATCCCAAAGACTATACCAAAAGACTCCTGGAATTGATAAATAAATTCAGCAAAGTATCAGGTTACAAAATCAATGTACACAAACGAGAAGAATTTCTATATACTTATAACAGTCAAATTTATACTCGAATCAAAGACTCAATACCATTCTCAATAGTTACAAAGAAAATAAAGTACTTGGGAATATACTTAACCAAGGAGATGAAAGATCTCTGCAAGGATAACTACAAAACACTGATGAAAGAAATTAGAGATGACACAAACAAATGGAAAGACATCCTATGCTCATGGATTGGTACAATCAACATTGTTAAAATGTTCATACTGCCCAAAGTAATTTACAGATTCAATGCAATCTCCATCAAAATACCAACATCATATTTCACAAATCTAGACAAAATAATCACATGGTTCATTTGGAACCAAAAAAGAGTCTGAATAGCCTAAGCAATCTTAAACAAAAAGAACAAATCTGGAGGCATCATATTACCATGCTACAAGGATATAGTAACCAAAACAGCATGGTATTGGTACAAAAATAGAGACATAGACCAATGGAACAGAACAGAGAACCCAGACATAAAACCATCTACCTACAACCAATTGATCTTCAACAAAGCATATAACAACGTACACTGGGAAAAAGATGCCCTATTCAATACATGGTTCTGGGAAAATTGGATAGCTACATGCAGAAGAATGAAACAGGATCCATATCTCTTGCCACTCACAAAAATTAATTCAAGATGGATAAAAGACTTAAATATAAGGTACAAAATCATAAAAATTCTGGGAGAATATGTAGGAAAAACTCTTGTAGATATCATACTAGGCAAAGAATTTATGACTAAGATCCCAAAAGCAATTATGGCAACAACAAAAATAAATAAATGGGACTTGATTAAATTAAAAGGCCTCTGCACAGCAGAGGAAATAATCAACAGAGCAAATAGACAACTTGCAGAATGGGAGAAAATATTGGCAAACTATATATCCAATAAAGGGCTAATATCCAGAATCTATAAAGAACTCAAACAAATCAGTGAGGGGAAAAAAAGCAAACAACCCCATTAAAAAGAGAGCAAAAGGTATGAACAGAAGTTTTTCAACAGAACATAGACATACGGCCAAAAAACATGTGAAAAAATGATCAACATCACTAGTCATCAGGGTAATGCAAATAAAAACCACAACGCGATATCACTTTACTTCAGTTGGAATGGCTTTTATTAAAAAGTCCAAAGACAATAAATGCTGGTATGGATGCGGAGGGAAAAGAATGTTTATACACTGTTGGTGGGACTACAGATTAGTACAATCTCTATGGAAACAGTATGGAGATTTCTTAAAGAACGGAAAGTTCTATCATTTGATCCAGCAATCCCACTACTGGGTTTCTACCCAAAGGAAAAGAAGTCATTTTATCCAAAAGACATCTATTATGTTTTTTCCTATACATACATAATGTATGTTTTCTACAATAAAGTTTAATTTATAAATTAGGCACAGTAAGAGATTAACACAACAACTAATAACAAAATGGAACAATTATAACAATATAACAATATGTCAGCATCACTACTCTTGTGCTTTGGGGCCATTGTTAAGTACAATAAGGAGTACTTGAACACAAACACTGCAATACTGCGACAGTCAATCTAATAACCAAATGGCTACTAAGTGACCCAGTGGGTGAGTAGTGTATACAGCACGGATATGCTGAACAAAAAGGTGATTCATGCCCTGGGTGGGATAAAGTGGGGCAGTGTGGGATGGAGTGAGATTTTATCACACTATCAGAATGGCGTGCAGTTTAAATTTATGAATTGCTTATTTCTGGAATTTTCCATTTAATATTGACCACAATTACCTAAAACCCTGGAAAGCAAAACCACAAATAAGGGGGGACTAATGTACCATAATCAAGACACAACAGTTCCATCATCTCAAATATTTCCCTCATACCTCTTTGTGGTGAATTCTCTCTACCCCCACCCCATGCCTGCCTCATCTGGTATTTTTTGTCCCTACAGTTTTTCTTTTCCAGACTATCATATAAATAGAGTCATATACTATGTAACCTTTTGAACATAACTCCTTTTGTTTAGTGTGATGCATTCGAAACTCACCCATGTTGTTGCATGTATCAGTAGTTTGTTTCTTTTTATTGCCAAGTAATTTTTTTTAACGGAGGTACCATTGTTCTGAATCAGTTTTGTGAATGAGAGAAGTATTTCTCCTATATTTCTCTAAGTCAGGCATGTTTCAGAAATTCAAAATTTTATAGGCATGTCCATTGAAGTACAAAAAGTCTTGAAGCTTTTCTAGACATAACCTAATGAGAAATCAGTTATGGAGCACACTCCCTCCATGCCTACATAGGTATTTGACCTCACAAAAAATAATTTCACTGGCCACATGGATTGACCAACACAGATTCTAAAAGTATCAGGCATTATAATCTCCCTATTGGCAATGTGGCACAGAAAACTGTTTCAGGACTGACTCACTTGACTCCAATTGTCATAATGGTTTAAGACTAAGTCACAAATTCAGATCAGGGAAGGGCTGGATTCCTGAACAGGTCATGAAGATGCTATAAGTAATAACACTGATGGTCAAACATGATAGATGGTCAGAAATGACCAATCTACATGTTTCAGCATAATCGTCAATCAATCTGCTAAGATGGAAGAGTGACTTTCACCCACAGGTCTGACATAATGGAACTCCCTAGGATCTATGCTCAAGAAGTAAAGGGAAATCCACTGTCTAGTCTAATCCAATTGGGCCAGCCCCTCTGTGGTTAATCGACCTTCAGGCTGCTATAGAAAAACTCCCTCCCCGTCTGTGATGTAGGAATAGGGCATTTTTTTAGACAGATGATGGAATCTAAAGAAAGATCTGATTGTACTATAAGTTCAATGCAAGTTGAACTCCTTCTTTCCATGGCTGGTTGGCTGAGCATTGGGTTGGGGTCCTCCTCTCTTGGTCAACACATATTCCTCAAGCAGTTTCTGTGTGTTCCTCACAGTGCTCAGCCCTGGAAATACAAGAACAATCAAGGCTGTCATGGTCCCCGTATTGATTGAACATAAATTCTGTTGTGGAAACAGGCAACACCTTGTCATTGAACAAAAAGATGAAACAATTACATACTTTGATAAGTTCAAAGAATGAAGTAAATAAGAATGTGAGGTTCAGCACATTTTAGATGAACAGCAAGGAAGTCCTCTCTGAGACTTCTGAGAAATGAAGAGCCAAACGATGATTCTGGTGGAAGAAAGTTACCAGTAAAAGGAGCAGCACGTGTAAAGGCCCTGATGGGAAATGACACATCATGTTTGAGAATCTCAAAGTTCAGTGGAACTGGCACAAGCTGAGAAAATGTGAGTGAGAACACGGGACAGGGTCAGAAAGGTGCCAGGTCGCCAGCAGTTGTGGCCAGGATAAGGAGTTTGAGTTTCCTTTTGTGAAATGGGAAGCCTTGGGATGTTCAGAACACAGGGGTTAGATGACCTGCTTTATGTTTTAAGAGGATTATTTTTGCTATTATGTGATGATATATTGTAGTGGGACAGGATTGGGAAGGTGAGAGCAGTAAGGATGCAGTTGCAAAAGTTCAAGTGAGAGATGATGATGATAATAGAGATAAGAAGAAAGACAAAGATCGACAGAGTCGAGATTTTGGAGGCAGAATATATAAGCCCTATGAAGGGATTGTGTGTCCAGAGAAAAGAAGAGGGAGAAAGCAGAATAATTTGTATATTTTGCCTTGAATAATGTGATGAAATGTCTTGACATTTAATTATGTGAGAAAGACTGGTTTAGCATCAATGTCTGGAGTTCAGCAAAGCTGGACTACTAATTAGGGATTCAAATATATAATCAGTTATAGTTAAAGTTTGGGGAATTGATGAGATCATCTCAGAAGAAAGTGTCAGAGGACAGAAAAGGGCCCCAGAGAGAACCTTGAGGAAAGGCTACACTCTGTTCAGGTAAAAAAAAAGAAAAGACCAAGAATACTGAGGCCAGGGAGATAAGAGGAAAACCAGGAGAATGTGGTGGAAAGGAAGTTGGACAAGTAGTGCTTCAAGAGTGAGAGGGTCACGTGTGGGGTTGAATACTGCCAGAAGAATGAAGAAAAGCAGACGTGAACTGTCTTTTGCAATATGAGGGTGATTGTTGTCTTTGACAAGATTTGATGGGAGGGCGGTGGGTGACATTTCAGAGAGACTGGGAGGTAGGAAAGGGAAACATCACATGTATGGACAACTCCTTTGGAGGTTTTGCGGTGGTGTTGAGAGAAGAAATGAAGAGTTCTCTGGGAGCAGAGGGAGATGGGAGGTTTATCAAGATGGGAAATGTTCAAGTATAATTATATGTAAAAGAATGAGTCCTGGTACACAGAAATGATGGTCCAGGAGAGCAAAAGGATGATGCCCTGGAGAAGGCAGAGGGGATGCACTTGGAGCATGGACCTTAGATAGGAAGAGGGATGCTTGCTCCAGTGGGGCTGGCGGGAAGAAGGAGAAGGTGAATGCAGGTGCTTTTGATGCAGCATTGGGCAGGCGAGGTAAGAGGCGTGGCCATTATCTGAGAGAGGAGGGAGCCTGGAAGACTGCAGGAGAGAAAAGGTAAAAACTCTTTTTCTAGGGAGTTGAAAGACAGGAAATGCAGCAGGATTGATTTGCACTATTGAGGGCTCATGTCAAATATGAGATAATGAATTTTCAGAGAAACCAGTCATCTTGGTTGTGAGATTTTGTGTGGCTGTGTTCAGCTGCTCTGGTTGAGGCATGAGAAAGGAGGATGGTAGGGTGCATGCGGGGCTGCTGTTTAACAAGAAGAAAGGAGCATAAAGGAAGGAGACAAGGTTTTAAAATGATGTGCCATTGAACAATGTGGGACACTAACCCAAGGGGGGCCTTGATGAATAGTGAGAAAATAATGACACTTAATATGTCTGCCTGGATAATATCTTCATCCTAGGAAGCAAAATTAGAGCTGAAGATTTTGGGCAAACGAGAGGACACATTGCCATGCTAAGAGAGCAGGGACCACTGCTGTTAGAATTTTGTAGCTTTATTGTGATTTCCTATTGTAGGCTTTCATGAGCTGGCTTTTTCCTTGCTGATTAGTCAAATGCTTGGAGAAGAATCAGAGCTCTGTGTTTGTATTTGAGGCAGCAGGCAAGGGAAACCTGGGGAGAGTGTCCCACTGCATAACAGTGATGCAACTGTAATGGATAGAACAGAAGGAGGCAGCCTATTTGAAGAGGACAAGAATGTTCAGAGCAGGAAAAGAAGCCTGGGTCTGGGAGCACCTGGGTAGAAAAACCTGAGTAAGCCTAACCCACAGGGACCCTGAGAATCTGTGATCTAGGTCTGATTTTGTTATTGCTAATTATGGCTTAAACTAGCAATTTAGTTATGTTTAAATAACTCTAGCCATCTCCTCAATAGTACTTAATGAACAGAACTGGTTTCCCTATTGGAAAAGCAGTGTGGCATATTGATAAGAATGTGAAATTTTGGGGCAGGTGGATCTGCCCCTTAAGTCCTAACTCGGCCACCAGTTGGCTGTGTATTCTTAGACAAGTTGTTCAGCTTCTCTGAATCTTAATTCCCTGATCTATAAATCAAGGCTGATAATAATGTTTACTCATATATTTAATTCCAAGGCATAAATTAATTAAGGTAAGGAAAATTTCAAAGCTATATGCAATGCTAGTGCAGTAGAAATGAATCCTAGTCTACAAACATAGATGCGTAAGAAAAATTGTTTCATAATTTTCCTTTACATCATTTTAATTCTGACTCTGAGTACCCATCCTCCTCTGAAAGGATTGCAAACTCAACTTCAAACATTGTTGAACTACCGTCTCCTCCCAATTCAATGTGAGTGAAGAGGCCTGGGGGTTTCCATAACACTACAGCATTGCTTTGGTACCTTAGGCCCCACTGGTTACTATGGAGACACCGTGTGATTCCTTCAGGCGCAGCACCATCCCTGGCATGCTAGGGTGAGGTTCAGCCTTCCCAGATGAACCATGTAGCCATCCTTGCAGAGGGGGTCCTGCATGGGGGAAAGACCCAGGCCTACTTGAGGGAATAAGGGGCTTTTTCTCCTTCTTAGCCTTGGCCGATCTTCTCTCTCTTTTGTTGCCCTCAAAAAACTTAAATCACTATGCTTACATTCTGGCACACTGAACGTTATCTTCTCAAAGGACTTTTGCTTTTACAAATTCAGAAAAGGCCATTACTTGAAGATCTTTTTTGTTTTCTGCTCTAGCAAAATTCTTAAGGTGAGGAAGCCCCAAAGGACCTAGGCATCCCTGTGAAAATAATTAGTTGAATTAGGAGGAGGGCAGGTAGAGAGAGGACAACTAAAACTATTTCAATAAATTATACCCTATGGTGGTTACTTTTATTCACTTGCATGGGATCCTTGCTGGTCTTGTTGGATGGATTGACTCATAAAGGGTTGGGTGATTCACAAACTTGGAAAACATTGGCTTTAAGAGTAAATGAGATATATGTGCAAATTTCAATTCTTTAAAGGAAGGTACTGTCTAAATACCAAGCATTTAGTAGGAGATACTGGCACGGACCCATTTGCTAATGCAAGCACCACCTTCTCTCTCTTTGGAAAGGTGCCGGGTAACGAGGCATCACTTGGGGGATCAATACCTATTAACTGAACATGTAAATGAATACTTAGAAGCTAACCTTTCCCAACAATGGCTGTGGAGCAATGAGGCAAATTTCTTGTTGAGTGCCTGGTTGCCATACTCAGCAGACCAAGGAAATGAGCATAGCTTGGATTAAATGTTGGAGCGAGAGCTACCCGACTAGACAGTGGCTCATTTGGCTGAGCACACAGTTCCATCCCCAACCACAGTCCTGTCTCTGCAGCAGCAATAGTAAAGACCTCATTTAAAACACTGGCCTCATGACTTTAGAGCAACAACAAACTGAGTGTCATTGTGAGATGTGTATAATTCATGGACATAAAGGCTCTAAGGAAATGCCAGATACCATTAGAAAAGGCATCTTCCAGAATTAATGTGTAATAATGAAAATTCTTGCTTATCATATTAAGGTTGTAAAAAAAGGAACCTTGAAATATTAGCTAGTTTTATTCCCCGCCTCCATGCAGCTTGAACCCACCACGGCCTTAACAATGTTTACCCCAAATCTCTAGACAAAAGAAGTCTGTTGAGGCACAAAAACCACCCCATAGCCTTCTGGGCCATCACTATCTGCTCCTATCGTCTGTCTGAGTCCAGGCTGAGAAAGCCCAAAACTTGCCGTGGTAGGAAACAACATCAAATGGCTAATGAGATAAAATCTAACAAACCAGCAGTTAGATCTGGGAAGTTTAATTCTATTTTGGAGACAGATTACTCAATTTGCAAAGAAAGGAACAGTATATATCATTTATTCCTCAAAATAATAGAACACTTCTTTTTCTACCTGATTTTGAAAATATAGGATTGTCTATAATTAAACTTTTAAATATGTGGCCAATAGTACATTGTCTCATAAATCCCAATGACAATGTTACTAAGGTAAGTGTTAAAAGAAAACTGAAGCCCAGAGTGGTAAAGAAAATGGCTCAAGGTCACACACCCAAGCATGGGAAAGGTTAACTCAAACCCAGTTGTGACTGAATGCTTCACGATGACTGGGAATTTTAAGAATGTTTTGGAATGCTTTTTTATTTGCTATATCCCTATCTTGTTCTTTGTTGTGATCCATCAGATTTCGAATGCTGTGAAACACTCCATTCTATTTGCTGGATGAAAGAAATAATCTCTTGACTCCCCTATTGCTTCTGAACTGGTGGCTGGAGCCTCACAGCTGAATTAGCTATGAGACGTTGAAGCCCACCAGGACTACAACTTCAGCCTAAATTTGACAACTTTGTTGTCCAACTTAATTATTTAAAGCTCGAAACACTTTAATGGAGCCAGTGTGTTAATTCCAATTATGAGAATAAATTGTTAAATTGATGCTAAAGAAATGACAGACTCATTTTCTAATTCAGCACAAATTGACTTTAAGGTATCTTCTATCTCTTGTCTTGCTGAAATGTGGTGTCTTGGTGGGAGGACGGACAGAATAGTCAGATCTTGCTTTCTGCAAAGAGCAAGGACCCAGGTTTATCTTTGATTCTTTGGCCCTAACTGACCACCATTTTTGCTTGGTCCGTTAGCACTTCTTTCTACAGCTGAAGTGTGGTCTGGTCTAGACTCCATATACATCCCCCTCAGCACTGTCTTACTACCGTCTTAAAATCCCTTGATTTTCAATCTTCAGCTATCTCTTGTGCTAATCCCCACATATGTATCCTTCAGTGGACATCTTTCTCTTGTCCCGGAAAAAGACTCAAAAATGTGCAGCTCTTTCCACTCTGAGCACACATTGTCTAAGTTGACGAACTTAATGGCTCAGCAATACTTTAAATCATCTTTTGTTAACCCTCTGGTATAATGGTCTCATTGTACACTCTATCTCAGCCACTCACATCCAAGGAGAAACCTTAGACATTGTCTTTAATAACTGTAAAATCTCAATTTCCATCATTGCAATTCCAACCATTGCTTCCTAAGTTTCCAGCCCACTCCCACTACTGCTTTTACTGCAGTAATTTTTCACAACCCCAGAAATACTCAATCCATTAACCTTAACATGTTTTCTCTGTCTATTAATCTCCTCACATCCTTTCTCCCATAGTTATCCCACTAAGATTCCATGACTCATCATAATAATCACTCTTAAACACACTCTCAAGAGTACACTACATTCACTTGGAAAATGCCAACCCTGGTTAAATCTCCACCTACTCCGGACTTGCTTCAGTTGGCTGAATGTTGCTGGAGAAAAACATAAAAGCAAAATGCCTCACTGCACTTTAAATTTATGGTCACAAACATCAGGTAGGCTCTTGTCAAATCACGCTCTCCTTTTCCCAAGGATACTGTACTACTTACACAAGTGTTTTCTTCTGCCTCACTCTTAGATGGTGACTTTGATTTTATTCTATCGAAAGAATAGAATAATTCAGAATAGGATTCCCACATCCCTGGACTTTGAACCTCTATGTTGCCTCCTTCCTGTTAAAATGGTGAACTCTAAGCAAATGCCCTGCATTTGGGATTCATTATCTCTCAGCCACACATGGAAGTTGCCTCTGCACTCATCCTCTCTCTGCCCTGCATAATCTCATGTATTTTTAAATGAGATGTAATTCACATACCATAACATGTGCCAATTAAAAGTCTACAATTCAATTGTTTTAGCATAATCACGAAATTGTGCAAACATTACCACCATCTAATTCCAAAGTATTTTCATCATCCCCAAAGAAATCCTTTGCCCGTTACCCTATTCCTCCCTCCTCCAGACCTGAAAACTACTAATCTATTTCCTGTCTTTATGAATTTTTTATTCAAGACATTTTATATAAGTGAAATCATCTACTATGTGGCCTTTGTGACTGGCTTCTTTCACTTAGCATAATGTTTTCAAGCCTCATTCATATTGTAGCATGTATTAGTACTTAATTCCTTTTTATGGGTGAATCCCACTGTATAGATATACCACATTTTTTATCCATTCATTAATTGATAAATATTTGGGTTGTTTCCACTTTTTGATTATTATAAATAGTACGACTATTAATGTTCACATACAAGTTTTTGTGTATATGTATTCTTTCAATTCTCTTGGGTATATACCAAGATGGAATTTCTGGCACTAAATCTATGTTTAACTTTTGAAGAACTTCCAAAATGTTTTCCAGTGCAACTGCATAATTTTACATTTCCACCTGCAGTGTGTCAGAGTTCCATTCTACCCACATTCTCACCAACACCTGTTATTGTCCAAATTTTTTATTATAACCATTCTAGTGGGTGTGAAGTGGTATCTCATTGTGGCTTTGATTTGCATTTCCTTAATGAATAGTATGTTGAGCACATTTTCATTTTTTTATTGGCCATCTGCATATTCAAATCTTTTGCCCATTTTTAAATTGAATTATTTACCTTTTTATTTTTGAGTTATAAAAGTTCTTTGTATGTTCTGGGTACTAGCCCCTTGTCACCATAATTTGCAAACATTTTATCCCATTCTGTGGGTTGTCTTTTTACTTTCTTGATGATATCCTTTGAAGCACAAAAGATTTTTATGCTTGGACCAATAAAGTCCAATTTATATATTTTTCATGTGTTTGTGCTTGTATCATATCTAAGAAGCCATTGCCTGACCCAAGGTCACAAAGATTTATACTTGTTTTTCTTCTAAGAGTTTTATATTTTTATCTTTTACCATTAGGTCTTTCACCATTTCCAACTAATTTTTGTATATGGAATGAGGTAAGCGTTTGTATTTTTGAATGTGACAATCCAGTTATCCCAGCATCATTGATTGAAAAGGCAATTCTTTCTTCATGGAATTGTCTTGGAACCCTTACTGAAAATTCTTGAAAATCAGTTGACATGAAATGTAAAGACTTATTTCTGAGTTCTTGTTTCTAATCCACTGATATGTATGTCTATGCTTATGCCTTGAAGACCACACTGTCTTTATTACTGTAGCTTTTTAGTAATTCTTTCAACTCTGTTATTCTTTTACAAGCTTATTTTGGCTATTCTGGATCTCTTGCATTTTAGCATTAGTTTATCAATTGTATGCCAACTATTTAGATAACCTAGAAGGAATGAACAAATTCCAAGAAACAACAAATTACCTAAAACGACTCAAGAAAAAATAGAAAATCTCAACAGACCTATAACGAGAGACTGAATCAGTAACCAAAAACCTCCCAACAAAGAAAAGCTCAGAACCACAAGGCTTATAAAGGCTGCTGAGATCTTAATAGGGTATATATTAAATCTGTAAATAAATTTGTAGAGTACTGCCATCTTAACAATATTAAGTTTTTTAAACCATGAACATGCACTATCTTTCCATTTATTTAAGCCTTCTTTTATTTTTTTCAACAATGTTTCATAGTGTTCAGTATACTTCTTTTGTTAAATTTATTCCTAAGTACTTAATTCTTTTTACTACTGTGTAAATGGAACTCTTTTCTTAATCTCAGCTGTAGATTGTTCATTGCTAGTGAGTACAATTGATTTTTGTATATTGATCTTGAATCTCTCAACCTTGCTGAACATGTTTATTATCTCTGATAGTGTTTTTGTAGGTTCTTGGGATGCTCTGTGTATAAGATCATGTCATCTGGGAATAGAGGTAGTTTTACTTTCTGCTTTCCAATATGAATGAGTTTATGTCTTTTTTCCCCCTTTAATTGTTCTAGCCAGAACTCCCAGTATAATCTTAAATAGAAGTGGTGAGAACAAATATTTTATTCTTGTTTATGACTGGAATTTAAAAAGAAAGCTTTCAGTCATCCACCACTAAGGATGATATTATCTATGGGTTTTTAGCAGATGCCCTTAAGCTGAAGAAGTTCTCTTATATTCCAGATTTGTTAGGTGTTTTTTTTTTTTTTTTCTAATCATGAAAGGCTGTTGGATTTTGTCAAATGCTTTTTTCTCCTTCTACTGAAATTGTCATGTGGTTTTTGTCCTTTAGTCTTTATTACAATACATTACATTGATTTTTGTGGATTAAACTTAATATTGTGTCCCACTCCCTCCTGGCTTTCATGGCGTCTTATGGGAAATCAGCTCTTAGTGTTATCCAGGATACCATCTACATGATGAGCCTGTCTTGCTACTTTCAAAATTCTCTCTTTGTCTTTTTACAGGTGGTAATAATGATGTATCTAGGTGTGGATTTCCTTTAGTTTAGCCTTGCCTGGGTTTTTTAAGTTTCTTGGACATGTATATCATTGCTTTTCATGAAGCTTACTAAGTTTTTGGCCATTATTTCTTCAGATATTTTTTCAGTCCCTTTCTGTCCTCTCTTTCCGAGACTTCCATTCTGCATATATTGGTACACTTGATGGTGTCTCACAGGTCTCTGAGGCCCAGTTATTTTCCTTCATACTTTTTGTTATTGTTTGTAAAACTGGACATATGAATTGATTTATCTTGAAGTTTGCTGATTCTTCTGCTAGCTCAAATCTGCTGTGGATCCCCTCTAATGAATTTTGCATTTTTGTTATTATACTTTTCATTTCCAGAATTTCTATTTTTTAAATAATTTTAATCTTTTTATTGATAATCTCTATTTAACAATACCTTGTTCTCATACTTCCTATTAGTTCTTCAGAAATGATTTACTTTAGTTCTTTGGACATATGTATAATAGCTGATTTAAAAATCTTTGTCTAGTGAGTGAGTTTAAAGCCTAGATTTCCCTAGGGACGGGTTTTATTGACTGCTCTTTTTTCTGTGTGTTTTCTTGTTTCATTTTCTCATAATTCTTTGTTATATACTGGTTATGTAAAAGAGCGTAATGTGTTAATTCTGGAAATTATCTTCTCCTCAAGATTTGTTTTGGTTGCTGTTTGCTGTTCTGCTGCTATTGCTGTTTTCTATTTAGTGACTTTCCTGAACTAATTAAAATCTATATTTTTGTTGTGTGTGGCTACCGATGTCTCTGTTCAGTTAACTTAGTGGTCAGATAATGATTGGACAGAGAATTCCTTAAATGTCTTAAACGAATAAGTCTCCCAACCTTTGTGAGGGTCTCTGTGTATATATTTGAGGATGCCCTCATTGCTCTGCAGATAGTTTAGAACTTTATTTTAGCCTTTATTTCCTGTTTATGAATAGCCTTGAGGTCAGCCGGAAGTGAGAGGTTAGTGCTTTCTCAGGTTTTTCCTGAGCATATTCACATCCCTGAATAGGCGAGTTATCTTTTAGATCCCCAAGAACGTGTGAAAGCTTTTCAAACTCAGTATTGAAATCTCATTTCCAGATTTTATTCTTTTATTTTTTTTGGTCAACTTCTTATTTCTCCAACTGCTATTGTCACCCAAAGCAGATGTGATATTAATCGCCTGACTGTTCTCAAAAAAAGCCCCAGGGAAAACACTGGTAGCACTGAATGAGCTTTGATTCAGGTCAAATAGAAACCAACCCTGTAGGCTGGGGTCCCTGAGTAGCTGTCACACAGGTCAAATAATGACAGTTCTTTGGGAATGGGATGTTTCCAGAGGACTCCTGATTTGTTCTTCCTCTTCTGATGGCTTCTGGTTTACATGGCTATCTATCCTGGAGCTGGGGAAAGGGGGATGAGAATAAAGCAAGTTAAAACATCACAAAAATCCCTGTTTTTGCTTAGATTGAATCTGTTTTTCTTGAATAAATATTCCTCAGATCTTTGACAGCCTGTAAGTAATTTCCAGTATTTCGAGAAAGTTGATTTTGATATTTTTTGCCAGTGTTCTTATTGCTTTTATAGAAGAGCAGAAATTCAGTGATCCTTACTCTGCCATTCTGAACATTGTTTTATTTTTGATATCATGCTAACCCAATGCTTACTGCCCATCTTAAAAATGAAATTCCCAAACCCCACATCCTCCATAAGACACTGTCCCATGTCTAGTCTCCTCTTGCCGTTAAAACTACTTGAAAGAGTTGTCTGTTCTCATTGTCTTCACGTCTTCTCATCCACCTCCCTCTGCAATCACTCCAGATAAGATTTTGTCCCTGTCTTTTTCCTAAAAAACAGCCTTTCTCAAAGTCACCAATGCTCTTCTTGTGGCCAAACTACGTCAGTTTTCAATCTCCATCCTACTCAATCTCTTGGTCAAATTTTATACAGAAGATCACACTCTTGAAACGCTTTTCTTCCCTCTTTTGGAACTCCACACTCTCCAGGTTTCCTCCTGTCTTACTGCCTCTCTGGCATCTTCTTTGTAGTCTCCCTTGAAAGATCAGATTTCTAAATCTTAGAATTATCCAGGATTTATTCTGGAACCTTTACTGTTCTCTTTCTACATGTAGGCCTTGCAGACATTATTCACTCCTATGAACATTTATATCAACTTCATGTTGATTCATATTATATTTCACCAAAATCTAAACCATGAATTATAGAAAAGTTTAGTTCACAGAGTTAGAGCTGTAGTGGACCAAAGTGTTGGGATGTATAAGTATTAGTAGGATCATTACCTGTAGGTAATGAGGACTTCTGGGGACTTGTGCTGTGATGGAAAATTAGCTAGAGCCTACTGACACCCAGGCTTCTTGGCAGACATAGCAATGAATACATTGAGACAGTATGAATAATCATCCTAAGGATTATTTATACATAGATATCAACTAAAAGCCATATGCAACTTAGCTTGTGATTTTCTTCCATTAATTGTTTACTGGGAATTGGTGAAATTCTTAGCCAGAAGAGGCTATGAGAATTGTCTTTTTCATGGTAAGGTGTGACATTCTCTTTTCCGTCAGTCTAGTTCAGATTCTCTTCTAAATATCCCACACTCTTGTTTCTTCCACTGATTATTTGCCTGGGCTTATGTATTTTAAAACAAAAAGTGCTGTCTCTGCATATGTAGTTGCTACAACTTCATAAGTTAAATGCAGAATGTTATGGGCTAAATGTTTATGTCCCCCTAAAATTCATATGTCAAGGTCCTAACTACATGTAGAAAGAGGTGACTAAAGGTTCCAGACTAAACTCTGGATTATTCTAAGATTTAGAAATATGATCTTTCAAGGGAGTCTACAAGGAAGATTAGTAAATGCAATGGTATTTGGAAGTGAAGCCTTTGGAAGATAATTAGGTTTAAAGGAAGTCATGAGGGTGGGCCCTCATGATAGGATTAGTAGAAGAGATGCCAGGACTCTCTCTATCTATGCACATGCACCAAGGAAAGGCTATGGAAGCACATGGTGAGAGGGCAGCCATCTGCAAAAAAGGAAGATAACTCACACCAGAATTCTCTTAGGTAGCCTGCTTTCAGACTTCCAGCCTACAGAACTGTGAAAAATAAATGTCTGTTGTTTAAGCCACCAATTGTGTGGTATTTTGTCATGGCAGATCTAGCAAACTAAGACAGCAAATAAGCCCCTTCACTGGATGTAACCTCCTTGAGTGAGGCACCTGTGAGTATGGTTTTTCACACTCCTGGTCTGGCATATAGTAGGCACAGATTCATATGTGTTGACTTAGTATCTGCTGCCAGTGACTTATTGCCTGGAAATGCCCTGTGGCTTTCTGTTTTTCATGCTCTTAGAGTTTAGCTACTGGCTTCTGCCCTCCCACAGTGGTGACACGCATTATGCACCCTTCTGGTGGGAAGACTGACTTTCAGAAGGATCAAGGGCAGATGATCAAGGGATCTAGGTTTAAAATGCCCTGAACTGCTTTCCGCAGAATGGACATTTTAACAATATTGATTCTACCAATCCATGAGCATGGGATATCTTTCCATTTGTTTGTGTCATCTACAATTTCTTTCATCAATGTTTTGTAATTCTCCTTGTTGAGATCTTTCACCTCCTTTGTTAAGTATATCCCTAAGTTTTTTTTTATTTTCTTTGCATCTATTTTAAATGTAATTCAATTTTTTATTTGACTCTTGGCTTGACTGTTATTATTAATAGTATATGGAAATGCTATTGATTTGTGTACATTGATTTTGTAACCTGAGAATTTGCTGAATTTGTTTATAAATTCTAGGAGTCTTTTGGTGGAGTATTTAGGGTTTTCTAGATACAAGATCATACCATTGCCAATCAGGGATAGTTTGACCTCCTCTTTCCTGATTTGGATGCCCTTTATTTCTTTCTCTTGTCTGATTGCTCTCGCTAGCATTTCCAATGCTGTGTTGAATAGAAGTGATGATAGTGGGCACCCTTGTCTTATTCCAGTTTTTAGGGGGTCGGCTTTCAACTTTTCTCCATTCAGTATGACATTGGCTATAAAATCATTTTATCAAAAAGACACCTGCACTCAAATGTTCATTGCAGCACGATTCACAATTGCAGAGGTATAGAATCAAATGAAGTGTCCATCAATTCATGAGTGGATAAAGAAAATGTGGATAAAGAAAATACACACACACACACACACACACACACACACACACACATACATATACATGCATACACACCCCCCCATGGAGTACTACTCAACCATAAAAAGGAATGAAATAATGGCATTCACAGCAACTTGGATGGAACTAGAGACCATTATCCTAAGTGAAATATATCAGGAATGGAAAAATAAACACCACATGTACTCTCTAATAAGTAGGTGCTAAATGATAGGTAAATATGGGCACAAAGAGATGTAAAGGACATTGGAAACTAAGGAGGGGGAAGGAGGGGATGAGGGATGCAAACTTACCTATCGGGTACAATGGGCACTGTCCTGATGGCAAGCACACTGAAAGCCCTGACTTCAGCATTATACAAGGTATCCATGTAACAAAAACATTTGTAACCCCTTAATATTTTGAAATATATATTTATAAAAAGCCATGAACCACAGTGAGCATACCGTTGGAGAGAATTCATTTCCTGATTTCACTGTTGATATCCATGACCCCTTGATCCATAATGCAAGATCTGGCTCCTGTTCTCTGCCCACTTCTGCAGTAATGAGGGCTAGTAATGAGGGCTACAGTCTGTCCTGCCCTCTGTGGGTACCCAAATTCCTTCTCCTGCCCTTTCTCATTCCACTCAATTTCCAAGGAAGAGCCTTATCTATCACCTGGTTTTCCTGCTGCCTTCAAGTGTAAATAATTTGGGTCCCGGTAGATACTAAGTAGACAGCTATTTCCCATACCTGATGTGAACTCTTAAAGATAGTCTTAGCTGGGCAACAGTCTTTGGGCATTACTTCTGGAAGGCCATTGCAAAATGTAAATGTGACTCAAAAACACTACTCTTCTCAGGGGCACCCAATTCTGTTTCATCTTTTTGGGTCCCTGGGCACAGTTAGCATCCCACACCTGGGTTTCTGTAATACCTTGGCCAGACCTCTGAGGTGGCAGAGTTAGTAGCAGCAGCACCTTTTCCTGGGGCTGCCTGTCATGTTCATGTTTCCCTTCACTGTTTTCCCCAGGAAGCTTGTGGTGCCCATCTTCAGAGAGGTCCCCACATGCTCTGCCATCATGGCCAGTGCTCCCCCAGTGACTGTGTAGGTAATGTCCCCATTGAGAATTCTGCCCCCTCATTGCTCCATTGCCCCTGTGAAGGTAGATCTCACTGGTCAACACAGTGCCCCATAATTTGTGGTTCAGAATTTGTGAGGTAAATACTTCATTTAGTTTCTGTTTAGGCTATAATTTATTTCAAAATGGCAAACTGAACCACAATGGCAGATTAATATACAAAAAACCAGTTTTATACCATTTGGAATTTTGAAAAAGAAAATGATCCCTTCCTTACTGTTAGAAGTTCATTTCTTATTATTAAGCTGTGAGGCTGGTCATCAGGTAGACAGACAAATGACAAATCTCAAACTCTGGAGGAGAAGTGCAGGCTCATGTAACAACAATGCCCACTTACTTGTCCAAATCCTTCCTGTGCTTCAAGTTCCTCAAAGATAGCAATCTTGTGCTATTATACCCCCCACATGCAGCACAGTGCCTGGTGTGTAGTAAAGCCTCAGTAAATATTTGTTGACTGAATGACTAGCTCATTAAATTTAAATGTAATGTGAACTAAAATAAAATCTGAAGCCCTCCCCCAGCTGATTGAATGGACCCCCTCTTGGCCAAGGGGACCCCAGAAATACCCTACAGCTGAGTTGCTAGCCATGAGAAGGGAGGTCAGACATGCCTTATCATGCCCCCATCCCCTTTCAGAGATGTCCGCTGTAGGTCATTAACAGGCCTAAAGCTATGCAAGACAAAGCTTAAACTGCACCTGCAGGTCTTCAATTTACCCAACAGGTATGGTGAGTCTGAGTGTATATCCCATGATTTGTCTTTGATAACAGACTTCCTTATCTTAACTCAAAACATTCCAAGCCTTTAGACAAAGCTTCATTTCTTTAACCAACTACAAATCAAAGAATCTTTAAACCCACCTAAAACCTGAAATCCCCTGCTTTGAGATGTCCTGCGTTTTTGGGCCAAACCAATGTATGCCTTCACGTATTGATTTATGACTTAATGTGTAATTCCTGTCTCCCTAAAATGTATAAAACCAAACTGTAAACCAACCATGGGGAGATCACTTGTTCAAGGCTTCTTGAGCATGGCTCCGGGCCATGGTCCTCATACTTGGCTCAGAATAAACCTCTTTAAATTATTTTATAGAGTTTGGGTTCTTTTCCATTGACAGTGTGGTCACATATATCTTTTAAATGTGAATTTTCCTTAGAATTTGATGAAGGTTTTAAGGGAGTTCAGAGAAGGACAGACACTGAAGAGGTTTCCTTTGCTTCACACAGGCCTGTGAACATGTCAGAGTGTTGGCACTCTCCCTTTCACCCTCAGCTTTCTGCCTTCCTTCTTCTGCCCTCCTGAGGCAATTTTCTCTGCCCATAATATTTCTCTGCCCCACCCAACCCAACTCCAATCAAAGGTCTCTGAACTGGGTGCTGTTGCTCTCTTCATGTCATCTCCCTAAAGGACAATGGGAGACAATGATGCCACAATTCCAGGGAATAGATTTGCATTTTCCCAGAGTCCTCTGGGGCAGAATGCTTTACCCAGAGCGATACATCTAATGGTGCCACAGCAGGCTACTGAGGGAGTTATTTCGAGGCAGACGATCCTGTCTTCAACTTGTTTTTGAAAGCCTACTCAGTTTCATCCTAGGAATCCACTTAAACACGTAAGCTCTATTTTCATGTTCATTTAAGGAGACATAGTAGGTAATCCTTCATTCCAATCAAAACATTCATTCTTCATAACCTTAGCTGTTTTGTTGTTTTTAACCAAATGCATGAATAGGTTTCTAAAAGTCGTTTAAGCCTGTCAAAGGAAAAGATAATAAACCAGATGACAGAGAGTCTCTTGGACATGTTAACATCCAAACTCTTCTGAATCCATGCTACTAAATACCAGTTGTATTTCAAACAGCCCCAGGTTACAAGGACGATGACTAATGAATTATAGAGGAAGGTAATTAACTTCCTACACTCCCTAGAAACTTACTTTGTGAGAACCTCTCTGACACTCATTTATAGAAGACTGTAAGTTCTGATTAGCGCTGTTAAGAAAACTGCCCACTTCTTTTCTATTTTCAGGCTCCTTTCAGACTGGGGGTGTAGTTCCAGCAGGCTGTGGAAACGCTGGAGCTGATCACAAAGGGAAATGTGAAAGGAGTGTCACCAGTTACTTCACTATTAACCAGCAATGATGTTGAGGGCAAGTCTTTTAAACACTCTTTGTCATGAATTTCCTTATTTGTAAAATGAGGGAGTGAGACACAATGACCTGTGAGTTTCCTTCCCTACTTTGCATTCCATGATCTAAGCTTTCTCATCCAAAGGCAAATGAAATATTGTAGGATGCTCAGTGGTTTATGAGGCTTTCCATGACATGTGAAACAAAAATTAAGGCTGAACAAACTTTCCTACCTGGACAACTTCCTTTTATGATTTCTTTGGGCACTAAGAAAGGAGAATGACAGATTTTCCTTATGCAGCTGACATATTGAACAACCTCAATGTATGGATAAAACCCAATTTTATTTTTACCTTTAATGTTATTCCATGGTGGTAATCATTTGCCCGTGGTAATCTTCTTTTCCTGCAGGTTCATGAATTTCCTCTCACTCTTAGGAAAGAGTGCACCATTTGCTTTAAGAAGCAAACACTCTCAATTCAGAATTTATGAAGTCCCCCTCCTTGTAATCATCAACATGACAAAATTAACTTAGGCTAACACCTTCTTCCCTCTGCGAATGTGGACCTGTTTCTCAGAACAGGGAGGGAGGGAGGTCCTGATGACCTCCTCTATCACTTGAGGTCCTTCTCCTAAGCAAGGTCCCAGTGGGGGAGGCAGGTGGTAGAAAAATAAGGATAGGGGACTTTATGCTTTGAGGGCCCCTGCAGTAAGTTAAAGCTGACTGCCTCTCCCATAAAGTGCTTTGGAGGATCCCCTTGAAGATTTCCTGCTGGAAGCCTCTCTCTTGCAGTTTCCTTGACCCAGGGGAAAACATTTAATCTGAGTGGCCAAGCGAGACTCCTTTCTCAACCCTCGGTCATCTGGTGTTGTGCACTCTCCACCCACCTCCTCCCTGTGGAGGTCTCCTTACCGCTCTACCGTTGGACAGCCCACTCCAGCTTCATGCCACATCCTGATTCCCACCATGGGAAAGCTCACATATCCATTGACCCTGCAAACTCTGGGAGACCCACCCAAACTCAACAAACTTCTCTTTTCCTCAACATTTTTGAAGCAGGCTCAGACTATAGCCTATAGTTGCCTTTACTTTTCTTACTCGTGAGTCAGGCCCCAGGCTTCTGTGTCTCCCATTGTCAGGGAACAGATTGTCAACACTTCTGAGTGGACACATTGGAAGCTACCCAGCACCTTGCAGGCCTTCAGGCAAGTGGCTTGTTTTTGCTCTCTGATAGCCCCAGATCCTCCCCCAAAAGAGAGGAAGAAGGGGAAACAGCAAGACAACAGATCTGTCAAAAAACCAAAATATTTATTTATATATATCTTCAGTAAACTTCCTCTCCAAAACTTCCTCTGATGCTTTTGTACCTTTGATCTCACTGAAATATCCAAAAATTAAGGGATTTACATTAACCCTATCAATTCAGCATTAGGGAGTGGTGAACAGGTTCATCTCTTCCTCATTTTGGTAATCTGATATCTATTGTACTGGTGCTTTAGCTGAAACTAGTTATAGAAAGAGTCTCATTCTAACATCCTGTTATAGTCATATTAAATCCATGGCTGACATTTGAGCTTGGAAAAACATATTTGAAAAGATAACGAAACAATGGAAAATATTTTAATTGCTCTAACACAAACACATACTTTTATGATTTTACTTTTGAGTCTATAAAACTTCTTTTATAGCTGTAATCTAATCACACATATGCCTTTGTGATCTATTTTTATAAACTTGTTCTTCACAAACCTTTTGTTAGGTCATGCTTGGAATTTTAATTTGTACATATTATCCTCTATATCCAAGTGCCATTTATTCCTCAAAGACTCTTCTAATGCCTAGGTGGTGGCCAATCTTGGTTTGTGGTAGGTATTGGAGTTGCAAAAGTTAGAAGAATCAAATGAACACCCTGTTTAGGAGGGTGCCAACAATTTCAGTGCCATACTGTATTTGCCATACGACAGTTACCCACATCGGGTGGGGTAGAGAATAAGATGCATCCAGGTTTTTAAAAGGAAATGAGGAAGGAACCAGAAAGAAAGTGTTGAGATGCTGGTGGAGGATGTGTGGGAGGCAGACAAGCAAGAGGAGGCACCCCTGGTGGGTAGAACAGCTTGTGCATAGGCAGGGGCCTTATTTCCGTCTATCGTAAAAGATGTGAATGTTTCTTTTTCTTTTTTTTGCAAAACCGTTGTTGGATTGTTCTAAAATTAAATTAAATAATCCTTTCTCTCTAAGTATAGAGTTATACTGAAAGGCGAGCTTTATTATAGATTAAGTTAATTGCATTGCTTTGTCTACATATAGTCTTTCCATGCAATTCTCAGAATTTATAGTTTTATTTGTGGGCCAGTACCATATTTCTTAAAGTAGTGTTACTTTTTAATTTTTTCAAGTATCTAAAAAGCTAACCTACATTGATAGCTTCTTTGTCAAGCAATTCTTTTCTAAATTGTTCTAATTCTAATATTGTCTTAAAGTAACATAGTTCTCTGTTGATATTTTAAGATATCAAAAGTATTTTTGGTATTTTACAACACTCGAAGATAAAATTGCTTCAAATTTTTAGCTGAATTAATCATCGATTTCATAGCATTCGCTCTGCCTTTGGCTTTAGATGAAAATCTTATACAAAAGGCTTGAAGCCAAATCCTGTAGATTGTTTGAAAATGTTTTGTTGCTGTTATTGCTGGTGTTTTGTTCAGTTTAGGTTTGTTTCTTCATGCAAACTTAAGTGCATATACCTTCATAACCTCCTGAATGATTTCAAAATCTCTCTCTTTCTTTGAAAGTATGAGGTTTAGTCTGTGTCTTCCAAACTGTGTAATTTGATCTACTAAGCAAAATCACCAGATAACTACCTGCTTCTCTACTTTGCTTTACAGATGGAAGCATTCTTCTGAGCATTTGAAGGTGGTTAAGCCCCTTATTTTATGCTATGTTAGGTTTATATAGGTTTAGTTCCACATATTTCTTTCTCTCCTTGCTCCTAAAACTCTAAAGAAAATATACACAAAAACAAAACACATAATAGAAGCCCCATTTTGAGTCAAAGTTAGGGTTCAGGTGAGGCCCCCAAATATATGATAAACTAATAGGGTGGGTCCTTAGGAGTTGACTGACATGAGGACTCTAGGCCAGGGGAATGAGAAGGAGATGTTAACATACCCTGGGGTGGGTGGCACAGACAGCCTGGAGTCTTTCTCCAATTTGGGGGAGTAGGAAAGATAAAAGTTTTCTAATTGTATATCCTGTGTAGTACGTTTGGTCCATACTACCAAAGTGACAGAATGGCTTTGGAACTTCAACATTGCTTCTCTGGAGTAATTCCAAGCACAGACATAAGTAGTCCTGCGAGATATACATGAATGCCATCCTGAAGTGCCCTTGCATGCAAATTACATGAGTGTGGGCAGATGGGGAAAGAAGATGACATATGCCACATGGTAGCAGAGAGCACCCCAAGAAAACTCAGGTGAGACCAATCAAGGGACTCCCTAGTGTAACTGCACAAGGCCCAGAGGGGCTCAAGTTCTTGGGAATCCCTGTGGGTTAACAACCAGGGGCAAAGGAGCTATTGCTATTAATAATATTTGTTTACCCTCACAAGGAGGGCAATGCGCACTACCCGAAGGATGGACATTATTGAAACAATGACTTCGGTGGGGGGGGAACCAAGGGCAACACACCTAACCTAATCATCTGTACCACGGGAAGGGCGGCAGGAGGAGGGGGGAGGAGGGAGGAGGGGACGGGTATTTGTATACACAAGGAGTGCAATGCGCACTACCTGAAGGATGGACATATTTGAAACACGGACTTCGGTGGGGGGGGGGAACCAAGGGCAACACACGTAACCTAAACATATGTACACCCATAATATGCTGAAATAAAAAAAAAATAATAATAATAATATTTGTTTACACAAAGAAGCTAATGGGATCTGGCAAAAGACAAGTTACATGTAAACACTGTTTGAATAAGTTACAGTTAATAACTATATGGGACACTTTCCTTGAGTTCTGCAACTCTGAAAGATTTTGGAATTGTCTTGATATTAAAACACACAAATTACCCTAGACTACTTTGAGCAAACTAGCAGCATCATGTAGTAGGAAACTCATTAAACTGAACTCAGAAGGCTCATTTATTTATTATTTATTTATAATGATTGTACATATTTATGGGGCATATGTGATAATTTGACACATGTGTAATAATCAAATTGGGGTAATTAGGATATCCATCAATTCAAATATTTGTTACTTCTTTGTGTTGGGAAGATTTCAGATCTCCTCTAGCTATTTTGAAATATACAACAAATTCTTGTTAACTATAGTCAGGAAATGACATTATTTCCAGCACAGATGCTCTTTGACTTACCATGGGGTGATGTCCCAATGAACTTATCATAAGGTGAAAATATTATAAGGTGAAAATACATTTAATACACTGTAGAGCAGTGGTCCCCACCCTTTTTGGCACTAGGGACTGGTTTCATGGAAGACAATTTTTTCACAGACTGGGGGTGGGGGGTGGTTTAGGGATGATTCAAGTAAATTACATTTATTGTGCACTTTATTTCTAGTATTATTACATTGTAATATATAATGAAATAATTATACAACTCACTGTAAAGCAGAATTGGTGAGAGCTGTGAACTTGTTTTCCTGCAACTAGATGGTCCCATCTGGGGGTGATGAGAGACAGTGACACCCAGAGTGTGTTGCTTGTGTCCTGTCTACTCCACAATCTCATTTTGGTTGCTGTCACTGCAGAAAACCCTGCTTCATAAAGATAGGATGTTGGAAATGGAAGCAGGGTTTCCAGTGCTTTTGTGACAATTGCAGGATATTCTGCCTTGACTTTAATCCAAAATGTATGGAGATTTGAATTTGTCTTAAACATACTTTTAAGACCACCATCATTTGCGATCTCAAGCAGTTGATCCTCTTCTAGCATAGACAAAGTCGATTCACCTGGCTTATTCACAAATAGGTTGCAGATCCATTCCTTCCCAGTTTGCGGGTCTTTTGTAGTTGGGAAGTAATGCTAAAACTCTTTTGAAAGCTGAGACATGTGATCGTGCACCAATTGGGAGAAAGAAGGCCCTAGCTCAGTCTCTTTCAAACTCTCTGCTAATGTTTGAAACATGTCAAAAATCCCAATGTTCACTCATTGCCCCCATAATTATAGTTTGGCTTTGGATGCAGCCACTTTATCTGCAAACTTCAACACAGTTGTTGTTCTCCCTTGAAGTGACAGGTTGAGTTTGTTGAGCAGGTTGAATATGTCACACAAGTAAGCAAGTTTTGTGACCCATTCTGTGTCACTGAAATGTCCTGCCAGTGGTGACTGTTTTTCTAAAAGAAATCTCTGGAGTGGCTCTTGTAACTCAAAAACTCTGGCCAGTGATCTACCTTTAGAAAACCATCTTGAGTCTGTGTATAAGAGAAGATGTATGTGTTCTATGTCCATCTCCTCCCAGTGCTGCACAAACAGATGTGAGTTAAGGGCTTGTACTTTAATGTAGTTGTTAATTTTAATGACATCCTGCAAAACGTTGTTCAATTCAGGTGATATTTTTCAGCTAGCCAGCGTTTCTCTATGGATGACACAGTGTGTAGACTCACATTCAGAAGTGACCTCCTTGACCCGAACAGTGAAACCAGAAAGCCATCCAGTCATGGCAGCCGCTCTGTCCATGCAAATACCGACATGAAATGACAAATTCAGTTTTCCTGATATATAACCATTCAAAGATTTGAATAGTTTGCAACTGTGGTGGGGTTGGCAACAAACATGCACATAACATATCCTCATGCACATCCTCCAGAAAAATATATTGCACAAAAACAAGCATTGTTGCCTTGTTGTCAGTATTAGTAGACTTGTTAACCTGGATTGCATACCACGGTGACTCCTTAATCCTTTCTAACAATTGTGCCTCAATATTCTCTGCTATTTCATCAATTCACCTAGTTATGGTGCTAGCTAAAAGAGAAATACGTGCCACCTTTTGAACTGCAGCCTCTCCTAAAAGTTCATGGCAAATGTCCTTAGCAGCAGGCAGGATCAACTCTTCACCAATAGTAAAGGTCTTCTCAGCATCAGCAATGCGGTTAGCCACTAAGAATGATACTCTCAGTGCAGTCATATTTGATGAAGTGGTAGCCTTCAATAATTGCTTCTGCTCTTCGTGTTCATGTTTGTTTCTTTTGACAGGCTCCAAAGGCTTGTCTTTTAATGCGGGGTGGTGAAGCAGTTTTGAAGGTTTCGCAGCTTCGTTGGATAGCTGGTTGCCACATATTATACAAAGTGGGCTTGGAGAATGTGAATCACCTGTTGCAATGAACCTGTAATTTAAGTAGGACTCTTGATATTTTCTTTTAAATGCAGCTTCTATTTTGTTGGCAGTCTTAGAGTCTTCTGCCATCTCATCGTTGGGTCTTTCCTGCTGTTCAATGAAGCTTTCCAGTGATGTTTGTTTTTTACTCATGTTTGCTCGTGTTAGCTTGCGGGCTTACCAAAACTATGACTGAGGCAAGTGCACAGTGCGGAAAAGAGGAGCGTATGGAAGCGGTAAATAAAATAATGGGCAGGCCACGTGTGGAATAAAACAAATGTTGGATTCTGACTTAAAGCCTGGCACCAGATGCAGCTGTACAAATGAAGTACATCAACTCATTGCCACTATAGAGCCTGCCACCAGATGTGGCTTAATTGTCACTTGCCACTCACTGATAGGGTTTTGGTATGAGTCTGAAAGCAATTGATTTATTATGGTCTCTGTGCAGTCAAACCTCTCTGCTAACGATAATGTGGGTTTGCAGCCACTCCCCAGTGCTAGCATCACCACCTCAGCTCCACCTCGTACCATTAGGTGTTAAGTTCTCACAAGAAGTGTGCAACCTGGATCCCTTGCACGTGTGGTTTACAGTAGGGTTTGAGCTCCTGTGAGAATCTAATGCCCCTGCTGATCTGGCAGGAGGTAGAGCTCAGGCGGTGATGCAAGCGATGCAGAGTGATTGTAAATACAGATGATGCTCTGCTCGCTTACTCACTCACACACTGCTCACCTCCTGCTGCGCAGTTCCCAACAGGCCAGGACTGGTTCCCGTCTGCAGCCCGGGGGTCAGGCACTGCAGCTGTAAAGTATGGGTTGCTCACACGCATGGTGGCATGGCTGACTGTGAGCTGTGACTCACCGCCACTGCCCAGCATCCTGAGAGAGTGTGATACTGCGTGTCACTAGCCTGGGAAAAGATCAAAATTCAGAAATTGAAGTTCTGTTTCTACTAAATGCATATTGCTTTTGTACCATTGTAAAGTCAAAAAAATCGTAAGTTGAAACTCACTGACTTGAGACACTCATTCCACCTGTCTGGTCTCGTATACCTTATTTGCCAAATGAGGAGTTAAGAAATGTGCCACAACAGTAAACTACAGTCAGTCTCATGTACGACTATGAAGGGAAAACTTCTCAATAAAATACTAACAAATAGAATTTAGCAGTGTATTAAAGAACAATGCATCTTGACCATGAAAGGTTTATTTCAGGCATGGAAGAAGGGTTTAAGGTTAGGAATTCTACTAGTAGAATTCATTGCATAAATATTTTAAAAGAAAAAAATCTTTATAAATTCCTAATTGTATTTGATCCTATCCAGCAACCATTCTGATAAAAGGAAACAAACCTCTGTTTATTGTAGATCCCTATTTATCTTGATAAAATCTGGAAACCAATAACAAATGTCAATGAAGGACCTAAGGCATTCCTGTTATAGGCAAGACTAAGACAAGGATGCCCACTGTGGCAGCCAGTCTGCAAAGACAGCATCCAGTGGGC
>NW_012137636.1:3970420-3983186 GCF_000956105.1 Propithecus coquereli | reverse complement strand
TAGTAGAGGAAAACATAGGCAAACATTTTTATAATCTTGGGGTGAGAAAGCTATTATAAGCAATTTAAATACTCAGAAATCATAAACTAAATTATATGATGAAATTGACCAAATAGTAATAAAAATGGAAACTCTGGTATGGTAAAATCATACAACAAACAAAATTGACTGACAAACTGGGGGAAATATTTGCAACCTGTCTGACAGATAAATGAATAAAATCCTTACTATATAATACTCATAAATCATTGTGCAAATGACAGAAAAATGAGAAAAAGTTATGAATAAGCATTTCACAGATACTAAATACAAGTATCTAGTACAATCATTCATAATTTAAAATGGAAACTTAAAATGAGATTTATTTATGCCAATGTTAAACATTTGAAGAACGAGAGCATTTGCTTTAGGAAATGATCACTCTTAAACTGTTCTCCAGGGTTCAAATTTTAACATCTCTTTTAAAAAATACTTTTTAATTGAAGAATAATCCACATAGTGAACAGTATTTAAAATCTAAATGCCATCTTCACAAAGTATCCTAAAGCAAACGTCTGTGTAACTACCACAAGGTCAGGAAATAAAACATTACTAGTATCTCAAAAGCCCACTTTGTGCCACCTCCCAATTACTGTCCTTTCTCTCTTCCTGAGGTAACTAGTTTTCTAATTTCACTACTATTGTATACTTTTACTCATCTCTGAGCTTTATGTAAGTGGAATCATTCTTTTACATGTGCCTTGTTTTGCTCAATATTCTGTGAGATTTATCCTTGCTATTGCATGCAATTTCCATTCTAATGTGTTTATTGTTGAATGAAATGTTACTATGTGAATATACACAATTTGTCATTCTAGTCTTGACATTTGGTGTGTTTCCAGTTTTTGACCATTATGTGTAATGATGCTGTGGACATTCTTGTTTGTGTCTTTGTGCATATACACAAACAATTCTGTCCGTTTATACGAAGGACTGGAAATGCTTCCTCGTAGCAAATGTCTACATTCAACTTTAATAGATAATGCCAGACTGTTTTCCAAAGTTGTACCAATTTGCATATCTGCCAGCAATGCCTAAGTGGTCAAGTTGCTCCACAATGTTATCAACACTTGGTAATATCAGTCTTAACTTTAGCCATTCTGGTATGTGTATAGCTTTAGTTTTCATTTTCCCTATGACTGATGAAATCTAGCACCATTTCTTTTTTTTTTGTTGTTATTTCAGCATGTTATGGGGGTACAGATGATTAGGTTACGTATGATGCCCTTACCCTCCCTCCCCCCAAGTCCGAGCTTCAAGTGTGTCCATTCCCCCGGAGGTGCGTATCGCACTCATTTTTTGTGCATATGCCCGTCCCCTCCTCCTCCTCCCTCCTCCCCTTGCCCAACATCCAATACATGTTATTCTTATATGTGCACTTAAATGTTGATCAGCTAATACCAGTTTGATGGTGAGTACATGTGGTGCTTGTTTTTCCATTCTTGGGATACCTCGCTTAGTAGAATGTGTTCCAGCGCTTTCCAGGAGTATATAAGAGGTGCTATATCACCATTGTTTCTTAAAGCTGAATAGTACTCCATGGTATACATATACCACAGTTTATTAATCCACTCATGTATTGATGGACACTTGGGTTGTTTCCACATCTTTGCAATTGTGAATTGTGCTGCTATGAACATTCGAGTGCAGGTGTCTTTTTCGTAGAGCCACTTTTGCTCTTTTGGGTAGATGCCCAGTAATGGGATTGCTGGGTCAAATGGTAGTTTTACTTGTATCTCTTTAAGGTACCTCCATATTGCTTTCCACAGAGGTTGCACTAGTTTGCAGTCCCACCAGCAGGGTATGAGTGTTCCTACCTCTCCGCATCCATGCCAACATTTATTGTTTTGGGTCTTTTTGATAAAGGCCAGTCTCACTGGAGATAGGTGATATCTCATTGTGGTTTTGATTTGCATTTCCCTGATGATTAGAGATGTTGAGCATTTTTTCATATGTTTTTTGGCATTTCTTGAAAAAGCTTAAGACAACTTGCCTACTCAATTCAAGTACAGCAGGTCCTTGAATAATGTAGTTTCATTATAATGTTAATAAGAAAATAAATCGATTCCCAGCTTGGCCCACTGTTTATGTGGAGTTTGCATGTTCTCCTCATGTTTACGTGGGTTTTCTCCAGGTACTCTGATTTCTTCCCATACCTCAAAGATGTGTACGTTAGGTCAATTGACATGTCTGAAGTGTCCCAGTCTGAGTATATGTGGGTATGTGCATGAGTGTGCCCTGTGACATCATGGGGTCCTGTCCAGTGTGTATTCTTACCTTGTGCCCTCCCTGGCTAGTCACAAAAACATCATCAAAATTCTAAATAAAGACCCTGAACTGGAATAATTGGGTAGATAATTATCTTATTTATTTTTATTAATATTTCTTCAATGTATGAATAGCTCACATTTATTTCAGTGTTTCATATTAGAAGTGTTTTGGTCTTTATTTAGAAGTTTGATGTTTTTGCGACTTGAAATATACCAGGTACCTAACTCATTTGTATTGATAAACCTATGGTAAAATTGGTTTTTTTACATGTTGTTTCACTTAAAGTTGCAGTTTCCAAGACCCTATTAAAGATGTTAAGTGAGAATTTACATGCCTTGCCCATCTTGGATTGTCTGTGTTTTTCTTACTGAGTTGTAAGTAGTTCTTTATATACTCTGTATCAGAGCCCTTTGTCTTAAAGGTGTTGCAAATATATTCTCCTATTCTGTGGTTCCTTTCTACTCTTTTAATGGTATCTCTGCATGAAAGATTTTCTTAATTTTAATATAATACAAATTATTAATATTTCTCCTGTGATCCATGCTTTTTATGTCCTGTTTAAGAAATATTTTCCTGTCCCAGGTCATGAAGATAATTTTCTATATTCTCCTTTAGAACTGAGCTCTCCAACGCAGTAGCAACTAACCACATGTAACTTCAACTAACCACGTGAACTGCCATTAACTGAAATTAAATAAAATGAAAAGTCCAGTTCCTTGTTCATACTAGCCATGTTTTTAAGGGCTCAATAGCCACAGATGTAGAACATTTCCATCACTGCAGAAAATTCCACTGGTCAGATAAAATAATTTGCAGAACAATTTGTAGAGTAGAATTTTATTTTTACAAAAACAACAAGCAAACAAATATAAAAACAGCAACACTGTCTGCACATGTCTGAATTCGTATATGTATATGAAAAGTATGGAAGTTAGTGCATCAAATGCTAACCAAGAGCAAATTGGAAGGTCTAAGTGTTCAACAAAAGCAAATAATAAGCAATGATGTTGCAATATTCATTTAAATGAGGGTTAAAAATCTAGGTACCTATGTTGATTATCAGATGATAATGAGGGCTGTGCAACCCTGCCAATGAAAAATCATAGGTATAGAAAGAAATGCCCTTTTCAGTTCTATTTCTAAAGTAGCCTGGAAGCCGGTTCCCCAGTACACATGTGCAACAGTCTGAGACTCAGATTTGGTGTTAAATGTTATTTGCCACTAAAAGGAAATAGAGATCCTTGGAGAATAGCTGACTCCACATCTTGGGGCTTGAAAGAAGTCAACTTGAGAGTAAAACATCTTGTTTTTGCCAGTGCATGAGGATGCTATCAGAAATTCCCTGAGCATTGCTTTTAGGGGCATGCTGTACCAAGTTGTGGCAATTGCACTGTCAAAAAGCATAAAAGCAAGTGTCGTTTAATAAAATGTATTAAAAGATATCTGTAAAATAAAAATGATAAATGTGATGCTAAGTGCCGATTTTTTATTAATTATAATGCCTATGGGATAGTTGATATAGGTAAGTGAGAGTTGTTTCTATGAAGTATATACTGAATTTTTCTTTATCAATGTAGGCAGGAATGGGTGGATTTAGGGAATTATGAGAAAACAAAATATTTCTGGGAAAAGAAGGGATTTTGTTAAGAATAGGAAGGACTGGATTCCAGAGAGTGTATCAGGGTGATAAACAAGCAGGAGGACCCAAGAGAAAACAGAATTCACAGGCTAGAAAGATTCTCATCTCTTAATTACAAAACCTGGGTAAACCTTCTAACGATAAGATGTGAATGAAGCATACCCACATTTCCCAAAATGCTAACACACTGTATCAAAATCATGAATAAATCTAAGAAGATAATGAATTTTGCAATGCAGTCCAGGGAAAAAAAAAACAAAACTTTTTTTTTGTTTTTGGCGGGGAGAGGCATTTGTTTTGTTTGAAGACATGAGGTTGAAAAGTTCCACTTACACGTAAGGTTTGATTGTAAAAAGAAGGCCCTCCTAGGACCCATCTGGGTTTGAAAGATCCTGGAAGACACGACTGAATCTCATGTCATGACCAAGGGTCAGAGCAGAACCCATCGTCTTGGCAGGTTTTTGCGAGATGATATTTTCTTTTGAGTCTGGAAAGATTATTATAATGCTAGGGAGTCAGAAAAAGGTGAAGAAATGAATCAAAAGCATAGTATCATTACTTTCATATTAGGGTAAGTAAATAGTGTAACAAATTTTGAAATCATGCTGATACTCCGTGAATGTCATCTGTTTTCAAGGTGATTGAATAATTAAAACATGTTGACTCGTTTTATTGAAATGTTTTAGAGAATTTGGTTAATTAGATTTTAAATTAAGTTTTAAATATTTAAGAGAATTCATGAAATGTATAAATACTTATATATCTGTGATGTTTAAATGTTTAGAAACTTTGTGTTAAGTGGATTTACAGATTTTAATAAATCGAATGTTAAATAGAGAAGCACAAATGGAAGTACTCTTCATTTCCAGGTTTGTATTCCTAAAATAAAAGCTTAATTTGGACACGATAAAAAATATAGTTAAGGGATATTTCAAGGGAGTCTCTTTGTAGTGATGGCAATATAAATAAATAAATAATTTTAAAGGAGAGCATGTAAAAACTGGGAAAATCCGAATAAGACCTGTACCTACGTTAGTAGTATTGTCCTGATGCCAATGTCTGGTTTTGACATGGACTGTGGGGAAGCTGGGGGAAACGTACGTGGAAATTCTGTACTATTTTTTGAACTTCTTGTGAATCTTAAACTATTTCAAAATAAAAATATTATAAAAATATATACAGATATTAGTTATTGCAGACAGAACAGGCGTCGGCTGACCCAGTGGTGCAGACAGGCGAGTCTGTCCGAACCTGGGTCAGTGTCCCAGTGTCCCTTGGCCTCATTTGGATGCTCTGCCTACGAACTCAGGCATTGGCACGACATGTGGAGTACATCTTGCTGCATCTGCTAAGCCAGGTTTGTTGTTTTTATTGCTGTTAATACTCTTGTGGGATTTAATGCAACAGGAAATGGTTATGAGCATAAACACTACAGAAACAGTCACATACAGTTATATACAGTAGTTCTGTCCTTTGGATAGTGCCTCTTTAAAAATTAATCTTCAGGAATCCTCCTAGATCACGTCTCTCTCAGCAAAGGCTTTCTGGCTATTAAAGGTGTCACTCTCCCATTTAAAACCACCCATTGCTTCTACTTGCACTTCGAAAAGAAACAAGTCTCCTTACGATGCCTCAAGGACTTATAAAATCCGCCTATTGCTGACATTTATAATTTCATCCTGTGCACACTCCCTCATCCTCACAGCATCATAGCTACGTGGGCCCTTTTGCTGTTCCTAGAATGCACCCAACACACCCCTGCCTGAAGGGCTTTGCATTTGCCGCCCCCTGTGCCATGCGGTCACACACCATCTACAATGACCTCACTTGACACTCTCTCTCTCATAAACTGATATTATTTTCCTTCTTTCTTTATTTTTTGTCTCCCTGTCTTAATCTACAGTATCTAGGACATAAGCAATGCTCAATAAACATTTTTCGAATAAATGAATGAATGAATGAAAGCTCCTATTAATGGTGCCTATTCTGGGAAGCATGAGTGAGGGTGAGAGGACTTAAATTCTACTTCTTATACTTTAAGGCCATTTGATGGTCTTACACCAAGCATAAGCTAATTTTGCAACCAAGTTTAAAAAAAATACATACCCATGTTTATACTTGGAATAGATGACTACAAAGGTAATTGCTAGCTTCAGCATTCTATGATCACAGGTTTTCCAAGTTATTCTCTTAAGATATAAGGAAGAGAGCATAGTTTATCTCTAATGGTGAAGTATCAAGATGGAATCTAAGGATTCCATTTTTCAATTATGAATTAATGCAAAAGCATGAATCAATGTCAGTATCCAAGAGCCTGTCCAGATATCCCTTAATATACAGATTAATGTGTAGCACCTGTGTGTCCACCCTTAATTCCTACAAAGATTAGGTCAAGAACATCAATTCTCTCTGGCCACCAGTCATGCTTGGGAGAAAATAGAGGCAATGCCATTTTGGAGAGTGGAAGTGGGTGTTGAGGTAGTGTGACGAATGTTTGCAGATGGATTTTCCCCTTCTCCATCTGGTCTCTGCATGTGAGAATGTAAAATATGTGCTCCTGCATCTTGGCCCTGGCTTTGAGGGTAATTACTGTCAGCTTTGAACGGTTCGACTTATCTGCTATGAGGTAGGGAGATAAGCGTTCAAAGGGAATGATTATTGACTTTTTGGTATAACCTTCCCCCTTCCATCAAGTATTTAGGAAGCCTTCAAAGATACAGAAAATATGCCCAGACAAGATAAAAGCAGAAGAAAAAGGGCCAGGAGGGCATGAACATGAAATGGAACCAGAAATGAGGGTTAAACAAAACTGTCTCTTAGACACCTTCGCTCTTGCAAATAGGGTGCAACCTTTCTCAAATAGCTGTAACCTTTCGCAAATGCTAGTATAGAAAGAAAAACTAGATGAATTACACCTTTTGCAGTATTTCTAACATACGGTAAATCAAATCAGTTGTTTTGTCCACACACACCTATTTCTAATAGAAAAGTAGAAAGGAATTTCTCCTGAAAACCTCTGAAAAGAGGTTAATCTCATTCTTGCAGTAGTATTTAATCTCATTACTTTTAATATGGGACAGTGGCATAACCCCAAGATCTAATTAGGTTGAAAAAATTCTATGGCAATAGAGGTGATGGTGGGTGTGAAGGACCCTTTAAAATAAATACATGTACCTTTAAAATAACCAAATGCATTTTCTTCCTTCAGTCATTCCAGGATGGGAATTGGCAGGTGTACTATTTTTTTTTTTTTTTTTTTCTGTACCAAATTAGAATCTGCCCCTAGGACTACGGTAGACAGAGCCGGGGAGACTGATAGTTAAAAGCCAGCAAGAATCATTTATTTCTGCCTCACTGGTCAGACGTATTTTGGGCATATGAGTCAGCACAGTGTGAGAGGAGTGTTTGGGCTAGACTTTCTATCAGAAGTTATGTAAATTTTTCAGAGTGATGAAAGCTATCCTGGCTAGTTATTTAAGGCTTTGGGTAGGAGCAAGGCTGAGGAGCTGGGGGAACTGAACTTATTTTGTGGCTAGGACAGCTCTGACTGGGCAACTTCTCTGTTTTAGCTCCCTCTGGAATGCCCCTTCTGGTGTTTATAATATCACTGTCTTAAGCCTAAGTTGCTCAAATTGGCCAGAACCCATGGGTTGTTGACTCTGAAATATCTGATCTCAGCCTGTCAAAGCATTCTTCCACATCAGATCAGATGCTCATGGCATTTCTGGCTGGGAGAAGTTTTATTAACTAAGTGTGTTCTACGGTCTCGATATGTGGTTCTTAAGGAGGAGATGGTAAAGATCACAATGTATTTTCTGGCTACAGAAAGCACATAGTCTAGGGCAAAGACAGGCAATGATGCAACTTTCACAGTGCAAAGTAGAACGTGATCATTGCAGAACAAGCACAGGAACTTGGAAGCATAGAAGAGTGTATTTTTAGAAAATGTTTTTGTATGTCTTTTTTATTGAGGGGTCTAGCATTTAATAGACACAATATTTAGTAGACACTCAAAATTTGGTAGGTAGATGAATGAGGACAAGAGCTGTCAACTGTGCAAGAAAGAGTAGGATAGGAAGATATGGAGATGAGTAGAAAAGATATTTGAGGTAGGAGAACTGCACAGAGAGGGAGGAACAAGCATGGTGAGTAACAGAGTTGGCTGAATCTGGTTAAAGAATAAGAGCAGTGAGCCGGGCGTGGTGGCACCTGCCTGTAATCCCAGCTACTCAGGAGGTTAAGGCAGGCAGATTGCTTGAGCTCAAGAGTTCAAGACCAACCTGGGTGACATAGTGAGACCCCATCTTTAAAATAAGTACATGAAAATAAATTGTAAAAATACATAAAATAATTGCCTGGAACATTGTCAAAACCCAGAAGAACCTGTTAATTTTCAAAGAAATGCCTGTGATTTAATAGCCTAAAAATGAGTTCGAGAGCACATACAAACCCTCAGAAAATAAAAGCAGATAAATGCTGTTATAAGATTGAGGTTGATTAATATAAGAAATATAAATGTAATGTTGTAATGTGATATATGATATGATGTGATGATACACTATCAAGCCAGCATTTTCTAGGGATGACACTAGGCCTACCATTTTACTGCCCCCTACATTTGGAGGCACAGCCCCATGGGGGGCTAAGGATATGTTATATTGTCAGGGCACTAGCACACCAAAATAGGGGTAATAAAGAAGCTATTTACAAAATTGTGTATAGGGTTTGAGAAAACCAACAAGGGATGGGGGGCCATTGGGGAGCCATTGCTACCCTTAGAGCTGCCCAGGCAGGGGGATGGAATGTTTAGAAGGAGCTGTGGCTGCAGATGAGGAAAGAGGACCATCACCAGTAGGAGCCACTGCCTTCCGTAGAGGAGCATACTACTGCCAACCCTGCCCCAGGACAGAGGCAAGGAAATAAATCCCCCAGTCCTTCCTGTCTCCCTGTTTTCTGCTGGTATCTCCTTCTCCTAGAGAGCAAGGAGACCCAAGGTGTGGTCCTTACAGCTCAGCCTCATGGAGCACAGGGCAGGGCAAAGAAGGATAAAGAATGACTCTGAAAAGGAGAACAGAGCAAATCCAGCTCACGTGGGGAAGGCCAAGCTCCTCTTGCTTATGGAATCTTGAGCATTTTATTCACTGCATGTTGCCCTTGATTAGCATGGCATTACACAGGTGAATGCATGGATACCTCAGTGCAGTTTAAAAGGGTAACTGTCCCTCAGTTACAGAGACTAGGCTTTCTAGAATACAGAATTATCTCCGATCTCTAGCTAATTTAATCTCCTTCATTTTATACACTCCCATCCCATAAACAGTGAGGGCTATCATTATTTTTTCAAGTGTCGGTGGCCTAGGTATGTACAGTATCACTAATTAGGTGGTGAAAGTGCAAGATGCCATGGGTGAGTCCCAAGACAAGTGACTCCGTTTAAGACTTTGCAAATCTATTTGTCTCCCTTATTCAAAAACAGCACTTACACATCAAAACCTCTAAATCTCATATATTTTATCAAGCTGCTAGGGATTAGAGTCACCTATCTTTAATTACAAGGACGGCTATAAATAAAACTCTGAGAAATACACTCAGATGCATGCTCCTGAGGTCAGCGTAATATGCTAGACGTGGGAGAAAGGGTATTTTGTATTGCAAGAATGTTTTGCTAGGAAAAAAAAGAAGTGTTGGAGGGTTGTTAAGACTTTGAGAAAGTATTACTCATCTTAGAGGACACAAAGAGGGAAAGAGTCAGGCAGATAAAAAAATATTTTCACCCTGAGAGAAATTCACCCTAGTTCTGTTTGAATATCAGTGCATTAAGGGTAAAGTCTCAAACAAATTCTCTTGCACAAGAAATGTCATAAGATTGTCTTCAAAATAAATAATCTCTGACGTTGAGCTTCTAAGATGCTGGGCTAACAGGACATGAAATATCAACCCTTTTTGCTGTGTGTTCTTGCTACCCCAATAGAGCACATCCTGGGCTTTAGTCCTGCTTGCGGACCACAGCCAGCCCCCTGCCCATCAGGCTTCCAGGGGAGGAAACACAAGCCCCGGTATTTGGGGTAACCCTTGGCTTCCATTGTCTTCCATGTACCAGGAATCTCTTCAAGGCACTCGCCTCTCTCTTCTCCTTCTTCATAGCATAGTCTCGGTGATTTACATTTTCCTAAAGAGTAGGCAGAGAGGCTGCCTGCCAGAAACGGGGATTTAGAGGACTGCTATATGGTCCAGAGGCTAGTGAGAATAACATACTATAGAAAACAAGACAAAATATTTTTCAGCCTTTCCAAATCACTCAAGATGGAAAGAACAAACCCACACTAACATCTACAAAAGTTATGGTACCATGGTGGACCTCCCCAAAGCCCTGGCACCCGAGGTGAGCCCTAGAGTGACAGTTCCCTCTGGAAGGCATTGTGCTGACCCCTGTGGCCATGGAGAGGACTCAGACCTGCCTTGATGAGCTTGCTGTCCATGGGGCAGCCGCCATGCCCATCACTGCAATAGCTGGGACAGATGTCATGAGGGAGGGGAGCTACAGGGAGCATGGAGAACCAACCGCCTGCACTTGTCCATGAGGGAGCAGCAGGGGTGGTAAACCTAAAATTTGGACTATGTACGATGTCATAGTCCAATGACCATATCCAATGACCAATACAGATTGGCTCAGCAGGCATGGGAGGGCAAAATTGTCCAAAACAGAAAGGCCAGCATAGGTAGTTTTATCAAACAAAAGACAGCTTAGTACATTCAGGAATAAGAGGGGTTGCTGTGAGGGTTTCCTGGGAAGTAGACACTGAGACAGAGATTTTTGTGCAAGAAGCTTGTTGGGAAGTACTCAGTAAGGGAACCACTGTCATGAAGGAACACAACACAAAAGTGTGATTGAGGGGAAGGGAAAAATAAACTGCAAGGCAGTTACAGCAGAGGCCTCAGCAGACCCTGTGGGGAGCTCTGGTGCTGGGACAGCCCTGCAGAGAGATCTCGAACTGAGATCAGGGATCCCAGACTTTGCAGGTTCCAAATGGTCAATCATAGGATGAGGCTGCTCTTGGAGATGGGGCATAACCTTGGGAGAGGGAGTTCCCTCCGGCTGAGGGCAATTCCTGGGGAGGAGTCATCTGCGAGCACTTGGCAGGCAGCACCCCCAGGGGGTTGGGGAGTCATTGCCTCCATCCTGAAGGAGGGGATGTGAACAGTGCACCGTTGTGACCACCACTGCAGCCACTGTCCAGCTATAGCACGTCTGGTGGGGTAAGGGAGGGCGATGTATTAATTAGGGTGTCTAGACTATGCTGTGGGAGCAAAGCCCCCGCATCTTATAACATATACCCTATTATAATAAAGTTTTGGTTTTTTTGAGCTTGTCACTCTCTTTTGAGGGTTGGGCGGTAACTTGTGGTAACTTACGATTACAGGCTCCTTCAATCTTGCAAAGTTGCAGTAAACGGGAAGAGAGGGAAGAAAGGATCACACAAAGGGCTTTACGGTGCAGTTTGCACGTTGTGCATTTAGCTTCCTTCTGCTTTCCCATGATGTGGACACAACTTCATTGTGGGAGAGACTGGGAAATGCAGTCCCCCACACACCCAGGAGAGGAAGTGGGGTTGCTGAGCACCCAGTCGATCTCTGGTTCGTGGATGATCGCGCAGTGTCCGTACAGAGCAGGATACACTTGATAGCATCCAGTATTAAATGGAACAACTCAGCAATTTTCATTTGTGTGTAAAAATGAATATTTTAAAATCTTTCAGATTTGGTTTTTCTCCAGCAACACTGAGTTGTTCTAAAGTTGTAGAAGTCTTAAAGAATAAAAAGCCAGCCAGTGGCTCATGCCTGTAATCCTAGCACTCTGGGAGGCCAAGGCGGGAGGATTGCTTGAGCTCAGGAGTTTGAGACCAGTCTAAGCAAGAGGGAGACCCTGTCTCTACTAAAAATAGAAAAATTAGCCAGGCGTGGTGGCATACACCTGTAGTCCCAGCTACTCAGGAGGCTAAGACAGGAGGATCGCTTGAGCCTAAGAGTTTGAGGTTGCTGTGAGTTACAGTGACGCCACTGCACTTACCCAGGGTGACAGAGCAAGACTCTGTCACAAAAAAAAACCTCACCAAGTATACAGTGCAAGTTATTTATTGAAAGTAGCAAAGTAACGTTTTTAAAGCTATCACCAATGCTCCCTTCCTGGCTGATAGTTTGCTGCCTTCGTGCAGAACATCTGTCAAACCTAGCAGAGCAGAGAGGCAGGAGAGATGTTAGGGAGGGATCTGGGGAGGTGGAGGGTGGTAGTTCATCCGCAGACCCACGAGTCTTTCCAAGAAGTTTGAACATTATTCTGAGGGTAACTGGAAACATCTGCAGGTTTAAGCAGGATGGTGACCTGCCACCTCCTATCTAGAATATGATCCCCCATGTAAGTAGGCAACACATGGTCATTATCTGGATAAGCATGCAATCACATTGTGTGCCAGAAATTTATCTGTAATTTAAATCAAGATATCAGTTATGTTGCTATTTATAACAATTCAACTTAATCCAAAGGAAAATTTATTTTTTCATAATCCTCTTACTTGAGCTGCTTCCAGAATTATATCTAATCAAATGAAGCCACCTGCTTTCAAGAGAGAACTTCCAAAGCATCTGCCTAGCATACAGTCCTCCTAACTCCCTTCTCCCCTCACCAATGGATAGAGCTGGATGTGTAGCCCACTCTCGGGACAGCCTTTGCGAACTCTTTATCCTACTGTAAATCAAGGACTCCAAAGCTCTTCCAACAGGGACGTGGTGGCAGAGCAGAGGCACAGGTGTGCCCTGGCA
>NW_012137636.1:3929514-3970370 GCF_000956105.1 Propithecus coquereli | reverse complement strand
GCCAGCCAGTGGCTCATGCCTGTAATCCTAGCACTCTGGGAGACCGAGGCGGGAGGATTGCTTGAGCTCAGGAGTTTGAGACCAGTCTAAGCAAGAGGGAGACCCTGTCTCTACTAAAAATAGAAAAATAAGCCAGGCGTGGTGGCATACACCTGTAGTCCCAGCTACTCAGGAGGCTAAGACAGGAGGATCGCTTGAGCCTAAGAGTTTGAGGTTGTTGTGAGTTACAATGATGCCCTTGCACTTACCCAGGGTGACAGAGCAAGACTCTGTCACAAAAAAAACCTCACCAAGTATACAGTGCAAGTTTTTTATTGAAAGTAGCAAAGTAACGTTTTTAAAGCTATCACCAATGCTCCCTTCCTGGCTGATAGTTTGCTGCTTTCGTGCAGAACATCTGTCAAACCTAGCAGAGCAGAGAGGCAGGAGAGATGTTAGGGAGGGATCTGGGGAGGTGGGGGGTGGTAGTTCATCCGCAGACCCACGAGTCTTTCCAAGAAGTTTGAACATTATTCTGAGGGTAACTGGAAACATCTGCAGGTTTAAGCAGGATGGTGACCTGCCACCTCCTATCTAGAATATGATCCCCCATGTAAGTAGGCAACACATGATCATTATCTGGATAAGCATGCAATCACATTGTGTGCCAGAAATTTATCTGTAATTTAAATCAAGATATCAGTTATGTTGCTATTTATAACAATTCAACTTAATCCAAAGGAAAATTTATTTTTTCATAATCCTCTTACTTGAGCTGCTTCCAGAATTATATCTAATCAAATGAAGCCACCTGCTTTCAAGAGAGAACTTCCAAAGCATCTGCCTAGCATACAGTCCTCCTAACTCCCTTCTCCCCTCACCAATGGATAGAGCTGGATGTTTAGCCCACTCTCGGGACAGCCTTTGCGAACTCTTTATCCTACTGTAAATCAAGGACTCCAAAGCTCTTCCAACAGGGACGTGGTGGCAGAGCAGAGGCACAGGTGTGCCCTGGCAGGAGGCAGTAACGATTCCTGAGTCATGGCTGAGCCAACATCCTGGGTGATTCGTTTCCTCCTGCTGGTCAGACTTAGCTGAAAACGAACCTCCGACAGGAAGTCTTTGCATAATTTCTTCCTCCTTCCTCCCACTCCTGAAGCATTCAAATTGGAGACAGCATGTCATTGCTGTTAGTTCTTTATTTTACTGCCTAAAATAATGACTGCCTAAGAGCAAGGGCTCCACCTTATACATGTCACGTGGGACATTATATTTGGCAGAGTTCTTTGCCCTTTGCAGGGGATTGGTAACAATCTGTTACAGGTACAGGAGAGGGCCCCCAGCCTGTCCAATAAGTGTTTGTGGGATCCCAGTGATTTAATCACTTAATATTTTTGAACTTCAGCCTCCTCATCCAAAAGATAAAGAGGCTGGATGTTCTCTAGGCCCCTCTAGCTCTCAAGTTCATGAATCCAACAATTCAGGTCTTTAGGGTAATCATGGTGCACTGCTATCTCTGGAGTTACCAAGATGTGTATTTGAATCCCAGCTCAGCTACTCACCAGCTGGGTGACCTAGCAAGTTACTTAAACTCCCGGAGGGAGAACAATTTCAGTTTTGCATCTTTGTGTTGAGGAATGGAAGACACATAGGTAAAGAATCCAGCACACTGCAGGCAGGCAAAAAACACAGGTTTAATATATGAGACTAGACATTATACTGCATAGAATGACACTAAAAGTCTGTAAGACTGGAAGTTCTGGTGTGAAAAATGATGTTGGTAAGATATCTGGTTTCAGGTACCAAGAGATCTTCTGGTTTCAGGTACCTCCTGTGGCCAGGCTTTGGGGTCAACACTGGGGTTACAAGATACGTAAATTTGTTGAGAAAGCAGACAAACAGATAGATAGGATTGATTATGATGAAAATGCAGCAGATCACTTTTTATTTGGGATGCTATCTTCTGAAAGCTGATAACATAAAGCAAAAGATAAAATAGTCCTGAAATGTAGGGACTGTTTTACAGAGAGGAGAGCCAGAAAAAGTGTATTTTTTTAGAAGTTTAGACCTTCGTAAGGTCTAGCCTGGCATAGACCTACACCATCCATGAAGCTACATGTGCTGGTATGTGCATGCGTGTGTTTCTGTGTGTGTGTGTGCATGCACGTGTGTGTCTGCATGTGTACACACTCCCTTGCCGCTTTCCAGCAAACATTCCCAGGCTTTGCAAATGTGCTCACAAACTCAGATGGCAACAGCATCAGCATCTGTCATCTTTTCACACCAAGAGCAGCAGAACACATTGATGTAATAAGAAAACACATCCCTCAATCATTCTGGATGAAGGGTTCATGCCAGATAACTGTATTTCTAAAATTGAGCACTCTGTGTGCATCTTCCAAGCAATGCTGGTAAAAGGTTCGGTCACTCATAAATACAGGGTGAAATAAGTACCACTGGTACTAACGGGTGGATTTTCCCAGCAAGGGACCCCCTAAATGGCAGCTGCCTGCCTGAAAAAGGCATGTGAGCATTGAGCTCATGTGGCCATTTGTACCTTCCCTTGCCACCTCATTGGGTTGAGCTCTGGAATATTCACGTGGGCTGGGAGGCAGCAGGACACGCATGGTTTCCACATGCAGAGGGGCTGAGCTCTGGAACACATACTGGGCCTGAACTGATGAGGATTATATGTGGGGTCCTGGGAGATGGTCATCCTCCCCACTCTCCATCTTTGTGGACTGTGAAAATCTGCGAAATCTCGTGCTTTAGGGGGACTTTATATGACTGGATAATATTTTTGAGGCATAATTTATTTTATTTGTTTGACTTTGCTATCTCTGATTTTCCTTTTTCTCTTTTCCCTGTCATGCAGGCTGTCTGCTCTGGGCTTCATCGGCACAGACAAGGTAAATGTCAGGGCAGAAAGCAGACGTCACAGGCAGGAAGATCTGGCGTTTTCTTTACAAGCCTTCATGGAGAGTCTCAGAGGTTTTAGAAGTAAAGGGATGAGGGGATTCAGTGGCAGAGGCAGGGTGACCTAGAGAGGCAGAAGAGAGAATGGAGCTTACTTGTGCCCCTCCTCAGTCCACAAAGCCCAGGGCCGCAGCAGGAGGTAGGGAGGGAGCCTGGAGCCATGGCCCCAGGAAAGAATGCTTTATGGGATGTCTGGGTAGATAGGACCACAGGTGATGTGAGCCAGGGGCCTAAGCAAACAGGGGCAAGGATATCCCCTTTTAACCCAGGTGTGCCCAGGGCCAAACACCGGATGTCCCTACCTGCCGCCCCACCATCCATTGACTCCAGGAGCCCTGGCTTAACCCAGTGGATGACTAAGGTCAAGTTTCACAATAGGCCTGGGATAGAGACACTAGAATAACAATGAAGCTGGCTTCTAGAAAATAAAGAGAAGTAATTTTTTTGCACACATGAATCTGTGAGCTGGCATTCCTACCTACTACGTATGGGTGATGAACCTTTTCCAGATTAGCTGTTGGTCTTTGTTGTCTGTTTGGAGGCTGCTCTAGGAAACTCTGAGGCTGTCTCCTCACTCCTGCAGAGGAGGCCCCCACAAGGGCTCAGGGAGTTGTACTGGGACTGACAGCTATGCAAGCCCCACTCTGGTGGATGACCCTCCATTTCTTCCCTTTCAAGCAATGTTTGCTTTTTTCAGGAAATTAAGACTGCGCATCCTAAGGGCTCAATAAATCTCCAACTGGCATCATGTTGTCCAATTTCTGCTGCTTCCTCTTTTGGGTTAGTCTCTTTGGTCCCTGTGATATCAGGGCAATGCAAGAGTGCTGAGTGTGCTGGGCCCAGGGCCTGCATATTTCTGTCTCTAGGAGACAGAACTTGGGGGACCAACCATCTCTATGTAGCCTTCTTCCTTTCCTCCTTTCTTCTCTCCCTTTCTTTCTTCCTTCCTCCTCTATCCCTTCTTCTCTCCCTTTTTAATGCTTTTCCTATTACTTCTTTTTAGTTTATTGAGTGCTTGTAACAGATCATGTTCTATGTTCAGTGCTGACAATACAGTGAGGAGCAAGGTGGGTGTCACTTGTACTTTCTTGGAGTCTGTATTTGAATGGAGAAATATAGATAATGTGAACAGGCACTTACAGTCCTCTGTCAGGAGTGTTCATATGTAGTACCTAGTGCTACGACTCTCATAGGAGGGGCAGCAAATTTGTTCATTGGAAGTGGGAATCAGAAAAGTCTTCTTAGAGGAAATATTTACTAAAGAAATATTAGCCATTAGCCATAAGGAGTTTGAGGTAGGAAAGGAGTGTTAGGAGGGAGGGAATGGCAGAACTGAAAAGACAGGGAAAGTGTGGAGTGTTTGAGGGTTTGTATTGTTTTAAAAAATATATTTAACAAACCTATAGTGTTTACTATACCCGACTCTATTGAGTAGGTACTATGATTACCTGCATTTGAAGGATAGGGAAACCAAGGCATATGGAAGTTAAGGACCTTGCCCAAGAAGTTCAGGGTGGCTCTCTCTGCGGTAGGGTGATTGCCTGAACCCTGACTTCACAGACACTGTTGGGTCAGGAAAGCCTAACTCCAGAATGGCAGGCATCTAGACACAGGATCAACAGAGCGACAATCAACATGGTGCCTCTGTGTGGAATTGAGACGGTCTGGTCCAGATGGTTGGGGACTGCTCTGCCCTCAGGTCCTAGGCCCAGCCAGAGTCAATTATCTTTAAAAATCTCTTTTGCTCTTAAGAATTTCTCAGTCCTTTCATTTATTTCAACCATCATGTCAACTTTACTTACATCAACCGTTTGTTTGCTGAGCAAGGCTTTTTCACTGAGAGAGTTATAAGGCAGATGGCAGTCCGGCCTCTACTGACGTTAGCATATACTTCAAGTGAAACAATTCCTGAAAATAGCCCTTAATAAGTTACAGATACATCATGATACTCTCATGAATTAATTAAATAAAGCATGGAGTTGGGAGAATAATAACCAACTCAAAAATAATTTATGTCTTATGTTTGCTAATTATTGTATCCACCCAACAGTTACCAACTTCCTCTTATTACTTTTGTCCCATAGCTCCACTCCCTGTCCCTCTTTTTTTTGTTGTTGATGTTCTCTTGCTTTGCAATTTATTTATCTGGCTTAACTGATAAAATTTGATAAGATGAGGACATATATAAAGAATAAAGTTCTGCAATAGTTGGGTAATTTTGAGTTTTAGGATCATATATCTCTTTTGGAATTTTGCCATTAAAATACTTGTAAGGAGGATCATTCCTAGCAAAGTTTTCATGGAACCAAGTCATACTATGTACTTCCTACTCCTCTCAGCTATTTATAGGAGGGAATTTGGTTTAGAATGACCATCAAGAGCTATCCTGGAGTCTCAGAAGGCGCTGAAGAGTATAGACCACAGATGTCCTTTGGTGTGATGATAAGCATTCATTTATTCATTTATTCATTGACCCAGCATTATTAAGTGCCAACACTATGCCAGTCCCAAAGTTCTCTGCCCTTAGTAGTCTAACAGGTACACAACACGTCATCTCTAAAATAGATATACAAGGGCTATCTGGAAAGTATCCAGCCATGTAATACTATTCTTCTTATATTAACAATGGCTGGATACTTTCCAGACAGCCCTCGTATGTGTGAAGTGCTGTCTGTGAGTGTGGGCAATGCTTTTTCAGAAAAGGAGAACTTTGGGCTGGCCCTTGAGAGAGAAGAAAATGTAGCAGAAGATTCCAGGCAAAGGAAACATGCAAAGTTATGGAGATATAGTAGGGAAGAAACAGGTTGTTGGATACTTAGAAACAGTGGTAGCCAGCTTCTGAGGCTGCCCCGATGATCTTCATCTCCAATATTCATGCCCTTGCGTAGTCCTCTGCAGCACTGAAGCAAAGCTGACCTGAGTGACCAATAGAATACTGTAGAAGTGAAGACATGTGATTGTCAAGTCTGTCCATAAAAGACATTGTTTCTTCCATGGTGGTCTTTTGGATTGTCCCCTCTAGCAGAAGTCAGTTGCAATATTGTGAGCATCCTGGAGAGAGGCCCTAGAGGAAATAACTAGGTCTCTTGCCAACAGCCAACACCAGCTTGCCAACCACGAGAGTGTCCCACCTTGGAGGAAGCAGATCCTCCTGCCCCAGTCCAGGCTTCAGATGACTGCAGTCCCAGCCAAACTCTGATTGCAACTCTGTAAGAGACTGAGCCAAGATGCTCATAAATTGCTGACATACAGAAACTATCAGATAATACTGCAGTCCCCACGATCTGGGCCGTGGACCAGTACCGGTCAGCAGCCTGTTAAGAACCAAGCTGCACACAGGGGATGAGCGGCAGGCAAGTGAGCAAAGCTTCACCTGTATTTACAGCCGCTCCCCATTGCTCACATCACTGCATAAGCTCTGCCTCCTGCATTAGATTCTCATAGGAGCATGAATCCTACTGTAAACTGTGCATGTGAAGAATCTAAATTGCACACTCCTTATGAGAGTCCAATGCCTGATGATCTGAGGTGGAGCTTAGGCAGTGATGCTAGTGCTGGGGAGTGGCTACAAGTACGTATTATCATTAGCAGAGAGTTTGATTGCACGTTAAATGTAATGGGCTTGAATCATCCTAGAACCATTCCCACTGACAGGTCCATGGAAAAATTGTCTTCCATGAAAATGTTCCCTGGTGCCAAAAAGGTTAGGGATCTCTAAGATAATAAGTTATTATTGTTGTTTTAAGTCACTCAGTTTTGAAGTGACCTGTTGCACAATAAATAGCCAATATAAAACACTTCGGTCTTTTTTAAGCGCCCCCAGTAGGTCCACACCCTTCTCCCCCATTGATTGACTGTTCGTGATGGTTAGTTTTATGTTTTATGTTTCAACTTGACTGGGCTATGGATTGCCCAGATTAAACATTATTTATGGGTGTGTCCATGAAAGTATTTCTGGATGAGATGAACAGTGAACCAGTGGACTCAGTAAAGCAGATTTCCATCCCAGTGGGGGAGAGTTTCATCCAATCTGTTGAGGGCCTGGATAGAACAAAAGGCGGAGAGGAGAAGCACTTCTTCCTTTCCTGCTTACCTGCTTGAGCCGGGACACTGGTTTTCTCCTGCCCTTGGACTGGGATTTACACCATCAGCTCCCCTGGCTCTCAGGCCTTTGAAGTCAGATTGGAATTACAGCACCTGCTTTCCTGTGTCTTCCTATCACGGTACTTCTCAGCCTCGTGTGTATATGTGTGTGTGTGTGTGTGTGTGTGTGTGTGTGTGTGTGTGTGTGTGTATTCCTCTATATGATAGAATGGTCTGTTTCTCTGGAGAACCCTTACTAAAACATAGTTCATAGGTGAGGAACCCTTGGACCATTCATAGGATGATTCTGCCTGAGTGCTCTAAGCCAGAAAAAAGTTTCCAGTTTGCATCCTCTGGGAATCAGGCCCATTTCAGCCATGTGTCAACATTCCTCCTTTATTCCAAACTTTATAAGAGATGCAAATTATTTCAGAAAACTTCAACTCTTCTTTCCCCTCATTTGTGATTTGGATAAGTGATGGTCCCTAGAGACTGAGCAAAAAGAAACAAAAGGAGAAGCTATGGGTGTGGCTGATCTATAAACTGGGAAATTTGCTCTAAATAGCAGAGAAGCAGTTAAGGAATCTGTGCAGGGCACGGTAGATTGATCTTATGCTTCTCTTTCTTGTATATCGCTGTGTTTGTGTCCCTCTGTCTTCCTGCCTGGAGCTTCAAACACAGTGGCTAAGGAGAATGGTAGCCCAAGCAGTGGTGCTTCCCAAGACAGAGGTCCAGTTGCTAGACCTCAGCCTGCCTGCTGCTGCTTCTGCACAGCTGCACCTACCCTGGATTCTGAGTCACTGTTCCTTTTCTCTGTCTCTCTGTGGCCCTATCAGGATGTGTCCACACCCAGCAGGGCAGGCCCAGGCCCATCCACCCCTCCAGCCAGTCCCAATCATAAGAGAAACCCTATTAGAGCTCCCAAACCACAAGCCCATGAAATCTGGCATGAAAGCTCTTATGCATGGGCAAGCTCTGTGCATGCTTGAAGCCACTAATATATATCACGCCACTCCCTCTTTTCTCCTTGCCCTATGCCAGCCTACTTCTCAGGGCTCATGTCTCAGTTTCTCTGACAAGTGCTCTTGATAGATGCTTAGACTAGTGCCCTATCTCATTCCTTGGAAGTATGCCAGGTCCCTATGTTGCTGCCCAGCTTGCAATGACCCCTTCCTCTCCAGGAGGACCGGATGCTGTTGCTCATCAGCTCTTTCACAAACTGCTGCCTCCTAAGTAGAAGGGGCAATGCCTGGAATCACAGCCTGGCCATTTTCTGACTTCTTTCTGTGCCAGACACTACCCACCACATAGGATTATTTTCAGAAACAGAAATTGCCTGGGTCATGTTTGAGTTCATTAAAATTTCTGGACACTGGACAAGACCATCCGCATCCTACCAGGTTTCCTCCCTGCCCACAAATGCAGATAATTCCTTCATTTGCTGCATGTTTCCCAGACAAGCCTCTGATGTCCCAGTGTACCCCACACTGGCACTCTGTAAGTATTAACAATGTCTCCACTTCTTTGGTTCCTCTGGGAAAGAGGACAATTGTGTCATGGCCCGTTTCTAGGGGCCGAGGAATGAACACAGAGACAAAGAGACACAGATACACACAAAGACGGTACAGGACTGCAGCAAACTTTCTTGTTGTAGTTTCTTTATTTATAACACAGCCTGTTTGGCAACTGTCCCACCGCAATTTCTTTGTTCCCACACTGTCCCAACTCAACACGTCCCTGTTCCTTGTTGTTTCGTCTCCGGCGAGCAGATGTTTGCATCTAAACTCTCTAGCCCCTCCTGTTTGCAGGGTTAAGGCGCCCTGGACTTGCATGCAAGCCCACAGGCATGTTCTTGAGAAAAACAGCAAGGAACCTTTCCCAGACAAAGTGTCCTCTACAAATTGGATTTAAGGTTTGGTTGTTACCTCCTTACCTTACCAAAGACCTGTTTGGTGGGAAGTAGAGCAAGAACAGTGGTGAGAAACTCCAGAGCCACTCTGAACGCAGGTGAGGGGTGTGGAAACAGGCTCCTTAGCAGCAAGTGTCCTTGCCCTCTCCCCTGCAGGAGGGTGGTTCCAGAACTCAAGAGTACTCTAATTCAATTGTTGGCCAAGGCACGGGGAGTGAGTCAGACAGACAGGCAGACTTTAGAACCTCCACAATCTCCATTTGCACTTCTATCCAAGCTACCCAAACTATACATAAAATCTACATAAAAATAATGTTATGGAAACGTAACTTCAAGACAAGTTCCCTGGTCTCCTTCAAGAGAAAGGCCAGTTTGTGGTCTTCTACCAACCCCCCTAAACCTGTCATGGAAAACACTGCTCCAATCCTTTTTTCCTCCTTCAAGAAAATGAGCACTCCAGTTTCACTCTGCCCAGGAATCCACATCTTTCACCTGAAAGATTCTTCATGTACCATGGCCCAGCACAAAAGTCATCTCTGTTATAAAACTGTCACTGCTCTGAGTTTTTGCCTTTTCCTTAAGATTTCCACAGACCTTTGTTCATACCTCTATGATGGTGACCTTTAGATTTTATTTGAATTAATTATGCTACAGAATTACATTTTACAAGTGCGTGAATTCATGGAGGGCAGGTTTCATGCTTTATTTATTTCATTTTGTAACCCCAGATGTTGGCAAGTGCCCAAGTACATGGTAGGTGCTAAGTTTTTAAAATGATAACCAACACTGGGCAGGTTAAATTAAACCAGCACTGTCATGCCTTCGGAGAGGTTGCACTCCTATTCCACACACTGCTCTCACCTCTGTCTCCTGTCTCATCTAGTCCCCTGACCCTGGGATGTCTCACCCTCTCCCCTGTTGCCTGGCCAACTCCTGCTCATCCCGTAAGACTTGACTCAGCCGTCTCCTGCCAAATTTTAAAAGCCTTTCTGATCCTTCTGGGTTGTTTTGGACATGCCCCCTAGGAGTCTCTACAAAACCCTGTGAGCATATTTCTATTATTGTACATTGTCTTATATAATCTCCATGCGACTGCCTCTACCATGAGACTGTGAGTCTCTATGTAGCAATTTCCAACACGCAGTTAAATGACAAGGAAATGTTTATTGCATGAATAAGCGAAAGAATGAATGAGTAGATAATTTTTGTTGACTACCACCACTTCGCCCTTACCGTTAAAATTCTAGGAAATGCTGCCCACTGGGTGGGTCACCGTCCAGTGGCAATTGTGTAAAGATCTGATCCTGGACACCTCCGACTAGACATCACAAAGGAAGCTCAAGGTGGTTCAGGATTCCTTGTAGAACTCTCACCTCGGCCTTTTGGCTCCTGCATTCACAGTTCTAAGCTTGAACTCAGAATGAGTGAGTAGAATGAATCCTGCCACATGCTCACTGCACTCAATTGTAGTTCAATTATAATTTATGGATCACTCTGGTCGTCACGGGCCATTATCACAACCAGATGCCGTGGTCTTATTAAGGCACCTGCTCACATCCATCTTGTGAAAATGGACAGTCAGACACTAAGTGCCTGTGGGGAAAGTCTTTCCCAAGCTGTGCAGGTTAATAGTGGTCTCTGATTATTCTCAGATTATGTCTCTAGACTTACATTATAATTTGCATTCCCCATTTAGGGAAATAATGACAACACATCCTGTTATTGGATTTGCATAATATTTTTAACCTTCTCAGTTTGTTTCAACATCTATCTTACTTTCCGCTAAAACTAGGGCAATTTCTTTCTCTTTTACTATCACTTGATCAAAATTTTTTTTTCCTTTCTTCTTCAAAAATATGGTTATTGTTGGCTATCAATTCTTTACTGTGTCCCAAACTTTATTGTAATTTAAAATTGGACATTTTGTGTTTTTTTTCTCTTTAAAAAATCTATAAGAGCAAAAATGAGATTTATGAACTATCTAGTAACATACATCAATGCAATAGTTATTTATTAATAAAATACTGTACAAGTTCTGTATTCACAGAGAGAAAAAATCATTTAGTTAGGAAATAAGCATCTCTGAGAGTTGTTTTCTCTCTATAAACATTGAACAGATCATTTGAAATTTACATTCTGCCAGTAGCTTTGCCATTTAAAAGATATTTCTTGTTATGAGTTAGAATGTTGCATTCTGGAGGCCTTTTCACAGTAAGCACTTTCCAATCACATTGAACACGTTCCAGGCAACTCGTTTGGCTGTAAGGGACAGAGGCAAAGCTCAAAATAGCTCAGGTAAAGGAAGTTTCATCTTACTTGGCCGGGAGCTCAACACCATTGCACCTTAAAGGAGCAGGGACTGGAGCTCACTCAATGGCACAACCGTGGTCTCATGGCACCTGCTTCTCACCACACACCTGCTAAATGCTCCTCTTTCTACCAACTGGTATCTTCTCCTGCTCTTTTTCCTTCATGTTGTACACGTACATTTTGGATTGCCATGTCCTTAATTCAAGATCACGAATTTGATTTATTGTCTACCCCCAACTTCTAACTCAGGTTCATAATTGCCTTGATCCAAATTTCCAAGGATGGAACTCAAGCATCCCAGCCCCTCTTTCTGAGCCAAATCTCACAAGTGATTGGTCACGGGTCAGCCTGTACCTGCCTCTCTGGGTAAAATGCCCAGCCCTGATCTAACCAGCCCTGACAGCAGGAGGGATCAATGTGTTATAAACATGACCTATTCAGGTAGAGGGGCTGAAGGTGGCCAAGTGCATTACAACAGGGTATGGCTGAAGTATAAATTTATGTTAGCATTTGTTTAGGCTTGAAAACAGTGTCTGCATGGGTCGATGTAGTTTTTACACATGGAAAATAAGGACAGATGTAGTTGCCATCACTGTAGATGACCTTCAAAGACTTAAGGTCCTCCTACTAAGTGGTCTCAAGAAACTTAGAAAAAAAAAAAAAATACTGGGGCCCCAGTGAGGACCTCCCAGTAATCCCAATGACTTCCTTGAAACTGACAGAAATGTATTTTGAACAAGCTTAAGCCAAAAGAAGATTTGATGCCCATGTGAACCGATTCTGGGAAAAATGGAGTTACAGGTGATCTCAAACACTGTGAGATCAGAATTGGGTGCTTCCTCTCTGTCAAGACTCCCTGTCTCCATCTCTGGCCTCTGTGTCACTGCATGTCAGCCTCATTGCTCTCAAGCCACCTTACCCCTATGGAGCATTAGCTCAGGGTCTGCCACATCCTTATAGATTCATAATCCAAGGTGAAAGGGGCTTTAAAAAGTCCTAGGGAAGAACTCTGATTGACTCAGCTTGGTTACACACTGCAGCAGAGTTCTCTAGAGAAATAGAACCAGTAGCATACGTGTGTGTGCACGCATGTGCATATATATAAAGATATTTATTCTAAGGAATTGGCTTGTGATTATGGGGACTGGCTAGTTTGAAATTTGTAGGGTAGGCTAGCATGAAACTCAGGCGTAAGTTAATGCTGCAGTCTTGAGGCAGGATTTCTTCTCTGGAAAATCTGTTTTGTGCTTAAGGCCTTCATCCAAATGGATGAGCCCCACCCACATGATAGTGGGTAATCTACTTCAACTTAAAGTCAATAGATTTTAGATGTTAATCACATGTAGAAAATACCTTCATGGAAACATCTAGATCAGTGTTTGATTAAATAACTGCATACTGTAGCTAGTGAAGTTGACACAACACTAGTCAGCACACATGTCCACCCTGTGGTCCAATTAATGGGACAACAGGATATTGAGTACTATGATTGGAAGAGGTGGGATTACTTGTCCACTCATATGGTCATAGGTAGAGACTCCATTAACAGAAATGAGATTAGTATAGATATGAACAATATACCACACCATTGATTTATACATGGGTACATGATGTGGCCTAGAGGCTGGGCCAGAAGATGGCCTAGAACATTTCCCTGGTCAATTCCTAGACTCAGCCTCCACAGTGCCATATGGATGGGCACAGGGAAGTGAGAACAGGGGAATGGCTGCTTTACTCAATTTGTAATGGTAATATAATTTCAACTTGTGTTTTTCTTTTTATTATGCCTTTTGGATGACACTTTCCTTCTCACAGTCCCTAAGGATTAACGAAATGCTCAGGAAAAACAACAGAAATAAATTCATAATATAAAGTATTTATTATTAATAGATAACACGTATAGCAGTAATTAATAACAAATAAACACTGATGCAATTTCCAAACAGTTTTTGTGATTCATGCTATCTTCCTCTTCATTTCACAGAGTTATACATTATTAATTCATTCAAAGAACATGAGGGCTGTCCGGAAAGTATTCAGCCATGTAATATGCTCTTATTATATTAACAATGGCTGGATGCTTTCCGGACAGCCCTCGTATGTTTTGAATGCTGTGGTAACAGCCAGGTCTACAAATACAGCGGTGGTGAACAAGGAAGATGAAATCCTCCTTTTGTTGAGTTTTATTTAATGGGTTGAGAGGAGGGAGGTAAAAGAATGAACAAACACATGAATGCCTAAGATAGTTACAGTGGAGGTAAGTCTCTAGAAGAAAATAAAACAAAGAATGTGATGGAGCATGGTTAGTGAGGGTTGGGCTACCTTGGTCAGGCACTGCCTCCCTGGGCCATGTTCTAGCCGTGGTATAAAGGTCAAGAAAGAGCTCCCCATGTACATATACAGAGAATCTATTGGCAACCCCATATTTCTATTTCTACTTGTATATAAGCTTCTGATTACCCATAGTTTCTGCTTCCTCGTATCTTTTTCTGACATATTTTTTGGATACTCTCAGTTTTCCCATGAACGTTTAGATTCAGTTCCAACTGCTGCTGGCTCTTACTGTGTTCATATTTTTAAAGCTCATCCTGCTAAAGGAGACAATCTGATTGGCCCAGCTCATCTCTTCTCACAGTGTTCTGCCATTCATTGGGGTGGCTGCTCTTGTCAAGGGTCTTGGCCACCTTTAGTGCAGTCAGGTATGGCAGAGGTGGAGAGTGGGTTGTGCACTCTAGCAGGGGCCAGGGGTAGGCTGTTTCAGCTAGAAAGCATTCTTGGGTACAGACACTGTAACTGAAATATCTGGAATTAAGTGCCCACCACGTGCCAAATGCCAGATTGGAGATGAATAAGACATGACGTTCACACCTAGCTGGGGACTTCACACAGCCTCACTATCAACACAAACCCTTCTCATTGTCCTACTGTCTCTGTTATATTAATATATTTCTATCTCAGTACTCTCTTCCCTTTATTGCTCATTTTTCTACATATCATTCTACTTGAAACTGAAACAAAGTGAATTGCCCAAGGTCAGGGTCTTAAGTCCTTGACACCCTCTGTTCTGTGTGTTTGGCAACCCATCACAACAGCAAACCAGCATTTGTATTGCCCCAAGGCAGTGATTCTCAACTGTGGATGATTTTGCGCTGCCGGAGACTTTTGGCAACGTTTGAAAACATTTTTGGTTGTCACGACTTGGGTTGTGACATCTGGTGGGTCAAGGCCAGGGATGCTGCTAAACATCTTCCAGTGCACAAAACAGCTCCTCGCAACAAAGAATTGTCCAGCTGAGAATATCAACGGTGCTGAATATCAACCCTGCCCCAGAGCATCCTAGACAGTGGACGACCAAGATGCCTTATGATGACATTTGGACCTCTGTCTTCCTTCTCCACTTCCCAAATTATTAATAGCCTCTTAGAAATGGCAAAGTTTGCTTGTTAGGCAGAGAAAGATCCTGACTTTGAACTTGATTCAGCAAAAGAAGCTGCCGCTTGACAGTGGAATCACAATATATTACACCACAATCATTCACCATCTTACTCATTTTTTTTACATATGGCATGAGTCAATATTGCTCCCATTAATATTTTGCATAGCCTCATTATACATTTAATAAAACACCTGACCTTTAAAAATCATAATGTCCCCAGGGACTGTATATGATACCACATAATTTTTCTTGAAACTGGGATCTGGCTTGGAGAATGACTTCAATTTGTTTTCCAGACACATTGACGTAAATCACTATTTCACCAACTGATCACCAGGCCATTTGCTGGCCTGCAGTAAATGTTTTCCAGCCTGCAAACCTTTTACCACAGAAAAGAAACCATAGGTTTCTTTTATTTTTAAAAGCTTATAAACTGAAACAATGACCCTTGCCAGGCAATGAAACCTATAACATTATGTGTTGAGTTTCTGATTTTTGCTATCTTTTACCAATAAAATAAATAATGGAATAAAGAAAATATAAGTTAAATAGTGCCTAGTGTCCTCCAAAACAGCATCTGAGGTAAAGGTTTATGAATAGTTTATTTGAGAATGTGATTGCAGAGAGGAGAGGCGAGGGTTAGGGGAATAAAATAGGAAAGGAGAGAAATCCAACACAGCCTGCACCGTGCGTTGGCTGCTCGGTGGGTGGCTGGTCACCTCATACCATGGACCTCTGGGAAACCTTAGGAAATACATCAGTCTGGGTAAGAAAGAGGGAAGCATATGTCTGTTAGCTTCCAGCGCTCATTGGTCAGGGTGTCTGCTTCCCCACATTTCATTTGTGAGTACTGGATGTTCCAGAGATGTCCAAGAATAGGAAGAGACGGGGCAGGTGGGGAGGGCCCAAAACAAGAAAATATTAGGTTGTACCTGCGAGGAACTTGGGGAAGCCTGTGCAGAACTTGTGCCTGTAGAGGTAGCTGCAATGAGAGGTAAGGCCCAGAGTACTTAAAGAGGGAACAAGATTTTGTTTGAAACAAAATCCTTTAATGAAGCATTTAAGTTAAATTTTGTCATATTATCTTTATATGTGTAGTATATATTAATATAACAAATATATATATATATATATGCCTGAGGTACTTCCTATACAACCATATATACCTAATTAACAATATATACCCCTGTAAGTATAAGTACATATACACAATATACACATATGCACACATATATATGTATACATATAATTTGTAGGTATATAATTTAAGTAAACACTTATACACATGTTAAATACTATGTAATATTTGATAATAGAAATTTTCAGTACTTTTCTCATGTACAGCTCAGTGTCACATAAGAAGTATGGTATTTTCATTTTGGCTACATTTGAAGGGAATTACTATTTGACTTTGAAATGTATGACTTATTGGAAGTATATGACAAGTGTGCTTTTCTAGTGGTTGTTAGCTTCTGTTTTCTTTGGATAAGATACTCAATACTGACTCTTTCAGTGCTCAGACTTAAAATCTGACTACTCCTCTTTAAATCCTGTCTACGCAGCATAGTAGTTGTGTGACCCTGGGAAAATTATTTAATCTTTTTATGCTCCAATTTCCTCACCAGCAAAAGGGAGATAATCATAGTATCTTCCTCATAATATTATTGTGGGAACAATTGGGTTAAACATGAAAAACACTTAGATTGGAGCCTGGTACATAGTAGGACATCTAGTATGTTACCTATTAATACCTAATAAATGTTAGCTATTATTATTATTATTATTATTTTTACACATGCATACCAAAACTGTATGAAAGGAGGTGGGAGAAGAGAGAGGATGGAATTAGTTGTCCTAATTTTTCTTGGGTCAATCTTACCAATAAGCAATCTCCAATGTATTTTGTGAGCTGAGCAAACGCTTTTTAGTTACATGTTTTTTGTTTTTTACAGCACTTTTCTTATCCTAAGTTATATTCAGAGATAAACATGTAAAGTATTTTAGACAGCATTTAGCATTTTATTTGAGAATTGCTAAGTCAGACTGGGGAGCTATGGAATGAAACAGAGTCATTAAAATAAAAATCCAAGAAATGTTAAAAGCAAAACATGGCATGTGACTCTTGATGACTGGAATTTGAGGACACATTTGCAGCCACATGGCCAACTCATTCTGAGCAGAGGACAGAAAAACCCACAGATAAGGCAAATCAAAAACATTCTCTATACATTACCATGTGCAAAGTCCTGTGCTAAGACCAGACATACAAAGTTAGGTAGAAACGTCTCTAACTCAAGGAACTCACAGCCTAGTAACCCTCCTACTTAGTCTTTATACCGAAGGTATAAACCAAGTATATGAATCAAATGTGTGAACCTGTTTTAGGTTTAAATCTAAGCACACTAAACAAACAGAAGTTTTGTCCAAGTAGTCTCAGTAAAAATTGAGCCATCCTGATTACTTGGCATAAAGAATATAATCAAAGGAGAATTTTATGGGGTTTTAGAATTACTTCTTACAGAATTCAGTCAAAACTGGTATTTTTTATGTAAATGCAGTTCCAAAGGAACATGAGGGTCAGACTCACCAAGATAGTCATTATTTCAATTATCTGTTGCTATAATAAACCATCCACAAACTTAGTCACTTAACAGAAACAACTATTTTACTATTTCTCAAAGTTCTTGAGTGGACTAGAAGCAGCTGGGTGGTTCTTCTGCTCTACGTGATATTGACTTCAGTTGTAGAAAGATGGGAGCGTAACATAAGATGACTCATTCATGTGGCTGGTAGCTATGAGCTGTGAGCTAGCTGGGGCTGTTGACCATACCACCTCCACATGGCCTTTCCACATGGCTTGGACTTCTCCTAGAAGGATAGATGGATTCTGAGTGTGAGTGATGTAAGAATGAGCATCCTAAGAAGAAGCTGCAACTGTTAGTCCTCTGAAGTCCTGGGTTCAGACGACCTATAATGTCATGTCTGTTGTATTTTACTGGTCAAAGTAGCCATAGGACCAGCCTAGAGTCAAAGAAAGGGGAAAATAAGTTCCCCCTCTAGATGTAAGGAGTGACATGGGTATACAAGAAGGGCATATTTGGGGAGGTCAATTTTAGATACTAACTACCACAGGCATTTAAAAAGTAGAATTGCAATAATGATGAAGGTCTTGGCACAAGGCTCACTGGCATTGGTGGCTTTATAGAGACTACTTTAATTTCAAATTTAAATGCAGTGTATTTTGCTGTCTTTGTTGATAACAGAGTAGTATAGTGTGCTAACTCCTGCTTAAAGTCCTTATATTTATTATTTCAATTTTGCTTGTATGTCTTTGTCCATCTACCATATTAAACCATACATATTACCAAGGACAATGTTTTAGGCCCAGTGACTTCCTGGGGCCTGTCTTGATAATAATGTAAGTGAAATAGCCTTGTCAAAAACCTTGAGATTTCATGATTTTTGGCTAAACACTTCTTGTTCCCAGATCACTATTAGACATAAAAGATGATTTGGGAGCCATATCCAGGCCTACCTCTATCCCTATATAGAAGGAACAATAGTCCGATCCCAGTCCTCGAGGATGAAGGTTGATGGGAGGAAGAGCTACAGGGGAATGGGAAAGAGGATTGTAAATGAGTGGACATTGTAAGCCTCTTACAAATGAAACACTCACTTTCTGTGTGAGAGAAGAAATATCACATTAACTGAGCACCTACTATGTACCAATTTGCCAACTTTACAAAAAAAAGTATCATCATTTTTTATTTTAAAATTAAGATCTCTAGTTCTCACAGAAATTGGTAATCTTCAAAAGGTCATAAAGATAAATAAGTAGCCAAAGCAAAATTGTAACCCATGCTAGGCAACATTCAGAACATCAGATTGCCTTTTCCCATTGGTATGAAAAAGTGAACACCCACTTGTTGAATACATAATTACCCTATCAGACCCAGTGGATCGATTTCAATCTGACATTATCGTCAGGGACTCAGTTATCAGCCATTTTTGAAAACTGGCAGCAGCAGAAAATGTTCTTGATAGTTCATAGCCATGAGTTTGTCTGGGCAGATGCAACAGCTGGTACCAATTAGAAACATAAAGTAAGATTTCTTAGCCAACTTAAAAATAAACAAATCTTATGCATAGCCATCCAAAAATTGGAATGGGAATCACTTACACTGAATAAAATAATTGCCTCTCAGTGTCTGCAGCAAGTTAACTACCATCAAGAGAATCATATCTGTTTATCCTGTCAAGTAGATTTTAACTGTGTTGTGCCCTTCCTCCTAATTTCTTTTTTTATTTAAAGGCTGATGGCAGACTGTGTGCTTATGATCTGTGTTGATAATAAGTAATATAAGGCAATGGACTGATCTCCTATTAAGAGTAAGGGATGTGAGGAAAAAAGAATGGTGTGGACAAGGCATTTCGCATGGTCTCTTTCCTTTGTTATACAGAACCAGGCTAAGTCCACGTGGTTTCTTCTTTACAGGGATATTGGTAATGGAGGAGAGATCCTGCATCAGATTACTGGTCAGTCACTGCTCTGAACTTTGGGGAGACCCTTAACCTCTCTGAGCCAAGGAATCCTCATTCAGATGTAACTAACATTCATGTTCTCGTTTTGTAAGTAGCAGAAAGGTTCACGTAACATCATTTATTTACTACGTGCATCCTGCCACAAATCGTGCAATACTATAGATTCTTCAGAAAAGAAGCTAGAGTTCAGCTTCAATCAAGGTTATAATAAAGAACTGAGGTCAGCCAACCCCAAATTCCATGTGCTGCCTGCATGACCAACAGACATAGAATGTTGGCTATAGTCCTCTCCATCCTGGTAAGATTAGATGTTTCTGATTTCAAAATAAGGAGCAATCAGCTATTAAAACTGAACATGATTTTCTACTTAGTGAACTTTGCTCTGCCGGCAACAATCAACTACTTAGATTTAACTCCTCCCCTTTCCCATCATAGCCGATCTTTACCAAGGCCTTTTGATGTTCTAACTTTTCTTAACTTTTTTCTTCCATTCTCCACCCTGCTGCCTTAGTTCGGAGGCCACCTCCTACACCTGTGCAAAAGCCTTTTTTGAGCCCCATAACACTTTTTCAACTCCCTCCAACCTATTCTCTTTGCATTGTTGATTGTGTTAAAAGAAAAACTTTAAACAAATTATATTTAATAGTGTTTAACTGAACAAAGAATGATTTGAGAATTGGGCAGCCCCAGAATCAAAACAGGTTCAGAGCAACTCCAGGGCTGCATTTAGGGAAAGAAAAAGTAAACGTTTGTCTCCCCATAATATTCTGAAATTTAAAAAAGAAACAAATAAATAAAAATAAAAAAATAAAACGTACAGTGACCAACAGAAAACAGAAGTGAGGTACAGAAACAGCTGGATTGGTGACAGCTGGTCATTTGTCTTACTTGAACCCGCCCTGAACAGTTGACTGTCTGTGGTTGTCTGAAACTCAGCTACTCGTTACAAGAGTAGGTTTCAGTCTCTTTATGCAGCAAGTTAGGTAAATCTACAGGCCAAACTTAAAATATGTATGGAGGTAGCTATAGGCCAAACCTAATTTAATAATTTTCCCTCACTCAATTTTCAGAGCTTGACCAAAACTTTAGGCATTGATATCACTCTCTGTCACTATTCTAAATGGACATATTTGGTCTCAGTATGGAATTCACAAGTCTTACTTGGTCTCAGCTTCCATCTGTTTGAGAATCTATGTGTGTCCTTAAAGTCCTGATTTGATTATGTGGCACTTAATATGAGTGGCTTCATGTCAGTTTGATCTGCTCTGTTGTAACTTAGCACAGGAGCTCAATCTAAAACAATGGCCTTCCGTAACTTTGTTTAACAATTCCCCACTGTTGATCACGTCTTACCTAGATGAGAGTGTGACCAAAACTTAGAGCTTTAGCGCTACTCTCAGCTACCATTATTTTGAGTCTCTGGTCTCAACCCATCATTCATAGGTTATGCTAACCTCATGATTATTCATTTCTTTGAGATTTTGTTGTTACAGTTGAAGAGAGATCACTTGACATTCTACAGATAGCTGTATGTAAACATTAAAAATTTTTGAGAAAATACAACACACCAATTAGACTACTATTACGACTATAAGGGGGATAATACCAAGAGTTTGGAGTATGCTTCGTAGACGGGTCCCCATGAACCAAACCAACCAAAATCAAATAGATCAAAAAATGAGCCATATGAGGAGTCTACCTATTTTAACCAAGCAGCCTGTTGGTTAATCTTCTGCAACTGAGTCTCTATAACACCTAATGTATTCATCCATGTGCAACAAGAAATGTCAGCAAATACATAGATTCCTCCCTGTTCAGCCAGCAGACACCCTAGAAAAATTCTATCATCTAGTAAAACTTTAGCAAGAGAATTTTTAAAAGTCCGTTTTGCAACCACAGCCTTTGCAGTAGAATCTGCTATAGAGCTTATAGTGAGAGAAAATTTCTAATCATTGCCTCATGTATATTTACTCCAAGCTATGAAGAAAGAGACCTAAGAAATGATGTCAATCCAGAAGGGTGATGGCCTCCTGGCAGTGTTTTCTTTAACCTATCATGTAGGTTAAGAGTGGACCAATGTTTTGTTTATGGCTGATAATGAAGCCACAAAGGTACCATTGAAATTCCTAGCACACGTTGGCCTTTTATCTTCCATCTATGAAGGCATAAGGTTGCCTGTGTATAACGTTGGCTATAAAATCATCCATAAATAAAAGTATACACAATGGGTGCACACAGGTCCCTTTTCCTGTTTTATTATTCATGGAGACATAAGCAAGGGAAAAAATAAGAGAAGTAAGAGTTTCATGATGGCAGAGAAGTCTTAATCTGTGATGTTGGGAAAGTTGTTCATGTCTAGGACATTGTCTGCTTCTGGAGAGAAATTTCCCTAATTAACTTTACCTTTAGGTCTCCGATGGGTGTGCAATTCCAAAAGTCTGGAGGAGCTCTTCTGAGTTGTAGGTTTATGAACCCAAGGATCGAGGTCCCAAAGTTTTGCTGCAGGGTGGATTGGCAAGGACGTTCTTACTCTGATGGCATTGTTAGAAGACCCAATCTCCAGGTTCTAGGTCACAAAGTGTTTGATTTTCCTCAGTTGGTAGATCACAAAATGCTTCCTGGTGAATAGATATTTTGACATACTGCATTAAAGCTCTGCAGCATTTTAGTCATATCAGAGCTTAGCAATGGAAGATACATGAGTTTCTATTATTAGGAGCATAGGCCTTCCAGTGACTACTTCATAAACGGTCAACTTATATTTTTCACCAGAAGTAGATCTGACTGTCGTCCATCTGCAGTACTTTTGACCAAGGCAATTCAGTTGATCCAGTAGCTGTGCCTAATGCTATTGTGGTTGTAATACCTCATTTAACTGTTTTACAACTTGTCCAGTGAAATAAGTACTCCTATCACTGGAGATTCTTCCAAAAATACTCCATGAGGAACATACGTTTTCTACTAATCTTTTAGATACTACTATGGCATTGGCCTTCCTGCATGGGATAGCCTCTATCCAACCAAAAAAAAAAATGCATTGAAAATGGCAACTGAATGAAATCCCTTTAGAAATGTTCAAATGGCCCATCAAGTAGCAGAAATGTACTTAGAGTTTCGATTGTCTTCCCAGGATTGTGGGTTTGACAAACCAAACATTGGTCATAAGCCATTTTAGCAATTTAGATCAGTCACTACACATTTTTTTTATAATTTGTATTATTTTATCTCTTCCATGTTGAGTCATGGAGTGCAGATATTTTAATAATGGAAGCTTTAAGGACTCAGGAAGGACTCATGTCCAGGCCCTCTGTGAGTCCACACTTAACATTGTATTTATATCCTCTTCAATATCAATTTTGTTTCTCCAATTTATGTATAACATTGTTTATTAAATGGATTATCATAGGTAGTTTGACTGGAATCACAGAGTTCATTCACACTGCATATCTTAACAATGTCAGTACTGGCTGACAAAGCATGAATTGTCCAGTTATTTAATTGTCCGGTTCTTGTCCTGCTTGGGTTAGCAGTTCTATAAACCAGTCAATTTCTGCACTGAAGTTCTAGGAATCTTTACCCAGCCCAAATGATATGACCCTAAAGTTATAATAAACTTGTATTCAAGAGTGCTTGTCAGGGTCCTTTCCTTCCTTTCCATGAGCCTCCTTGAAGAAGTAACACTTCAGAATTATAATTGCTTGTAACAAGACTTCAGGAAAAGCATCAGAAGTAAGTGATTAGCTGTGGACAACAGAGTGAAAATAGTCACGGTTAAAGACACAATTGACAAGAAAATTTGATTATTTTTGTGGCCTACAACAGCGGTCCCCAACCTTTTTGGCACCAGGGACCAGTTTCATGGAAGATAATTTTTCCACAGACCAAGGTCGGGGGATGGTTTCAGTATGACTCAAGCACATTACCTCATTGTGCAGTCAAACATCTCTGCTAATGATAATCTGTATTTGCAGCTGCTCCCCAGCGCTAGCATCACCGCCTCAGCTCCACCTCAGATCATCAGGCATTAGATTCTCATAAGAAACGCCCAACCTAGGTCCCTCACATGGGCAGTTTACAGTAGGGCTCGCGTCCCTATGAGAGTCTAATGCCACCACTGATCTGACAGGAGGCAGAGCTTATGCGGTGACACGAGTGACGGGGAGCGACTGTAAATACAGATGAAGCTTGCCTAACACTCACCTCCTGCTGTGCAGCCTGGTTCCTAACAGGCCACAGACTGGTTTGGGGGTTTGAGACTGCAGGCCTATGATAATTTAACATGATAATGATAATTATGACTGACATACACCAAGACATATCAGATTTTTAAGAATTTCATACAATTTTAGAACATATATTAATGATGTATCCATACAAATATAACTCCAAAAAAAGGTTAAACATAATTTATTATTTGACAATGCTTCCTGCAGTAATTTAACATATCAAGCAAGCCTAATTATCACCTCTTTTTTAGATGCTTCAGGGGCCCTCTGTAATATCCCAAAGTTAATGTAAGGTCAAAAAGACTTGATTTTGATTTTGAAATTTGATTTTGGGAAGTCTATAAAATATGTCAAAGGTTTAAAACTCCTGATCAAAATAGTATCACAGGTCACTGTAAAATAATACTAAAGTGACAAAAGATTTTAAAAGCAAAAAGCACAAGAAATTATCTTGGTGAAACTCAGAATTTCTGTTTCCTAGGCTAGTTGCTTAAAAGGTAAAGAAAAACTCACAATTTTCTATACATAACAGATCAATGTTCCCAGAAAACCCTTTTGTTCCAATCGGGGGGGGGGGTCCAACTTCTAGTCTTGCATTAGTGTACTTTTGTTATTAATGCTCAATTTTTAGAACAACCTATAAATAAATATCTTCTAATTTTAGCCAACTTGATCCATAAAATTTCCTTTGGCAAGACTGAGCTTTCACAAATCTTCTACAACCTTTCCTCTTATTTTGGAATAACCAATCATTGTATTTTAGAACAAAAATTATCTTTGTTATTCTCTTAACTAAAACACATCTTTCATGTAAGCTTCACTTACCCAAAACATGTCTTACTTCTCTCGCATGAGGAGCTGAGTTTTAATTACCATGTATTAATTAGATTTTTTAACTTAAGTAATGTCAATTTCTAGTGAAAACCTAGGAAATAAGCAATTTGAACTGTTTTATATTAACATGTTATGAATGAGAACATTTTCATAATTTTTAGAGACATCTTTCTCATGACACAATTTTGTATAGTTATTACAGACTCAAATATATTTAGCATCTCTATATCATATATAAATAAGATGTCAAAGTATATAAACTTAAACATGTTGAATAATTAATTTTTCAGTGTTTTAACTTACTTACAAATGATTCAGACATTTAATGAGTATGTATTACTTAATTTAATGTGACTTTAAGATTTTAAATTGCTGAAGAAATTTTGAAACTATGACAACATAATGTTTATTTATTTTTATCTGTTTATAAACTTTTATGCCCTTTACATTTACTTGATTTACTCATTATTAACAATTATGCTTAAACTTCTCATTAAACAAAGCCTAGACATTGAAGGAGTTCAGTAAATATCACTCCAAAATGTGTAACTTTGGTATATTATTGCTACGAATATGTAATCAGAGGGAGGCTTTCTGAATTCCCCTTATCGGTCTAAAGACAGATTTTTTTTTTTAAGGAACTCCATTGTCATCAATCCTCTCCCAAGGGAGTTCCAGCAACCAGGGAAAACTAACTTTTATTATAGAAAAGGAGACTGCATTACACCCAGACAGACCTTGTCATAAACCATTACTCATTCTTCTAAAAGCCCATTCATCTTTCCTCAGAACCATTTACTCTGAAGAATTTTTTCTGCCCCATGCCAGCAGGGGGTTGAATCAAGAGTTCCTTGCCCTTTTCTTTTTTTTTTCTTTTTTTTTTATTATTTTTTTTATTTAAGCATGTTATGGGGGTACAGATGATTAGGTTACGTATGATGTCCTTACCCTCCCTCCCCCTCAAGTCCAAGCTTCAAGTGTGTCCATTCCTCCGGGGGTGCGCATCGCACTCATTGTTTGTGCACATGCCTGTCCCCTCCTCCCCCCTCCCCCCTCCCCCTGCCCAACATCTAATACATGTTATTCTTATATGTGCACTTAGATGTTGATCAGCTAATACCAGTTTGATGGTGAGTACATGTGGTGCTTGTTTTTCCATTCTTGGGATACCTCACTTAGTAGAATGCGTTCCAGCTCTATCCAGGAGTATACAAGAGGTGCTATATCACCATTGTTTCTTAAAGCTGAATAGTACTCCATGGTATACATATACCACATTTTATTAATCCACTCATGTATTGATGGATACTTGGGTTGTTTCCACATCTTTGCGATTGTGAATTGTGCTGCTATGAACATTCGAGTGCAGGTGTCTTTTTTATAGAGCCACTTTTGCTCTTTTGGGTAGATGCCCAGTAATGGGATTGCTGGGTCAAATGGTAGTTCTACTTGTATCTCTTTAAGGTATCTCCATATTGCTTTCCACAGAGGTTGCACTAGTTTGCAGTCCCACCAGCAGTGTATGAGTGTTCCTACCTCTCCGCATCCATGCCAACATTTATTGTTTTGGGTCTTTTTGATAAAGGCCAGTCTCACTGGAGATAGGTGGTATCTCATTGTGGTTTTGATTTGCATTTCCCTGATGATTAGAGATGTTGAGCATTTTTTCATATGTTTTTCGGCCATTATTTTGTCTTCTTTTGCAAAGTTTCTGTTCATATCCTTTGCCCACTTTTTGATAGGGCTGTTTGATTTTTTCTTGCTGATTTTTCTGAGTTCTAAATAGATTCTGGTTATCAGCCCTCTGTCGGATTTGTAGCACGTGAAAATTTTCTCCCATTCTGTGGGTTGCCTCTTTTGATCTACCTGATTATTGATCTCAGCAATTGTTAGCTAGGTTGTACATTATAATCTTTGCTTTTTGGCTTTTTAAATTTCTCCAAACTGGAGTAAATGGAGCAGACTGGTTTGGGGCCCTGTAACGTTGGGGTCTTCAACGGTCTCTCTGGTCCATCCAAACTTGGGTAGATTTTTGTGAACTACAACAAAATCTTACACCCCTAGCTGACTGAATGGAACCCCTCTTGGCCCAGGGCACCCCAGAAAAATCTTAAAGCTGAGTTGCTGGCCATGAGAAGGGAGGTCAGACACACCTCATCATGCTTCCTCCCTTTTGGAGATATTCTTTGTAACAATAAATACCAAATCATTAACAGGCTATGCAAGACAAAGCTTAAACCACACCTGCAGGCCATCAATTTTCTTAACAGCTCACTTGAGTTTTGGTAAATGTCCCCAGTGGCTTGTCTCTGATTAACAGACATCCTTATTTTAAATTAAAACATTCCAAGCCTTTAGACAAAGCTTTATTTCTTTAGCAAATCACAAATCAAAAAATCCTTAAACCCACCTATAACCTATAACACCCCCCTCCTTTGAGATATCCCACTCTTTTGGGCCAAACCAGTGTACACCCTCCACGTACTGACTTAGGATCTTATATGCGATTCCTGTCACCATGAATGTATAAAACCACACGGTAACCCAGCTACCACGGGCACATTTTCTCAGGCCCTCTGGAGACCAGGTGCTCCAGGCCAGTCACACACATTTGGGTCAGAATAAACCTCTTGAAATTATTTTACCGAGTTTGTGTTTTTAACGATTTAGTCTTTGTTTTAAACCCATTATTGTCTGGTTTACTTATTCCATTTTTAATAATTATCTAAATATTTTTTACCCTAAATTTGCATTTCTAAATGGATGGCTTAGGTAAAACAAGGTAGGAAACATGCATCTCAAAAGCACAAAGCTGAGACTTCAGGCTTAAATACCGCCATTTGTCCAAATCTAGGAAAGGGGGTATAGGTAAATGCTCAGTTAAGACAGGATGGCCAGGTAAATCACCTTAAACAGAGGTAAGACTGATTATGTAAATTTAAACCAATGTCTTTTTCTTTGTAAGAATTTCTAGTGACTCAGTCCCTCTCTTCCAGAGCAAGCACAGAGAGGTACAAGCGGCACCTTACAAAAGTGTTTCAAAATAAATGACAAAAAGGCATGTTTTGAAAATGAATTTAGTTCAATAGGTGGTGTTTTTAACTTAGCTTCTGTTTCTTAGCTAAAATTACTAACTTCAGGGTGGAGCCCATCAGTAAACAGAGCAAAAAAAGCATACTCTATGCCTGCACTCAGCAGGAATAGCTCTGAAAAAGAAGGCAGCCTACTTTACCCTAAGGAGAGTCTACCTTTTATAAACACCTTTTTCAAGCTTTCTTTTCACCTTGAGTTGAGATAGTAATTAAGACAAAAGGTTAACATATTCAATTTTTCTTATCAAATAGTCACTGAAGCTTTTTATTTGCCTTTTGTAAAGAGTTTTTTAAAAGAGGCAATGAAAATTTTGAAATCTTTTTAGAAACTTCTGCAGGTCAGTACACAGACACCCCAGGTGAGCCTGATTTGGGAGCCCTCAATTTTAAATGCACTTCGCACACTGCAGTGTTGTTCATTTGGAATGCTGCATTGTAATTTTAAATTACCTTTAGTAAGATTTCACCATTTTTGTAAGCATTTGTTGCTTTGGGGGCCTAATACTTATACATGTATAAGTAAATGTAGCCAGAAGGTGAAGTATTCAGTTCTTCAGAAAGTAAGGATTTGATATTTATGTTGAATCTTGGCTTTTGCTCTCAGATCCCCTTGATAATTTTATGAATGGTTTTTCTCTACCTAAGCACACAAGAGAAAGAAATAAAGGAGATAGAATGCAAAATCGCTAAGAATTTTCGAAAGCCAGAGTTTGCACCCCCGGCCATTACTGCCAGCGTCTGTCTGACCCAGTCAGACATCTGAAGCTTTTAACTAGATTTAATCCAGTTAATCATCAGACTCAATCTGATCCTGGACCCAGTCCAGTTTCTGTCATGACTTCCAAACCTGGTCCAGATCAAAACTTTGTTCAAACAAATTCAGATAGCTCAAAACACAAATCCACGGAGCTTCAGAATCGAGAGAGAACTTACCCATGATCCCCAATTACTGCAAGAGACCAGTGGACACAATGGTTCCACAGGGACACTTGGCTGCTTCATGCCTCTGTGCAATGATCGCCAGCGGTCCAGATGGCCAGATGGTCACCTAGGCCAAGAAAGAACTTTCTTCATCCTTGAAAGCTCAGCTACGTCATGAAGACTTTCCTCCTCCTGTTTCTTCTCCTTCTTACTAATTTCCCACCTCCCCTTTTACACAGATCTACCACTCACTCATAACTGTCAATTTATAGGGCTACAAGGAGGAATTTCTCGAAATTTGCAAACAAGGGCAGTAAAATGATTCTCTGAAAGTTAAACCTTCACGCCAACACACAAAAGATCAAGGGAGGGAGCTGGGAGAATAAATACTCTGAGCACTTTCTTCTCTCGCCCTCCATCTCTTGCCAGGCCTTTCCACTAGCAGAGCCCAATCAAATGCCACGAGGCAGGGGAGCAGATTGGTGCAGGCCACACAGGTCAGCTGATGGGGCTGAGAGTGGCTGGAGTGGGTCTGGAGGGGCAGACAGAATATACCCAGCATGTGATACTCTAGTATCTGGAAAATTTCCTCTCAGGCACTTTCAGAACCCAGGGAATCTGTGTTTAAAGGATTTATTTATTCGTTCTTTTTAAATATGAGTTATCTTAACCACTACATTATAAATTCCTAGTCAGCAGGGATGGAGACACATTTGTCTTTGAACATCCTGTACTATCTTGCCTATGTCAAAATTCACAAATACGTTCTCAAAAATCACAACCATGTTATTTGAGAGCTGGAAAGAACCTTAGATACTATTTAGTAAACACTTATTTTAGGGATGAAAAAATCATTGAGATGTTAAGTGAATTGCCTAAGATCACACAATGCTAAGCCTACATGTTCCAACACTATAATTTACTAATTCCTTAATAGTTACGGTAATAACAATGATAACAAATTGTAAGTGTATAACATTTTAAAGTTTACAAAGAGCTTCCACCCACATAATCTCATTTGACTCTCACAATAATTCTGAGGTACTTGGAAGGTAGATGTCATTATTTCCATTTTACAACTAAAAAAGTGACCTGCATAGATGTTAGCTGTTTTTGACAGAACAAAAGTCTCATAATAAGCACAGAGAATAATCTGGAAGTTTTGGGATTTTCGGATTCAGCTGTTCAGTCTCATCAGATAGAGTCATCTCTGAGGAAGTCCTCTGCACACAGACCGAGGGGCTGCTCAATGAGAAACCAAGATAGGGCCATGCTGTATGGAAGCGGTGAGTGCAGAGTGAAGCAGATCTCAGGGGACTTCAAAGGGGAAAGGGGGACAAAGTAGCCCTGCTAAGGGGACTTCCCTTTCACCACGCATGGAGCTGTTCCTGTGCTTCCTGGTGACATACCTATAGCACTTTTCAGAAAATAAAGCCTGTATCCTCTTGGGGGAGACTGCACAAAGAGTGTATAGGCAGAAAAGTCCCAGCGGGCTGTGGGGAAAAGAGGGTCTTAGACAAAACCATGTCGAACATGAAGCTTATGCTATTGTTCTAGTTATCTGTTGCTCTGTAACAAACCCCAAAACTTAATGGCTTAAAACAATAACCCTTTTTATTATTATAGCTCACAATTTCATGGGTCAAGAATTCAGGCAGGGCTCTACTGGGCAATTCTTCTGTTTCACGTGGCAATGACTGGGGTGATTCAGTGGAAGTCAGCTGTCAGCCAGCCTGCCTGGAGGGATCAAGAGATGTCACATAATCAGTGCCTCAGTGGGGCAGCTTGAAAGCTGAGCTCACCTTAGTCCTCTCTCTCTCTCTCTTTCCATGTAGTTTCAGGGTCCCCTATAAGCTGTCTCCAGTAGGATAGCTGGATTTCTTACATGGCTACTTGAGACTCCCAGAGACTTAGGAGGAAGCTGCTAGCCTTTTCTCAGGAACTAGGCCCAGAGCTGACATAGCATCAATTGGGTTGTACAGTATTGGTGAAAGAAGTCACAGGCTGGCCCGACTTGTGGAGAGGTTAAACAGGCTCTTCCATTTGGTGGGAGGAGTGCCAAAGAATTTAAGACCTATCTTTAACGCATAACAACTCTCCACCATAAACTGCTCCCATTTTCTCCATTTTTTTCCATAATGACCCTTCATTCCAATATTTGTATAATTATAATTTTAAAGAAATAATAAAGATGCAGACTGGAGTATAATTTTTAATCTTAGGAACAGATATTTAATGGTAAAAATTTAAGCATCAATTGAGGAGATAAGTTGGGACCATTGATCTCTCTAGTGTAACTGGTGTGTGTCTTGCTTCACCAATCTGAGTTTAAATGACATATGTATTCATAATCTAAAACATGATATTCTGAATCCTCCTAGCTATCTACTTGCCTTACAGTTTCCCATCCCAGCTATTTTAAGAGTCCTAGGCATGCTTACCCATGTCTGTTGCTCACCTCTCTCTGCCAGGAGACTGGGGTTGTCCCTCTAAACAGGGCTCTGCAAGAGCCTTCTGCTGCTGTCATATCTCTGTTCTTGAAGCTCTTTCACCTAGATCCACCACCTGCAGCAATAGATACCTTGGCACAAATTAATAAGGAAATTTCATTGTAGTCATTTCAATCCCCATGGTGCTGTGCAAGAATAACCCTCCTTTTCCAACTGAGAAGGGGAAAATTTTCTCCTTATTTTTTTATATTTCAAAATATTAAGGGGACACAAATGTTTTTGTTACACGGACCTTATATTTTATTCTCATTCAAGATGTGTCCCATCATGAAGCTACCCAGGTGTCCAATGTTACTAAGCTTTTGATTCTTTTACACAGAGCCATGTACCCCAGGATCCCTAAGGAACCTGGGGAAGCTGGCACTGGATGAGTTTTGGCACCCACTTGACTACCTGTCATGTCAGATTCCCACTCCTAGCCTTTGCTAGCGAAGCTCCCTTGCAAAGTCCCTTATTGTCTGCTTACAGAATATTTCTACTAGGCACCAATAAAGCTTATAAATGTTGCCTTAAATTTTTGAAAAAAAAAACTATTGATTTTTCCATGATATCCATACAATTCATACTCATGACAGAAATTGTGAATTCCTAAATAAGTGGTCAGAGAATAATGAAAACATCATCAAAACTTAGATTCAGTTAACATTTTGGTGAATGTTCTCCCATATATTTTCTATGTATATAAATAAATACGAGTACATGGACCATACTATATATCATTTTATAACCAGTGTTTTCATTTGACAAATGACCTTGAACGTTTTTAGTGTTTATATGAATAATCTTTTAGATTATTTAAAACAACTACATAGTATTTCATTTTATGAATTCACCATAGATTATTTTATAATTTATTTATTGATAAAAGTTTAGGTTGCTTTTTTTTTACTCTTATAAATAATGCTAAGTGGAAAATACTTCTAAATATATTTTACATTCATTTTCTCTTAAAATCGACCCCAAATTCCTACATGTGCAACTGTCAAGTCAAAGAATTTGCACATTTTTAAAACTTTTGATACATAGTACAAGTTCTCTCTTAAAATGTGCTTCAAATTTTCTTGGCCACAAGCAGCATATAAAATGGATATTATCATTATGTCTATTTTTTGCCAACCAATTAAAAATGGTATTTTGTTGCTTTGTATTTCTTAAATATCTGGTTAACTTGAACTTTCCCCCATATTTTACTGACAATATTCATTTCTTCTTTTGCCAATTACTTTTTCATTTATCCACCCAAAAATATTTAGCAAATACATAACATGTGTCAGATAGATTACTCTTTCATTATCTCTTTTTTTGATCATCTATTGGTATGTTTCTGCCTGCCTTGCTAATTTATATCAGCTCTTTATATGGTATGTATATTATCACCCCTAGAAAGTATCTTTTCCTAGTTTTTGTTTGTCTTAAATGATTTTATATCTTTGTCTTAAACACAGAAACTTATATTATAATGTAATCAAAGACTAAGTCTTTATTTTGTGTGTGTGTCTTTGTACTTAGAAAGGTCTTTACCACGAATAAAGGAATAAAGTAGAGCAGAATGTTTAGAATAATTAAGCTGACATTATGGCCTCAAAATTCTATTATTAATTGTTAGAGACTGGTGTGGCCATAATTATTTGGAAAGTAGTTTAAATACTATTACAACCTGTTCTAAAAGCTGTTGATTTCTGATAGCTCAATGGAGTCTGAGATTGGCCTAATTAATATCAAGGACAAGTCTATGTCACATCTTTGGAACTGTAATTACATTTGGGTAAATGTCTTTATCTCATCAAAATGCCTCTGGCAGCCTCATCTAATTCCAAATAAAATGAGAAAATGAAATAGAATAAAATCAAGTTTATAGCATTATTGATTATAGAAATCATGTGTTTTAACTTGCAATTCTTGGTATAATCTGCCCACAATGTAAATACCACTATCTGGACAGCCTTCCCTGACCATTAGCATAGATTATGTTACACTGTAACACTATATACAGCTTCTCATTCTTCTTTTTCATGTCACATATGGAAGTGGTAATTATTTAGAGATTTGTGGAAGCACTGGTTTAATGCTGGCCTCGACTATAGCACAGACTCTGTGAGGTGCACCTGTTTTTCTGATCACTCTCCCTAAGACCTAAAAGAATTCCAGAAGATGCTTGCAACTCAGAAGTATTGAATCAATACTTGAGCAAATGAGCCTCTTTCTTTGCGAGTGTGGGCTCTTGATCTTGCCTTTTGAGTCTTGTGGAAGGTAGAAGCGGAAAAGAGATTGACAGTTTACTTTTCTCTCTCACTCGAAAGAGAAGGAAGAGAGAATGAGCCACTGGCGTGTATGTCATTATAACTGGCAGCATCTCTAATGAAACAGGGTGTGGGGTGGGGGAACCACAACCTAAGGCCCTGGGCCAAATCTAGCCAGGCCCACTCCTTATGCATCATCTGTGGTTGCTTTCTGACCAACTGCAGAATTGAGTAGTTGCATCTGGCCCACAAAGCTTAAAACGTGTTATCTGGCCTTTTACAGAAAGTTTGCCGACCCCTGCATTCAGCAGGTGAGTGTACCAGTATCATGATAGTTGCAATTGTCGCAATTGATAGTCCCAATAGTTGCATTGACATTACTTTTCCGTTGCCCTTTGTTAGTGCATTGAGGAAATCCATGACTCCATAGCAGGTCAGAGCTAACTTGCCAGCCCAGTATGCTGCTAACCTGGGAAAGCCGGGGGCAAACCTAATGGACTCCTTCTTAAACCCAAGAAAGGGAAGAGACCTCTATACATGGCAGTTAATTTAGCACTGCCCAGCAGTGTCCAGCAACAAGAATCCAAAGACCAAAAATGTCACATGCTAAAATTTCTGATCATTTTTTACATGAGGATGTTGTTCTCTTATAAAAATTTTTTGTTCGTGAAATTTAAAGATCTTGACAAGACTGTCCTTGTGTGTGTGTGCGAGCGCTCTCTTTCTCTCTCTCTCTCTGTCTCTAATTTTTAGAGATGAGGACTATGTTGCCCAGGCTGGACTTCATACTCCTGGGCTCAAGGGATCCTCCCACCTCAGCCTCCCTAGTATCTGGGACTATAGGTGCCACCCCCAGCTCTGTCTTTGCTCTCAAAATAAAACTTATTACCTGCCAATACTGGGGTCCCATCTGGTACACATGGGGATTGTCCTCTAGGTGTCAGAGGCTCCTGCAGTTCTAGTCTAAACACTAAGGACTTTCACCATGCAGTAGACTTCGCTTACCTCTGTGTTTGCCTTCACTATCCTGAATACACCCACTGGACCTGCTAAAACTTTACCTTTTGTTAAGGATTTCAAGCAACCATGTCTGATGTTGGACATCATGATAAAACAGCAAAATTGTGAGATGTTACCACAATCTTATCATAAAAAACAGTCCTAGGAAGACTCATGTGGTATTTAGAAGTGCAAGAAATCAGGCCAAAAAAAAAGGGTAAAGAACTCTCTTTTAACTATTCTTTGAAACTTAAACACCCATGCTAGACTCTGGTAGACTGAGACTGGACTGTGGGGCTGAGGCCAGAGATTCAGGGCAGTCTTCCTTCTCCCCATTTTAAAACTGCATCTCAGTCAGCTGATTCAACACAATCCATGCCCACCCCTAACACAGATCTAGAGGAGATGGTTGTAGAGACAGAGAGAGAGCAAGAGAAAGTTCTGTGCTTGCCTGGACCTCAGCAGGGCAGAGGTCCATGATGGGGTGGTGTGTGAGAGAAGAAAGCTCAGGAAGGAAATGGCCCTGAGGTATTATGAAATAGTGGGTATCAGGCCAGGTTCCTGCTCAGGCCACCTGTGTACAGGAGAGAAAAGAGACAATTGTTGAAACTGCAAGGAGGTTTTAGTCTGGGTCCAGTTGCTTGTTGCACAAAGATCCAATTACTAAAACAATGAGGATTGCCAAGGAAGAAAGAAATTTTTAATATGACATATGTCTTATCAGGAGAATAGGAGAAGCTGCCTCAAATCCATCTTTTCGCATGGAGATCATGGGCTTTTAAAGGAGGGGCCACATGCCTTGGGGCAGGTTGTGATGTAACTAACAAGGGGCTATGTGCACTGGGGGCAGGTTGTGGGGGATGGTGAATCTGGTCAGGAAGTCTGCCCAGGGCCCTTCAGAATCTAAGCTCCTTTGTCTTACAGAAAATCCACAATTTCTGGGAAACAACACAAAAGGTCAAGTAGTTAATTAAGGAAGGGGATTACGTAGGGGTCATTAACATTTATTCAATATGGGGCCAGTTACAGAATGAGTTCCTGCTGACCTTTCGGGGCCCATGAGTCTACCCACTAGGAACAAGGCCCAGTATGTATCCTGGAGCCTGGTATTGAGTCAGTTTGCCTCCTACTTGTTGAGCAGGTGCAGGGGAGAGTTAAAGAGACAACCTCCTCTCCCACAAATGCCCATGATTTTGGTCATGAAAAGGCTATTTCTTTGGACTAAATTTCCAAGAGGTAGAAATAAAGGGAACTGGGCTTGATTTCCATCTGTCACTCATGGGGACCTCATGGGACAGGGGGCTCACCAAAGACAGAATTCAGATGCTCCTGGACATTTGAGACAAATGCTATGTTTACATCACGTTTTTAAGTGGAAGGAAAGTGGGACACAGGACTAAAGACTCTGTAGGGTCCTTTCTCCCTCTGATTGTTTGATAGCTGGAAGGCAAGTAGAGATAAGAAAACTGCCTTTAGAGGCAAACACACTGAAGAGTGAGACATAGGCACTGTTAAATTGAGCAAAAAGGAATCAGAATCTCAGAGATCAGCTTATGGCCATAGAACTGTATTTATTTAAGTAAACCTCGTGAGTCCAGAAAAATGGAGATCTGTGTTTGGTAAATTTGGCTTAAGGAGAGGAAATAATATGGGTTAGTTTGTTATTCACTTAGGGAAAATTTCCATTCCAAATGGTTAAAAGTCAAAACGTTTTGGTGTTTAAAGTTAACCCTCAGTTAAGGAATGTAAGGGAATTGCCTTCTTCAGAGGCATAGCTATCATGAATAGTGTTACCAACCACAGCTATCACGAACCAAAGCTATCATGGATGGTAGATGCCAAAAGACAGCCAAAATAGGATTTTCAGTGTAAATGCTCCCTATTGGCAACCAATAGCTCACCAATAGCGGACCAAAAGTAATTGTTTTTTTACCAAGAAATCCTGTTTCTTGGTAACCTTTGCCAGTCCCAGGGTGCTTCTGTGAAACAAATGAGCAATGCAAAACAGATTTTTAAAGAAGGAGGATGGAGAGGAGGAGCAGGAGGGAAAGAGTTGTATGTTTGCCTCATGTAGGCAAAGTCCATTTGGAGTCGCATCTCCTTTGTTCCTTGTGTTCTGATGGAGTACTGGGGAGATCAGTGCCCCATGCCCTGGCAACATCCTCTCCTCCAGCCCTGCCCACAACACCAGCTGCCCACCTCACAGGACCTCTGACCAGGGTCTTCCCTGCAGGGTGCCCACCGCAGGTGAGAACTAAGAGGTGGGCACAGCTGTTTCATTGTTTCTTACACCAGAGACAAGAATTTTATTTTTAAGGGCTAGAGTTAGTAAATTAGAGACAATAAAAAAGGGAAGGAAAATACGAGTAATCTGGAGCAGATAGGTGTTAGAAGCAATCTGTTATTCACCCGTTCACAGCCCTCACTTATTCCTCACAATTAGTCTGTCTGAGCAGCTAGAACCTCAGGATAATTGGGGGAATTTCCCTCTTTCTGCTTTTATTTTTGCTTCCTGTCCCCAGCGTTGGTGCTGGAACAAATTAAGACTTTGGGGGTTATTGGGCTGGGGCTATTGGAGGAGTTAGTGTAGTTCTGTCTGTCAAGAGAAGTTTAAAAAAAAAAAAAAAAAACCCATGATCAGTGGAAACCTGAAGTTTGCAACACACAGCGTCACACTCACCTGGAGAGGAAGCAGCGGTTAGAGAATCACCTGCTAGGATCATCATCTGAACCTCTGGACTGCCATGTGGGCACAGGACCTTGCCGGCGCTATCGATTGGGTTCTCTTGTACAGGTATCTTTTAACAGTGCCTAAAGAGATTCCTTAACTAGGGAATTTATAATAGAACAAAACAATTAATTTTAAATGATTCTAGAATGGGCCCATATAAAATTTACTATAACAAATTAAGCAGAATTATGCAAATTAAGAGAGATGTATTAATATTAATTTTAGTTTTAATTTATAATAATAATATGAGATCATTATAAAACATTATTTTATAGTTGCAGAATAATATATAAAACTCACCTATAATTCCACCATGCCCAGATAACCACTGTTAAGATCAAATATATGAATCATATATATATTTTATATACAGTCTTCTATCTTGCTCTTTTTCATTCAACACTATGGCAATAGCATTTTCTCATGTCGACAAAACCATTTGAAAATATGCCTTTGATTGCCAGAAACCATATGGAAACCACCATATGGAAAATATCATAATTTTAAAAATAATTCTCTTCCTCTTGAACATCTGGAATGTTTACAAATTTATTATAAATTTGGATAAACATCTTTGTATACTTATCTTCTTTCAAATCTATGGTTATAACTTAAGCCTAGGGGTGAAATCATATAATCAACGGGTATGAGTTTTTAAAATTTTTCTTAAAATATTTTTCTAAATTTCTTTCCAGTGAGGTTTTTTTCAATTTGTTAGATTGCTGTTCAGCAAGCTTTAACCAATTTACATTTTCAACCACCCTACACCTAAGAGTCCCAACCTTGCTTGCTGCATGTAAACATTACTACATTCATAAACCCAGTAATTGTACTGGGAAAAGTTATATTATGTTTTCACTTGCATTTCTTTGATTCACATTAAGGTTGAACATTCATATCAAATGACCTAGTTGTATTTCTTTTCTATTAATTACTGGCCAGATTTTTAAAAAAACATTAGTTTTGTTACTGCTCCCCACCACCAATTTTTTGTTATGAAAAATTTCAAGCATAGAGAAAAACTGAAAGAAAATACAATGATCAACTATATATCCACTGCCTAGATTCAACAATTGCCAGCCTTTGCCTTATTTGCTTTATCTATTTCTATGCATTTTCCAAGATTTACAACTCCTCCTTAGCCTGAGCTCACAGTGACCAGATGTCAAAGCTGTTTGCAATGTTTTCCTATGCAGGTGTGGCCATCTCCTTCTATGTCCTTCTGGAGGATCCCTGGGTGATACCATATTTGTTCTTCTCTCTTCTGTGCAATCCATGCTCGACTCTGCACTCTGATTGGGCTCTGGAGCAGCCTCCGCTGCTTTCAGGTGTTTATTTCCCAACTTCATGTCAGTGGAATGTGCAGCAGTCTGTCTCTCAGCCATGCTGTGGAAGTGGACTATGCATGGCTTTATTTGTCCTCAATGTTGATGTCATTTTTTGAGAATGTGAGAACAGCTTAATATTTAAGCAGCCACTAGCCAGGCCCGGTGGCACACGCTTGCAGTCCCAGTTACTCAGGAGGAAGATCACCTGAGCCCAGGTGTTTGAGGCTGTAAAATGCTATTTTGATCATGTCTATGAATAGCTACAGCCTGGGCAATACAGGCAGACCATGTCTCTTAAAAAACTAACTAAATAAAGCAGCTGCCATTATTTTATGGAAACTTGGCAACTTTTTTTATTGATTTTTAAATGTTCTTTATATATAAAGAGGATTGGCCAGATGTTACAAATAGTACTCTGCTTACTGTTTCTTCATAAAATTGTGTTAATAATTTAGGACATCGGAATTTTGAAATTAAAATTTGTGTCAAATCATAAGTACGTTTTAGTGATATTTTTCATGTGAGAGAAAGCATTTTCTATCCAGAGATTATGTAAATATTTGGCTATATTTTTTGTTCACTTTCACTTTCTCTCTCTTTCTCTCCTTTACAGTACCTGAAATATGAGTGGCCTATAAAATAGAGTGAGAATCTTCAGGGTTTTTCCCTCAAAATAGCTATTTTTTCCACACAATCATAAAATAAACAATTGCTTCCTCGGTGATTCATGATCTTTATTGCTATTAAGTTCTTATCAATGTACACAAGGATCTATTTCATAGATATGCACAGTGTTGCAAGGTTATTTATTATAGCATCATTTATAATAGTATAAATTTCGAAAAATCTTAGATTTTAACTTGGCAATTATGTTATATCTGCACAATATAATACTCTGTCACAAAGATGATGTTACAGAATTGCATGTTTTGGTATATGAACTTGTTTAAGTTATATCATTAAGGGACAAATGCATGTTTTATAAATGCCTATATGTATAATCCTATATTTTAAAACATTTATTTCTGAATATTTACATACAGAGGCAAAAATCTAGAATAACACTTTCTAGCTGAAACTGTTATGATTTTTGACAGTTGGAGTTCTGATTAGGTTACTATTTTCTTATCTATATTCTTTGATTTTTCTACAATAAAAATGCAATATTTGAGAAACAATGTTATTTTTATGTCATCTGGTAAATATAATTAGTGTAATATTTTGCTAAATTTCATTTTTGTATACAGGATTCGCTTTTGCTTTTGGTATGTTTATAATTATATTTAATTAACCTCTGGATCTGAGGGAGAGGTTTAATTTAAATGCTGTTTTTAATTCAAAATAGAATTATTATCATAATAAGAATTACTAATTTACAATGAAATTGTCTATTTTAATGCTTTGTCTCTAGGCCAGGGTAGGTACATCCTCACCATTTTTGAGTGGAATGAACACAGCCAATTCAACTGGTTGTGGGTTTTTAGAGTGATTTGTCTCCTCAGACTTTCCTGGTGAGTTGGGAGTGGGTCTCTTGACTAGCCTTCAGGGTAGGTGCTGGGTTCTGCCATTATAGCAAGCTTCTTTTGTTGGGTTTTCATTATTTCTTCCTCTGTGGATATCGTCTGAAAGAGTTTTTTTTCAAGGTAAGCCTCACATATCTTAATAATACTCTGTTGCCTTCATATACGGAAAGAAACTTGGCTATGTATACAACTTCTGAGACACAACCTTTCCCTTTGGAATCCTGCAGCTGTTGCAGCTTTGTCTTCTAGTGGAATTGGCTCCCTCTTTAGATAGCCTATAATTTCTGCCTGGCAGCTCTTAAGAATGTTTTAAACAAATCCATCTTATTCAAATATTCTGCAAGTATATATTTAGGTGTGCATCTATGTTCCTCAATTCCGACTGCTACATTTTTAATACTTTCTGTCTACATAAGCTAGAGTTGGATTTTTTTTTGGTTCATTTATTTTTCTTGATGTATTTTTTTGTAATTATATGTTTGTTGCTTCTTTACAATGTCCTGGTTTCTTCCTTAATGCCATTTATAATTACACATTGAATCTATATTTTTTGTTGGTTCATATCGCTTTTGTTTCTTTTGTCTCCCAGTTCATTTGCTTTGTCCTTTCTCTCTGCTTGCTGAGAGAACAGTTCAAATTGTCTTCTGCATGAGTGATTACATTGACTGCAGTACCATTTATGCTTTTTGCCGGTTCTAATGATGTACTTGTGATGTACTGTTACATATTTATTTTTCTGGCATTAATTTCTTATTGGATCCAGCTCAGTTTTTGATAGACTGCATTGCTTTTTTTACCTTTATTTTTTCGTCTTTCATGGAAGTCAAGGTTTTTCAGAGCTGTTCAGGAAGTTAATTTCTTTTTCTCATTCTAATTGTAGTAAAGAATCACATTCAGGGATTTTCTCTTAAATCTTTAGAATTAATTCTGCTTTTCCTTGTACAGTTTTATTTTTATTTTTGTTATTTTATTTTTTCTCCATAGCCTCCATTATTTATCCCAGGGTGGTGCTTACTGCAGAGAGGGTAATTGTTCTTAGCCCCAACTTCTGTTGACTTAGGTGCTGATTTCATGCTCCCCTCAGATCTCCAGCTGGATGGAAGTTTGATGGCCCTGTTTCTAATTTAATTTCCGATATCCAGCTGACTTGCATGTTTTATGGTATTTCTAAACTGAAATGAAAAGTTCTTTTAGACCACAGGTTACAAAGAGTTAGT
>NW_012137636.1:3927700-3929464 GCF_000956105.1 Propithecus coquereli | reverse complement strand
AAATTGTCTTCTGCATGAGTGATTACATTGACTGCAGTACCATTTATGCTTTTTGCCGGTTCTAATGATGTACTTGTGATGTACTGTTACATATTTATTTTTCTGGCATTAATTTCTTATTGGATCCAGCTCAGTTTTTGATAGACTGCATTGCTTTTTTTACCTTTATTTTTTCGTCTTTCATGGAAGTCAAGGTTTTTCAGAGCTGTTCAGGAAGTTAATTTCTTTTTCTCATTCTAATTGTAGTAAAGAATCACATTCAGGGATTTTCTCTTAAATCTTTAGAATTAATTCTGCTTTTCCTTGTACAGTTTTATTTTTATTTTTGTTATTTTATTTTTTCTCCATAGCCTCCATTATTTATCCCAGGGTGGTGCTTACTGCAGAGAGGGTAATTGTTCTTAGCCCCAACTTCTGTTGACTTAGGTGCTGATTTCATGCTCCCCTCAGATCTCCAGCTGGATGGAAGTTTGATGGCCCTGTTTCTAATTTAATTTCCGATATCCAGCTGACTTGCATGTTTTATGGTATTTCTAAACTGAAATGAAAAGTTCTTTTAGACCACAGGTTACAAAGAGTTAGTCCATAGGCTACAGAGGTTTGTTATTTGGCTAGCACAGTATTTTTGATCTGTTCCATTTTATTTTTAAACATTTGGTATCTTTTTAAAATTAATTTTATATGTACAAAGGACACAGATATTAAAGTCTCAGTTTTTTGAATCTTTACGTTTATATATACATGTTTCACCACTACCCAGATTAAGATATAGGCTTCATGCCCCTAACCAATCTGTAAGTCTTTTTCTAGCAGTAGCCATGGTTCTGATTTCTTGCACCATCAGTTTGTGTGCTCTTGTATGTTATGAAACTGGACTCACACAGTATGTGCTCTTTTGTGTTTGGCTATTTTTAACTCATCATTACGTCAGGGAGATTCACTCATGTTGGTGCATGTAGCAGTAGTTTGTACACTATTGTTAAGTCTGCCACGATGTTCCCCGGTCCCCAGGTTCCCAGTGTCAAAAGTGAGTACTGCTACGAAGTTGAGCTGATGATGGGGTCATCACAACTAAGAAGCAATCTCACACACGACATTTAATGCAAAGCCAAAGTACGTCTCAGAGGGACAGACGAGTCATCCTCCATCAGTGGAGAAGACCCCAAAGACTGAGCACACATTGCCTTTTATATGCTCACTAGTTTGTCCCGCCTTTCTCCTGGCAGGATTGGTTGCTGTTTCCTGTCTTTGGAGTGATTGACAGGTTGGGGTTATATAACAGATAATATAACAGGTTACATAACAGGTTAGGTTATATAACAGTTTATGTACTATGCATGCATCTTCCCAGAATCCTTCATAAAAACTCCACCCATGCCATAAGAATTTGATGGTAACGAGCCCCAGGTCAGTTAAAGGTCACTAGGAGCTCTTTACTGTGTATGTTCCCACCAGGAACAGTTCCTAGCTACAATTTGGTTCCTAGCTACCATTCAGTTCCTGCTCTCTGCCCTTAGCCACTTCCTTGCCACCTGTTTGTCTTCCTTCTGACCTAACACTATTAAGTTGTTTTAATATATTAATATCACAATTTATTTATCTCTTCTTCTGTTGATAGGTATTTGAGCGGGTTTCCACTTTGGTGCTCTTATGAATAAAGGTATTATGAACATTCTTGCATGTTTCATGTTGGATATTATCATTAATTTCTCTTGAGTATATCCCAGGGAGCACAAATGATGGGTGGAGCATAGGTGGGCACAA
>NW_012137636.1:3916178-3917255 GCF_000956105.1 Propithecus coquereli | reverse complement strand
GTCATTTCAGCATATCAAAATCCATACTTAGGGATAAAATATTTCTAATTTCCTTCAATACACCTATATTAAGCTCTCACAATGAATAATAAAGTAACTATCCTTTGTTTTTCTTTCATGGAAGATATGGGCTCTGTAGTCAACTTCAAGAATCTCTGTTTTTTCAAAAGGTTACCATCTATAAGGACTCTAAATGTGCTTTTATGATTGTGCATGCTCATGGTGACATTTGGAAGGAAAGGGGGCTCCTGATGGCAGGAAATAAGGATATTAAGCATACCACTGAAATAACAGCCCTGATACAGGCCATGGCTGAGCACAAGTGAGTGGTCATCATGCACTGTCCTGGTCATCAAAAGAGGGAGACATTTATGTTGCAAAAAGAAATCAGGCCATTAGCAGAGCTGCTAAGGAGGCTGCTAAAGGTGATGTGTTCCTTGGGGCCTTGATACCCTGGCTAGATTTAGATCAATATAAAAACCCTTTAAAACTAAAGAAACTAAAAACTGGGGCTCTGACATTTGGGATGGCACAACTAAGTGGAGATAGAAATCTCATGGACTCATTATCCTACTTGAAGCCTTGGTTCAGTCTCTTATGTGTCTATGAGGCACCTACATGAATGCATAGATTATGGGTGTGGTGCCTTAATGGATTTTGTGGGACCTCATGTAAGAGGATTCTGTTTGCAACAAACTATTTATGTGCTCAAAACAATCCAAAGATAGAAAAACAACCTGCTGTACAGGGAACCCACATGTCGGAACCCACCCTTTCAATGATTGGAAAATTGATTTCACTCAGATGCCTAAACTTGTATTAGTAGATACCTTTTCGGGCTGGGTAAGGGTTTATCATACTTGAATGGAGAGACCATCTGAAGTTACCAGAAACCTTCTGAAAGAACTCATTCTGAGGTATGGGCTCATTTCCTCCAAACAGAGTGATAATGGACCCTTCTTTATATTGGAGGTAACTCAGTAAGTAAGCAAAGTTCTACATCTAGAATGTAAATTGCATGAAGCCCATCTAAAGTGGGATAGGATATTGCTGCTTGCCCTCCTCCAGATAAGGGTA
>NW_012137636.1:3914224-3916128 GCF_000956105.1 Propithecus coquereli | reverse complement strand
TTATTTACTTAATTTATGGGTACTCACTTACAAGCCAATTTGGACCATAGACAGTAGACAAAGATATACCCATAGGTACACATAAAGACAGACACACGTGCCTACATGGACCCTACAGCCATGATACTGGCAAAACTCCCCAGTCTAAAATGACAGCGGGATTTAGATCATGTCACTGAGAATGGACCAATTAAAATTCCACTTGTCTCACATATGGCCCAAGCCCTCACTAAGTCTCAGAGGACACAGGGTATCAATTAACATCTTAAAACACAGAGGAAATCCAAACCCCTTCAAGAAGGAGTTTGAATGTGCTAGAGGAAGACCAAAATGGGTGCCAAGGCAACAGAACATCACAGGATTTCACCATAGGATTTTATAAGGAGTCCAACTTCATTTAGATAGGTAGCATTGAATATCAGACCCCCAAAAGGCAGAGACACCATGGGACTGCCATGGGACCAAGCCATGCAATGTTTTTATAATACATTTCCTTACAAAGACATTTCTCTAAGTGTTTAAGCCACACCCTTTTTTATCTATGGCCCAAAGAAAAGAGAATCCTCCCAAAAGGGGGTGAGTGGTGCTTTTTTCTGAGTTTCTAAAGGCATCTGAGTCACTAGAGGGTCCCTGTAGGTTTTTTCACATGGTACAGATGATGGCAAAGAGGAAGGAGTAGGGAAGAGTAAATTAAGTGGGAGCAGATTTTTGTCCAGGACAAACAGTTGCTATTTCTGGCTTTTGAATTTTTTTAACTAAAGATACCCTTTTAAGTGAAACCATTAAGTCTTAACCAAAATTGTAACTGAATCAAGGAAGCAAAAATTGTCTACAAAGAGGCAGAAAACAGTTTTTACAAGATTTAGAACTGCCCCAAAGATAGCTCAAAGACAGTTTTGTTAAGAACAAACAGGATACAACACACATTTCTGTCTGGCCCTATTTTCTAGTGTCTCAGCTTTTCGACTGATCATCTATACACAAAAGCACAAAAGCCTCATGTGTCCCTGACAGATGGGAGAAGAGGGGAAATGAAAACCTGTCCATGGCAGGGAAAGGGATCAATAATAAATGAGTACCTCAAAAAGTCAAAAGTCACAGTAACTATCAAACCAAGACAGACTCACTCCCTAACCAGGAATTGAGCCCAGGTTGCTGGTGTGAAAGTGCAGAATTTTAACCAATAGGCCACAGGTGAACTAACTAGCTTTTGTAGTTGTTCCCACAGGGGCAGCTATTAATATTTCTGCAGGAGCAGTGTACAAAGGATGTTTATCTTTCAGGTCAGAGTTTGTTCTTTAATTTTATCAAGAGAATTTTTAAGCCTATTAATATTTGTCTTCCCTTTAATCTAACTCCTCTATTAATGAAAATGAGGCAATTGTTTAGAATTAGGAGAGCTCTAAAATCTAAAAAAATGTAGGAGTCTTTTTAATTTAAAGGATCTATCTTTCGGCCATGAATTTTCAGTGATGTACTTACTCCAAAGTGACTTAATCCAATAGCCTCTTCAGAGAAGAAACAACCTCAAGGATCCCCTCATTCTCTCACAAATAGGCTGATAGATGACAAAAGCCCCTTATGAATGACATTTCTTATGACAAACACTCCCAAGAGCTTGCCATTTTCAGAACAAAAACATCTTGGGTTCTCAGTCATTATTATGCTGACCACCAAAAGCAACTCAAAAATTGCATCCCCTGGATGGTGGAGACTAAGAGGGAGGCTCCCACGTGGCTACAAAACAAATTCTCAAGGACATAAGACAAGATGAGAGGGAAATTTACCTAGTACCTCTCATTATGACAGAACAACACATAGACTAAGCAACAAAGGAAAACAGTACTTCTGGGAGGAAAGTGATCAGACAATATGAATTCATGTCACAAAGTACCAAAACTACA
>NW_012137636.1:3912862-3914174 GCF_000956105.1 Propithecus coquereli | reverse complement strand
GGAAAACAAAATACAAAAGAATTAGCAATATTTTAAAGAAAAAGTCAAAAAATTAGTTTAGTCCCATGTAATTAATTTTTGTTCTGTTTGAGGTTGGGTTAGCAATATTTATGAACATATCAGCTTTTAATTAATATCTTGGAAGTTTTTCTATTCCTAATGGTATTATCAGCATAGTTATCAGTTTCACTGGTATTTAAAAGTATCTGTCAGAGTCCTTCCCACAAATTTTCTTGAAGAAGTAAATTTTGGACTTTAGACCACTTAAGAACCACAATCTTTGAGAATAATCAAAGTAAAATAATAATTTTCTGTGGATGACAAAAGTCTTAGAATAGCCATAGTAAAAGAAACAATTGACAACAAAATTTCATTTGTTTTGGCACATAAATGTACAATTTAACATAATGACTATAGTTATTATTGATAACATACACCAAGACATATCAGAATTTTAGGAATTTTATACAATTTTAGAACACATATTAACAGCATGTTTATAAAAATATAACCCAAAGAAAGTTAAATACCATTTCATATTTGATACTACTGTAGCAGAGAGAATGACCTGCAAAAGCGTAATAATGTTTTCTGTCTCTTTAAAACCCCCTCACCCTTTCCGAGAACTAAAACCTGCATCCCTGACTCAGGCCAGTGGTTGGGAGGGGTAGGGGAGTGTCCTTTGTTCTTTGTTCCACATGAGATAGATCAGTGGAACTGTCCTGGTGTAGGTCTGAAGTCTGGGGCAGAGATCACAAGATTGTCTTTGCCAGAGATGGGGTAGATCAGAACTGTCAACTGTAGTTAAAAACAAATGCCCAGAAAGTGAAAATTCTCCCTTTAAAAGTTCTGTATTTCTGTCTATGATTAAGACAATGGCATTTTAAGATTGGAGTCTTCATCCTCCTCTTTTGCCAGCAAATTAATAAACTCCCCTTTCCTTCTCCTCAAGCCACTTGTTCTCATTTTTCTTTTTTCTTTTCTCTTCTTTCTCTTTTCTTCTCTTCTTTTCTTTTCTTCTCTTCTCTTCTCTTCTCTCCTCTCCTCTTCTCTTTCTTTTCTTTTTTGTTTTTAGACAGAGTCTAGCTCTGTTGTCCAGGCTAGAGTACCATGGTGTCAGCCTAGTTCACAGCAACCTCAGACTCCTGGTCTCAAGTGATCCTTCTGCCTCAGCCTCCAGAGTACCTGGGACTACAGGCATGCCACCATGCTGGCTAATTTTTCTATTTTTTGTAGAGACGGAGTCTCACTCTTGCTCAGGCTGGTCTCAAACTCCTGGCTTCAAGCAATCCTCCCACCTCAGCCTCCCAAA
>NW_012137636.1:3911362-3912812 GCF_000956105.1 Propithecus coquereli | reverse complement strand
TTTTACATAATTTCAGTTACAAAAAAGTTACCAAAATATTTAATAGTACAAAAATTCCCATATACCCTTCACCCAGCTTCCCTAAATGGGAATAAATCTCTCACAAGCACAGTACAAAACCAGAAAAGTATAAAAGTGTAAAAACCAGAAAGTTAGCATTGATGTATTACTACTAACTAACCTATAGACTTTATTCAAATTATGCCAACTGCCAAAATTTAGTATTATCCTACTATTGCTCTTTTTCTGGGCCAGGATCCAATCTAGGATCCCACATTTTATTTAGTTTTCCCTTCTCCTATACTCTGGAACAGTTCCTCAGTATTTCTTTCTTTTTGTGGCTTTGAAAATATTGCAGAACATTGGCCATTTATTTTCAAGAATGTCCCTTTTTTATTTTTGCTTGTTTTATTCTTGTTTATAAAATTATTTCTTATTGAGCCGTGAATATCTTCCAAAAGGAATGTCCCTTTTTTAACCTTTTACTTGTAAATTTATATATACACACACACATAAATATGTAACAGAGAATAGCCTGAAAAAGGGTAAAAATGTTTTCTGTCTCTTCAACCCCATTCCCCTACCCTTTTTTAGAAATAAAACCTACATTCCTGCCTCAGGCCAGTGGTCAGGAGGGGCAGGAGAGTGTCCTTTGTTCTTTGAGCCACAGGAGATGGCTCAAGGAAATTGTCTGGGCAGAGGTGACAAGATTGTCTTAGCCAAAGATAGGATTAATTGGAACCATCCCCTTTAAAGTTCTGTACTTCTGCTCAGAAGCAGGATATTGGTACTTTGAGATGGGAGTCTGCTAACCTACTTATTTTCCAGCAAATTAATAAACTTCTCTTTCCTTCTCCCCAAACCACTTGTCCTCGTTCTTCTGATGCAACCTCAGGGACAAGTGCCAAACTTTTGGTAACAAATATATATACACACATATAAATAAATAAGTACTTTAACTTATATACAGACACTGTAGGGAGCAAAGGCTCCTGGCTCCATATAGGCACACTGAAAAATTACTGACATGAGGCTGATTAATTAACAGGAGGAATACAGATTTATTTAATGTTTATACACAGGAATGCTCATAATGAAAATTCAACTCCACAACAAGGCTTAGAAGCTTGAATGCCTTTCTGGTAAAATGGCTTGCGAGAGGGGGAAAAGAGGAATTCTGTTAAGGGGCAATAAAGGGAGAATGAATGGATGGGGAATGAAAATTAATTGGTAAATAGTTTTCTTTGGAATTTGAATGAGTCTGGAAGATGGGATATTATCTTGTTAAAAAATCCATTCAAGTGTCATATTTCTGGTCTCACAAGAAAGGGAAAAAAAGAACAATTATTCTTTTAGGTGGGTCTGGGCCTTAGGAAGATAAAGAAACTTTAACTTTTTGGGATTGTTGATGGTGTAGAGAGGAAGGTCAGAGAGACTTCGAGGCTTCCTC
>NW_012137636.1:3904895-3906749 GCF_000956105.1 Propithecus coquereli | reverse complement strand
ACAATCAAGCTGAGAGTTAAATCAAAGACTCAGTACCATTCACAATTGCTACAAAGAAAATAAAATACCTAGGAATATACTTAACCAAGGAGGTGAAAGATCTGTATAAAGATAACTATGAAACACTGAGGAAAGAAATCGCAGATGATACAAACGAGTGGAAAAACATATCATGCTCATGGATTGGTAAAATCAACATTGCTAGAATGTTCATACTATCCAAAGTGATTTACAGATTCAATGCAATCTCCATCAAAATAACAATGTCCTATTTCGCAGATCTAAAAAATCATTTTGCACTTCATGTGGAACCAGAAGAGAGCCCAAATAGCCAAAGCAATCTTAAGCAAAAGGAACAAATCAGGATGTATCACATTACCAGACTTCAAACTGTGCTATAAGACTATAGTAACCAAGACAGAATAATATTGGCACATAAATAGAGACAAGACCAATGGAACAGAAGAGAGAACTCAGGTATAACACCATCCATATACAGTCAACTGATCTTTGACAAAGCAGACAACAATGTACAATGGGGAAAATAATCCCTGTTCAAGAAACGGTTCTGGGAAAATTGGATAGCCACATACAGAAGAATGAAACAGGATCCATATCTGTCACCGCTCACAAAAATTAACTCACAATGGATAGTAACCCCATTATTTAGTTGATTACAGTCAAAAGAACTGATTTGAATACCTGTAGAGCTTTGCCAGAATTCAACATTAGTTCTGGCTAGGTTCCAGGAGCTAGTGGATTGGTAAAGGACTTAAATGTAAGGCATGAAACTGTAAAAATTCTAGAAGAGAATGTTGGAAAAACTCTTCTAGATATCAGCCTAGTCAAAGAATTTATGAAGAAGTCCCCAGTGGCAATCACAGCAACAACAAAAATAAATAAATGGGCTTGATTAAATTAAAAAGCTTCTGCACAGCCAAGGGAATAATTGAAAGAGCAAACAGACAACCTACAGAATGGTAGAAAATATTCACAAGTTATGCATCTGATAAAAGACTAATAATGAGAATCTACAAAGAACTTGAGCAAATAAGCAAGAAAAAAGCAAACAACCCCATTAAAAAGTGGACAAAACACATGAACAGAAACTTTTCAAAAGAAGACAGACAAATGACCAATAAACATATGAAAAAATGCTCAATGTCACTAATCATTAGGGAAATGAAAATCAAAACTACAATGAGATATCACCTTACCCAGTCAGAATAGCTTTTATTATATTAAAAAGTCCAAATACAATATATACTGGTGTGGATGCAAAAAGGATTGCTTATACACTGTTGGTGGGGCTGCAAATTAGTACAGTCTCTATGGAAAACAGATTCAAAGAACTAAAAGTAGACCTACCATTTGATCTAGCAATCACACTACTGGGTATTTACCCAAAGGAAAAGAAGTCATTTTATCAAAATGACACCTGCACTTAAATGTTTATTGCAGCGCAATTGACAATTGCAAAGATGTAGAATCAACCCAAGTGCCTATCAATTCATGAGTGGATTAACAAAATGTGGCCTATGTAAATCATGGAACACTACTCAGCTACAAAGAAGGATGACTTAATGCCTTTTGCACAAATATAGATGGAACTAGAGACCATTCTCCTAAATGAAATACATGAAGAATGGAAAAACCAACACCACACGCACTCACTATTAAATTGGAACTAATTGATGAGCATACATGTGCATAGAGGGAAGTAAAACTCAATGGAAATCAAGCAGTGGGGAGGGGGAGAAGGAAATGGTTGAAAACCTACTTAACGGGTACAATGAACACTATCTGGGTGACGGGCACACTTATAACTATGACCCGATCATTATAAAAGTTATC
>NW_012137636.1:3903088-3904845 GCF_000956105.1 Propithecus coquereli | reverse complement strand
ACTGACACTTTCCTTTTGCATTGTTCATTAATGCTGCAAAGAATCATTTTCTAACAATTTACATTGCTTTATTTACAACTAATGCCACCAGTGTTCATCCTGCATTCTAGTTTGTGCACTTTCTAGTGTCCTTTTGTATTTGAGGTTGTTTCATATTCAAGATGGAATGTGTTTTTACTAATTTATTTTTAATTGACTTATAACAATTATGTGATGTTTTGATCTACATGTACATTACGTAAAGATTCAATCACATCACCAACTTATCGTTTTGTGTGTGTGTGTGGTAAGGATGTTAAAAATCTGTGATAACTATTTATATACCCATGTTTGTCATGTAAGATATGCTGTCTGTGATATCAGTGGCCAATGATATCCTCAACTCATTAGAGGAGGCACCCAGGAATGGACATGGGTGCTCACAACTCCCCTTTTCCTTCTTCAGGGCAAATGTGACCTCCTCAGAAAGTCTTTCCCCACCCTAGTATCTAAGTAGGTTTCTGTCTCTATTGCCCCACCCTGTTTAATTTCTTGCTAGCCTTTATCACAAGCTGATGTTATTTTACTTATTTGTTTGTGAGCTTATCTTCTGGCTCCTTCCATGACAGCAGGCACATGCCTCTCTTTCTCACCTTGTATCCCCAACACTTAGCACAGGGTCCAGCATATGAGAGATGCTTGTATTACTTGAATGAATGAATGTGTGAATTAGGAGCATATATTTCATTTGTATAAAATGTCACCTTTTCTCCTATAAGACAGTTTTAGTTTTAAGTTTCTGGTCTAAAGGAAGGAAGAGCAACATACATTACAATTTAATTTTGAAAGTCAGTTGTTAGTTTTTAGGCAAATCATTGTTTTTTTTCCCAAAGAATTAATACATAAATACATAATACATAAAATTTTAGTTCCTGGTATGACACACAAGATTTAAAGCATTTACATGTACTTGCTGAGGCTATACTACCATTCTGTGTTTTATAAAAACTATCCATTACCTTGTATCTCCCTTTTTTCTTTCTAAATGCCTTCATAATTTCATTTCTTCACTAAATACCCATAGTCAATGATATAATTTTGACAGATTTTCTAACTGCACTCTGTACTGATCAAAGTAAAAATAAAATGCCCTAACATATTGGAAGGGTGATATTTATTATACACTGCCTATTACTTATAAGGAATAATGACTGTGACTTTAGTCCCTCCTAATTACTGTCTCAGGATACTTCAACAGATAAGATAAAAATTGCACACTGAAATTAAGATGGTATTATTTGACATATCAAGGAAAAATTTTTAAAATTACAGTAGCCAGTTAATGCATGTGGCTGCATCCCATCTAGTAAACTACTCGCTTTACTAGAATATATTTCATTCAACACACAAATTAGAGAGCTGGGATGTCAATGGAGTACCATAAAACTGTTTGTGTAACAAGTAATTTCTATTATGTTTATATACTCTCATATTAAGGAATCCAAAGACGTGAAAATACAAAATTATAGAATGAATTATAAGTTAATTTGTTATTTTGGAAAAGATATCTTCTATTAAAAACTGATTAGTCACAATAACTTCTACTTTCTCAATAACTTATTGCCTAAAATATTTCTAGGTAATATATTACTAACTTTCTTGAGAGAAAGCTTATAAATGAGAAGAGAAAACATATCAGCTAAATTATTAAGAAACAATTAAGGTGAGGAGATAAAGTTTATTCATTCCTCTAGCCAAGTAACATTATTTCAGGAAGT
>NW_012137636.1:3898373-3899673 GCF_000956105.1 Propithecus coquereli | reverse complement strand
ATCAATTCATGAGTGGATTAACAAAATGTGGCCTATATATATCATGGAACACTACTCAGCTACAAAGAAGGATGACTTAACGCCTTTTGCACAAATATAGATGGAACTAGAGACCATTCTCCTAAATGAAATACATGAAGAATGGAAAAACCAACACCACACGTACTCACTATTAAATTGGAACTAATCGATAAGCACACATGTGCATAGAGGGAAGTAAAACTCAATGGAAATCAAGCAGTGGGGAGGGGGAGGAGGAAATGGTTGAAAACCTACTTAACGGGTACAATGAACACTATCTGGGTGACGGGCACACTTATAACTATGACCCGATCATTATAAAAGTTATCCATGTAACCAAAAATATTTGTACTGACATTATACTTTGAAATAAAAAAAATAAAAATAAAAAAGAGGCCACTCAAACAGAATTGGCTTGAGCTCTACCCGACACTATATTTTGTTGCAAAGAAATTTGGATTTATGAATATTTCAAATCCATGTTGCCTACATTCTTCTTTTTCTCCCTTCACATATGGTAAGAAGTAGGAAGGTCCATCTATTACTGAACATAAATCTGTAGAGTTGATGGCATTTTGTTATGTGCTTTGAGTGCACATGGTATGTGGGTAGAGGCTCTAGTAGAGGATCTAAAGTCAACTAAGGTATATTGTGGGTGTTAGTGTGTGTGCGCACATGTATGCCCACACTTGCTAAATTTTTTAGGATATTGATATTCATCCAGAAACAATTCAAGACCCCTAGGGTAAGTGCCAGATGCCAGAAGGGTCTAATGGCAAAAAGAAGCAGATGAAATTGTTGAATGACTCTGCTCAATTAAGGGATTTTTTGTTTTGTTTTGTTCTGTTCTACTGTGTTTTGTTTTAAATTCCCTTTAAGTCTCTTTTGATAAAGACACCCCACTGCTCACTGTTGGCTGTGAGATTTTATGATGATAGGATATACGTTGATAAGGAAGAGTTTAGGAAAAATGGTTACTAGGAAATTAAGAAATTAGAGATAAGTTCATTTGATACAAATCTAAATGTTTACTCCTTAAAAATTAAGCTTGAAACATTCTACTACCTATTTAATGCTGCTGGATTATAATTATGATGGGAAAATAGAGGATAAAAAAGTCTATTTTTGACCAAGTGCTCTCCAGAGTGCTTCATGGAAAATTTTCCTGAAAGAGACCTCTCACTGCATTATCACTGAAATGCTGTGTGCAGTTAAATTCAAGAACTCGTTTTGTGTTAGAACTAGAAGAATAATTATAGGCAGAATAGTGTAGCCCCTA
>NW_012137636.1:3892447-3896063 GCF_000956105.1 Propithecus coquereli | reverse complement strand
ATTTCTCCCAAGTCCAAGGTGAACTCAGCATGCTGTTTAACAGAGATAACGAGATCTCATAACTACTTTCAAAAAAGAGCTACAAGCAGCCAATAACCATACATCAGAGTTGATACTAGAGAAAGTACTTTTATGCTATCTTGCAAGTGTTTTCCTTTTAAAGGCAAGAACCAAATAAGGATATCACTATTATTCTAGTCTTTTAATGCAATTCTAGCAGCACTGTCCAATACAATCAGATAAGAAAAAAGAACAAGAGAAAAAATGCTAAAAAATAAAGAAAACAAATTTAAGTACTAGGCTTTTTTGTTTGTTTGTTTTGCTTTGTTTTGTTTTGTTTTGCCAGTAATTCAATGGTCTACTAAGATGATCTAAGGAAATAAACAAAATAAAACACACAAAAAATACGTTTGATAATATAATTTGTCTGGTTACAAAATATACACAAGAAATTGAAATAGCTTTATGTCAGCAATAATTACAAGGATATCGTACTTAGTACATCATGTATTTAGTGTAAGTTGACATTTGGGCTTTTGGTGAAATCATGACCAGGATTTTCATGAAGAGTTGGAGAGAAGACATAGTGTTCTGGCATAAGGCAGAGGAGCTTAATTAACATTATTTACCCTCAACTTAATAAAACGTTTTTCTACAATTTTCAAAGCATCTCATACCTATATGTGTGTACGCACAGGCATGCACATGCATACCATATACATGCCTTATCATTACAATGCTGTATAGACCTGTATGACTCAAACTGAATCCTCAAGGCCTTTCCATCTTTGTCTGATCAACTCTTAATATTGTGAATTGCATACATTAGACCCTAAATTAATGTTTTGTGCCTTAAATTAACAGGAAAAAAATTCTTGTGACGACATCTCTTCCTATGACATCAAGATGGAGCTGTAAACAAGCATTTTGCATGTAGTCCCACAAGCTTATATTACTATATCTACTTTGTGGGTGGTTTAGAAAGAGGTAGACTCCAGAGTAATGCAATAAATGACTGCAAACTTCAAGACTTCTTCATACACATTTAGAATCCCACAAGTCTTCTTACTGTGCTTCCTGTTGAGGTATCCTCTTAAGAACCATTTGGGTGCCATATGTTTATTATATGAAAGTTTAATAAGTTCATAAAAATGCTGTCATCTGCCGTCTTCTCATCCCTGCTAAGCTTTATGAAACAGCATGGTTTGGGAGGGGACACACATCTTGCATGATTGTTTTCTTTGGTTCCCTTTATGCCCAGCTAATTGAATTGGAATAGCTATCATATCAGTTAAGATAGTGTTTGATTACAGTAGCCTGAAATGTGAATAAATAATGGGTTTGCTTGTCTCATATAAGAGCAAAAATCCAGGGTAAGGTGTCCAAGGCCGATGTAATAGCTGAACAATACCATCAAGAATTCAAGTCTTTTTCTATCTTCCTGCTCTGCCATCCTCAGCATGTGGCTTTTATCCTGATATCACAAAAAGATCTTTACTTCCAGGCATTGTGCCTATGTTTTAGGCAGAAAAGGAGAGGGAAGGGAATAGGAAGGTAGTAAAGGGCTTAGGGAATGTGTCATCTGGGCCTGATTCTTTTATAAAACTTTCCCACACATCTAATCTGTAGGCTTAGATCAGTGGTTCCCAACCTTTTTGGCTCTAGGGGCCGGTTTCATGGAAGACAGTTTTTCCACAGATGGGGGTAGTGGGGAGGCGGAGCTCAGGAGGTGATGTGAGCTGTGGGGAGCAGCTGTAAATGTAGATGAAGTTTTGCTTGCTCGCCTGCTCACCACTCACTTCCTGCTATGTGGCCCGGTTCCTAACAGGCCACGGATCAGTACCAGCCCACTGACCAGTACCAGTCCACGGCCCTGGAGTTGGGGACTGTAGCTGTAGAGTATGGGTTGGGGACCACAGGCTTAGACACCTAATCTCATTAGCCAGAAACAGAACACATAGTAACCACAAGCTGCTGGGAAGCTGGGGATATAGTTTCACTTTCCCACTTTTATTGTAGAGGAAAGCAAGAGAGGGTGGAATGGCTGTGGGGCCCTTCCCATGCTCAGGTCTGGAGACATATTTGCTTAGGGTCAAAAGGATAAAGGTATAAAAAGTGAAGAAGGTATGTTTCTTCCTATCTGGAATATAAAATGTCATATGTTTAGAATTGCTAATCTTATGAAGACACCAAAAAGAGTATTGTTGGCTTACGTGGTATGTCATGTTGTAAGGTTACTGGGAAAGGTAAGATCAGAAAACTCAAAGGAAAAGTAGCAAATGTGCAAACCAATGTTTTCTGTCTCTTCTGATAAAAATCCCTGTTGAATCCTTTGGTCATGTGGTAGTTACAGAATTGTGTTGGGCAGGGGACAGAATCAGTGGGAGGGGGTGAGTAGGAGGGGCTTATAAAATCTTTATAAAAATCTTTTTCCCCCCTTCAAAACAGGCTTCAATGAAGACTTTACCTCTGTTAAGATGAGAAAAAATTATAAGCTCACGCTGGCACAGTGCATGCTATCGGCAGGGTAGCTTCTGAAGGCTTTAAATCTACTAACTCATGGAATTCTCAGAACAACTGTTATCAGATGGAAACTGTGATTATCCCCATTTTACATATGAGGCGATGGCTCCATAGGGAAGTTAAGAACCTTGCCTCAGAAATGGCAAGCAGCGGGGCTGAGGCTGGGCTGCAGGTGGTAGCCCCAACACCTTAGAAGTCTAGTGAAAATGCACTTCACTCTGTGAAGGCAGGAAAAGAGGCTGTCCAGTTCTTTAACAGCATGGGCTAAAAAGCCTTCGACTAGACATTGAGAAAGTAGGGGTCTGGTCACTTCAGCTACATCACCATAAACACTTCCATTTTCTGACACTCTCCTTCCCTTCTTTGTAAAATGAAAAAATAGGACAAGATATCTCAGGGCATTATAGCTTTGACGTTGTGTGATTCTGTTATCTGACAGATGCCCAGAGACATTGGGTAAGGTCACACTTCAGACAGATGACAATCTACCCTACAAACATACGCACAAATACATAGCCTGTATCTCCAACAAAAACACTAATTCCAAAGCCAAATCTATGGACGTAATATTTGATGAATGTTTTTACAAATGGAATTTGCCAAATACCGTATTTTTGAATTCTAAGGTGTCACTGAAACTTGATAAAAATGCGGAAGCTTTTTTAAACAAATGGAGTTATGCGTTAGGTATATTGTTCTTCATCTTCTTTGGAAGTGGCTGTTATTTGAGAGGCTGATAAAAGATTTAGATTCCTTCCTCAGAAACATGCACATGTACATATGCATGCATTTTTCACAGAACCATGAAGACTCATCCAAATTTCCCAAGTTAAATACTTCTGCTTTGTGTGTTTTTTGTGAAATTACATATTTTGTTTCTGGGATTATAAAATTTTGGATTTCAGGTCCCTTCTCTCTTCTCTGCCAAATTTTCACATTCTCCTTATACCTGCTTGTATTTCTAAGTGCAATCAATATAGTAACACATATGCTGAAAAATGCTGCTTTGTTAGGCTTTAATCCAAAACGAAGATAATGTAAAAAGGGAAAATCTTATAGCAATGTTTATCCTCAACTCTGTTAAAATAGTTAC
>NW_012137636.1:3891779-3892397 GCF_000956105.1 Propithecus coquereli | reverse complement strand
CACCTTTAGAATGAGAAATTAGATAAACTCAAGATTTGAACGGGATTCAGATTTCATGTGCCAATTAAATGTTAAAGTTTTGGGAAATCTGGATGAAGGGGCAAATTTCTAGGAGAATGCAAATGACTAGAATTGACTCAAGAACCAGTAAAAAACTTGCATCAATCAATAAAATTTTTAAGTTGCTTACTATTTCCAAAAAGATGCTAGACTTAGACCACTTTGCAGATGGACTTTCAAATCCATCTGCAAAATGGAATGTGTTATCCCCGTGATATTTAGCTGCCTCCGAGCATAGGAAAATATAGCTTCGTTTTGCATATGTAGCATAACTCTGGTTCCAAACCTGGCAAATATAACCCAGGCAAAAATCCATCTCACTTATGAATACAGATGCCAAATTTTGGGATAAAATACTAGTACATTAAATTCAGCTATATATAAAAAGGAAAAAAAAATCATTGACTAATGCAAGGTTTATTGAGTAATGCAAACATGATTAAGACCGTAGAAAATCCATTACTCTAATTAATCCCATAAGCAGATCAATGGTGAAAGCCTGAATCATCAATCAACTTAATAGATACCAAAAAGGACTAGATAAAATTCAATATTCAT
>NW_012137636.1:3880297-3882159 GCF_000956105.1 Propithecus coquereli | reverse complement strand
GTGGCACAATCATCGCTCACTGCAATCTCCGACTCCCAGGCTCAAGCGATCCTCCTGGACAGCCTCCCTAGTAGCTAGGAATACAGGTGCATGCCACCACACACACCCAGCTAATTAAACAAAAAAATTTTTTAGACACAGGGTCTCACTATGTTTCCCAGGCTAGTCTTGAACTCCTGGTGTAAGCCACACTCTGCCTGGCCTCTTTTACAAGTCAACATAAAGTTTTGCAATTTCCTAATGCTTGCCAAAACAAACTCTCAAAACAATTTGGGCGAAAAGTAAACAGTCCTCCTGCACCCCTTCCCAACATTTAAATCCTAAACAAGGAGGAGAAATCAGTTTAAAGTACCCAGCTCCATTTCCCATAGCAACTTCCCTATGTTCTGATTAATATGCTTCCTTTTGCTGGGCTTGCTTAGTTCTAGACCTAAAACACATAGCACACATCAGTCTTTCCAACTTATACCGTCAAAGACTTTGGAGATGAGACTCTGATAGGCAATTTGAATGCAAAAAAAGAAGAGAAAAGAAAGAGATGTGTTCTTCTCATTGGATTTGTCAGAATTTTGTTTGCTTCAAATAACTTTAATGGTAATTGAAGGCTTGAAATGTCACAGGGCATTCATTTTGCAAGATGGACAAGAAATAAGAAACAGATTTTTCAGTACGTTGATTGAGCCTAAGGAATGTTATCTTCAGCCCTAAGCCTCGATTGTTCTTTTCTCATTTCCTAAACTCTGGGGTAAATATTGCAACAGTGGAGAAGAGAGACGGCTGTTGTTGTCCTACTTTTGCAGAATCGTTGAGTCAAAAATATAACAGATTTTTGGAAAATTTTTGGTGGTAAGCGATACTCATCTATATGATAGCAAAGGACTGAGCTTACTCACTTCTCTGTTCCCAGCTGCCTACATAGGTTCAGTCTCATGCATAACAAGTGATCAGCAAATATTTGTTGAATTAATGAATTCTAGGCTTATTGCTGACTCTTATCCAGTGGTCTCAATGAAGTTTTCACTTGAAAGGAAAAGAGATGGAGATGCAGAAATAAAAGTGCATGGTATTCAGAGCAGATACAGATTTACCCTGCAGTGGATGATTATATCAGCTAATTAGCCAATCAGCAAGCAAAACTGGGGGAAGAGTCCTACATTTATTGGTATTTTAAATTTAAGCTCTTTATTTTTAATAAAACGTTTTTTATCAGATAAGTTGGTATAGTCACCACCTACACCTTCTCATTCTGAAATGTTTTGGTATACATGTGGCTTGAAAGCTCAAGTTTCTTGGGCCGGGTATGGTGGCTAATGCCTGTAATCCTAACACTCTGCTAGGCCGAGGCGGGAGAATCACTTGAGCTCAGGAGTTCAAGACCAGCCTGAGCAAGAGCAAGACCCCATCTCTACTAAAAATAGAAAAATTAGCTGGGTGTGGTGGTGCATGCCTGTAGTCCCAGCTACTCAAGAGGCTGAGGCAGCAGGATCACTTGAGCCGGGAGTTTGAGGGTGCAGTGAGCTACGGTGGACCCCACTGCACTCTATCTCCAGGGCCACAGAGTGAGACTCTGTCAAAAAAAAAAAAAAAAAAAAAAAAAGCTCAAGCTTCTGAATCAAATCCTCTATGTTTTCATTTTTGTACAAGTACCTCAGTGTCCCAAGCAGAGATGTTTGTAAGGTCTTGAGAAGACAGCCAGGGTCAGTTTGGTTCAGAATTTCAATGTGGGCAACTTGCTTGCTAAGGGAGTCAGGTGCTTCACAATGGAGCGGCTAAAAACCCTGGGCCCCCAGGATGAAGGCGAGCAAGCAGGAATCAAGACCGGTTTTCAAAGCCTATCAGAGCCCTGATGTTGCGAAAGGAAT
>NW_012137636.1:3865329-3866707 GCF_000956105.1 Propithecus coquereli | reverse complement strand
ATATACCCTCCACCTGGGTCAGGGTAAATGTAAGAAAATGAGGGGAAAGAAGTGCAAATAAATCCTGAAATCTTTTTTAGTAGGTTTCTTTATTGTTATTCTAGGGGTATAAGTGAAGCAATTCTGAAGTATTTGCAGTGAGCAAATGAGTAACTGTAGAGATGTTGGGAGCCAGGGTTCTTAGTGTGGAAGAAGGGAGCAAATATGGAATACAGAGAGGGATGAAAAACTCTGTGGAAAAGGATTGGAATTGGAAGCATCACTGTAAATTCTTGATTTATAGAGCATGCATGTTTATGTATACGTACATGCACGTGAATTTGTAGGTACGTATGTGTATGTACACATGTATAGATGTATTAATATATTTGTGTTTGTGCAGATGTATATATGCATGCATGCATATATTTCCTAACTCTTGTCTCTAAAAGAAAAAAAACCCATTCCCACTAAAGTAACTATGGCTCCTCAGAAAACCATTGATTCCAGGGCTCATGCAGGGTAGTTATGAGGATAAGCTTGAGATATTCAGCCATAATGTATGTGTTTTAAAAAAAAGATGTGGGCATGTCCTAAGTTTGAAAAGATTTTCATTTGTCAAATCTGGGACAATTTGAGCAGCGAAATAACTAGGTACAGTAATAATTTGTTATATAAACCATTGAAGAAATGGATTCACGGTAAATCTAAACAAAATGCTTGCAAACCGAATTCAGCAGCACATTAACAAAAGCATTCATCACAATCAAGTGGGATTTATCCCAGAGATGCAAGGATGGTTCAATATACATAAATGTATAATAGTGACATAACACATTCATATAATGAGGGGTAAAAAACATATGATCATCTCAACAGATGCAGTAAAAGCATTTGACAAAGTTCAACATCTTTTCATGATACAAACGCTCAACAAATTATAGAAGGAATGTACCTCAACACAATAAAGGCTACATATGACAAACTCACAGGTAACAGCATACTTAATGGTGATAAGTTAAAAGCTTTTCTCTAAGATCAGGGACAAGATAAGGATGCCCACTCTCTCCACTTCTACTTAACACAGTGTTAAAAATCCTACTCAGCAATTAGGCAAGAGAAAGATGGCTCTCTCTTGCCACCCCTTCACCCACTGAAAAAAAAAATATATTAGTGAAATATAATACATCAGTGAGTACCATTCTTTTATGATGACTCTCATACAAATATAAATAGACCATTGGAAGAGAAAAGAGAATTTATAAAAGTACCCAAACATATATGGCCACTTAATGTTTGACAAAGTTGATATTTTGGGGGAGTGGGGAATTATATTGACTTTTCAATAAATGGTTTTGAATTACTAGTATGTTCACATGGAAAAGAAGAACAAGGGGAG
>NW_012137636.1:3864253-3865279 GCF_000956105.1 Propithecus coquereli | reverse complement strand
ACAGTCCTGCACGTTTGGTGGAGTTGGAACTATTTAGAGTTCTATTCCTGGGGATATTACATGCTTACAGAATGAAGGGCATCAAACAAGCTGTTTTAGAATGTGAGCTGTTCAGGGAAAAAAAAATTATCTGAAATCCCACGCAAAGACAGTGCAGCATATGAATGTCTTAGATAGTGGTTCTCATGTATAGCAGAATAGTGCTAGGCATGGTGCAAGGTTCTGATATTAATTTCAAATAACTCCCTTTTTGTCAACTGCTATGATCATCTCTGAGAAGTCCCTAGTATAATGTGTCTTCAGCTGCCATTACTGGTACAGCATTAACCACAGGAGACTTGTTTTCATGCTAATTCTAGCCATGGATCTTGGATCTTGGTTGATTCTTTCCCTCATCTTCCGCTCCCTAGGCTCTTTAGTATGGGACTTGAAGTGGAAGCCTCAGAGAAGCATTGCATGTGAGGAAGAACTAGATATGTAGAGAAGGTGTGGTATTTCCTGGAGACAATGCAGTGAAAGGAAAGAAAGCAACAAGAGGTGAAAGTTAGGGATCACAATAAAATAAAAGAGAAATAAGACACGTTGTCTGCTGACTGTCCCTCCATCCATTAAAGAAACTACACAGAGGAAAGTATAAATAACAGAACAAGGTGATCTCAAACATTCAACACTGCCAAAAATATGGGTAGGAATAGAAAAAATCAGACTGTATCCATGCAAAACTACTGCAAAATATCAGCAAGTAGAAATTTCTGCTGATTAAAAGGGTCTTTATAAAAGCATTCATGAAGCTGATGAAAAAAAGTTTAACACTCCAAACTAGAATAAATATCCTCAAATGTCTGTGTATGTGAAAAAAAAAATAGCTTGAATCAGAAAAACAAGAACTAAGAACAGAAATTAATAAAACAACAAGAAGAAATAAAAAGAGAGTTAATTGAACTCAGTAAAGAAATAGAAGAAAAATATAAATTTATATCAGAGATGAAGACCAAATGACAAAATGCCTGAGGGAAGAATAGATTT
>NW_012137636.1:3862067-3864203 GCF_000956105.1 Propithecus coquereli | reverse complement strand
TTCTATGCTTGGTCTAAATTTAGAAAGAGAATGTAAGGAATATCTTTTATGTTGCTATGTGTTCTCCATTTGAATATCATCCAAGAAACTCTATATTTAGAAGTTATTGGATCTTCCTGAATGATGATGCTTTTGTCTACATTTGGATATTCTGATTTCTTTATTTTCTAGTGCATAGAATCTGGCAAGAAGGAGACCCCAGTCCAACATTAGAACATAATGACTTCTGAGGGTTCTAGAAATAGCGCCTTAACCCCCAAAAGTCAAAATGCTTCTAAAGATATCATCAGCAGAATGGGACTGGGTTTGAATGGTGGTGTCCCCTCTAAAAATTCATGTTGAAATTTAATCCCCAGTGCAACAGTATTAAGAGATGTGCCCTCAGGAGGTGATTGGGTCATGAGGCTTCACTCCTATGACTGGGATTAGTATGCTTATGAAAGGGCTCAATGTTGAAGGGAGTTCTCTTGCTCTTCTGTTACTTCTTCCATGTGAGCACACAGTGTTGGTCCCCTCTGGAGGATGCAGCAAGAAGGCACCATCTTGGAAAGAGACCGCAGCCCCCACCAAACACCATTCCTACTGGTGCCTTGATCTTGGACTTCCCAGCCTCCAGAATCATGAGAAATAAATTTTTCTTCCTTATAAATTACCCAGTCTGTGGTACTTTGTTGCAGAAGTGCAAATGTACTAAGATAAGGAGATTTGGCTGTAATTCTCTATTCATTAAAATTGCAGGAAAAGAACAGTTGTTCAAATCTGGAAAAAAAATGTTTGACAAGACAGTGTGTGGAAGCCTTCATAAAATTTGCTACTTTCTGAGAACTAGTCATATGTTTTATTAATAGAATTGGACAGAGACTGGATTTTCTATTTATTATTTATAAGTCATATTCAAACACACCTGAATTGTCAAAGCTTTATGTGCCTATTGATAAAAAGCTATGGAATAGAGATGATTACTAGGAAAAAAAACAATGATTTCTTTAGAAATATCAGCCTTAAAATAAAAGAAATTGACCTTCAAAGTAAAATTACAGTTTGTTCTTTCTGGGCTAAAGGGATATTTGTAAGTAATGTAATCCTTCTGGGACATAGAATCTTGGCCACTACCTATGCCTGGCATTGGAGGGAGGCTGTGCTTCTCTCCAAACTGAGTAATGAAGCATCCACAGCAAAGAGTGTGCCAACAGAGAGAATGCTCTCCTTAACAGGACTTTCTTCTTCACCTTAAATTTTCTGGAGAGTATTAAGCAGGCTGCAAATGCGTACGCATTTAGAATGTTGTGTAACGCAGGAATAGTGCCTATTTTACTTTGAAGGATGACAGGATCTTGTGATTGGAAACAGCAGAGAAAGTAGGGAGGGAAAAATGCTCTAGAAAGGAATTTTTTATTATTTCTTCCAGAAGCAATGACAGCATAAGCAATTGTACATCAGAGCCATGAGGTATTACAAAAACTAAAACAAAAACACTCCCCATTGGAGGGAGGTTATACTCAGCCAGGGATGCAAAGGGAAGACATAATCTCTCTCCTGTATTTCTCCCACTCTCAATGGACAGAGGGAAAGCAGTATAGCACATGAATCTAAGAAAGAAACAGTCACAAAAGAATGATGCCAGAAATCTCAAATATCTGAGCTGAGAGAGATACGCTCTTAAGATGCCTGGGAATCTTCCATGTTGAGACACTGCCAGATTATTGAGCAAACATTGTACAATCTTAGATGAAGCATTTCCTTTTTGCCAAGCTATTCTGCATGTGAAGGAGATAATTATGACGGTTGCGGGCTCAGTATACACAAAGTGTGATGCTCCCAGGACGGAGTCAGGGCACTTTGCCCAGGGGTACACCTTCTAGAAGGGGCATCAGAGATGCCATGGTCCAACCTTATTTCTGAGATGAGAGCAATGTGACTGGGAGAGAATAAATGATGTCAAAAGGAAAAATGGTAGAAGCAAAGGTAGAATTCATCAATTCATCTTTGGATTACAATCTAAGTGGTGTTTTATATCTTCTCAGCATATGAACAAAATTTAAGAACTACAGAAATGATAATTTGGTGGGAAAGAATGCATACAAGGACTATGGTTCATCCTTGTACTATTCCAGTGCTTTCTTAGAGCAATATTGA
>NW_012137636.1:3859836-3862017 GCF_000956105.1 Propithecus coquereli | reverse complement strand
AGGATCACTTGAGCCGGGAGTTTGAGGGTGCAGTGAGCTACGGTGGACCCCACTGCACTCTATCTCCAGGGCCACAGAGTGAGACTCTGTCAAAAAAAAAAAAAAAAAAAAAAAAAGCTCAAGCTTCTGAATCAAATCCTCTATGTTTTCATTTTTGTACAAGTACCTCAGTGTCCCAAGCAGAGATGTTTGTAAGGTCTTGAGAAGACAGCCAGGGTCAGTTTGGTTCAGAATTTCAATGTGGGCAACTTGCTTGCTAAGGGAGTCAGGTGCTTCACAATGGAGCGGCTAAAAACCCTGGGCCCCCAGGATGAAGGCGAGCAAGCAGGAATCAAGACCGGTTTTCAAAGCCTATCAGAGCCCTGATGTTGCGAAAGGAATCCCTGGGACAGGGAATAGGTGGGATACAATCAAAATGGAAATTCACTCTGTCCTAAATCAGATTTTATTTGAGCCCCCAGGTTACTGCTGTTCTTATGGACAGATTTTATTCCTTGTTTGGCATGTTTTATTTAGTCTTCTGGCCTCCACTGAGATTCCTCCAAATCTGGCTACCGTGACAACTTACCTATGTATGTATTTTTTGGCCTGGGGCGGGGTGGAGGGGGAATCCAGCACACAGTGTGCCGCAATACACCTCTGCACCTCTGTCTCAGAACACAAAGGCCCCTGCTCCACTTCTCCATCTAACACTGGCACGTGGAAAGGGCCATCGTGTGAACAAACATGCGCCAGTCCAAACAACTGCTCTGTGACACTCCAGTGCCCCTTAAACTTTTCACTCCAAAGGTAGCTTCGGTAGAATGGAAAGTCAGTCTGTCAGTAATTTACCCAATGCTCCTAATTTCGGGAAATGTAGTCCTTAGGTATTCCAATATATACATATGTACTTAAATGTTTAAAGTATTCCTTTCTATTTGTTTAAGATGGGTCTTGGCATGGCTGCTTTTCAGGTTAGCTTCTTAATGATGCAGACTACCTACCCCTGCCCGTTCAAGAGTAGTGATTTAGAAAATTATACTAAAATAGTTCTGAATCAGCTAAAGGAAGTAAAGTTTTCTTCCACTTCTCTTGCAATAGTGAGAAATAAACTCTTTGAATTAGCAAAACCATAGACTTAGAAACCTAAATTGACTTTGAGTTCTAGATGATGCATTTATTTACAAGTTTCCAAAGAATATACAGTGAGATAGTCACTCAAGATTTTTATATTAGCCATTGGATTTAAGTGAGGAGGAAGCATAGTACAACCAAGGGTCCTCCACTCACCTAACATCCCAGGTGATGGATAGGGGCATGACTTGTCCCAAGGGTATTTCAGCAGAAAACAAAACAAAAATAAATATACCCCATAGGTGAACCAAACCGAGCTCTGTGAAAGGATTGGGTGCTAATGTGGTTTAGAGAAATTGGAACTGTGGTTTAGAGAAATTGGAACTGTGTGTCTGTTCCCTCTTTCCACAGGAGTAGCGGCAGGGGTTGGGGTGGGGGGAGGAGATATAATACAATGCAAGTAGCCCATGGAGTCCCAAGGGAAGAGCTGAATATTTGATATTTTTCTTCTTTTCCTTTGTGTTTGTTTGTGGCTTAGCATTTGCTGTGATGAGACTCTGCAATTGACTTATTTCAGGAAGCTCCAATTTACACCTATGGTTCTGAGCATTCAATAATGTTCATGCTTTGTACTCACCATAAGCAGGTAATAGGATCATATTAGCAGGAAACACATATCCCCTCTTTTTCATGTTTATTTGTAAGATATATTTTTCTCTACCCTGTCAACATGGAGAATTTTAAAGGTGATGCTTCTAAAATCCTAAGCTACCCCCACCCCTTATTTGCTGTTCTCCAGGGTAGGAATGACTTATCTGATGCATGAAATTAATAAGACCTTGACATCCATCTGGTCATGCTTACCTGAGGTCTGGTATGTCGCATTGAAAAGACAACATAGGACCGACCATCTTTTTTCTGGCTCTCTCCATTCTGCTGGTGCCTTAGAATTTAGGACAAACTGTGGTTCTCGACATAATTAACTGAATAAAGGAACTCTGAATCTGATTATACCCAAGTCTCTCTTCAAGTTTGTGCCAAATTCTATGCTTGGTCTAAATTTAGAAAGAGAATGTAAGGAATATCTTTTATGTTGCTATGTGTTCTCCATTTGAATATCATCCAAGA
>NW_012137636.1:3845793-3847381 GCF_000956105.1 Propithecus coquereli | reverse complement strand
ACAAAATAATTGCATAGCTATGAAGTTTCTATGTTTAACCATGCCCTAAACATTATTTGAAGAGAGAGAATGGAAAACTGCAAAGTAACTAAGTAAAAGGAAAAATCAACAAGTCCCCATGCATAACTTCTCCTGCGTTCATCCTTCCTTCATGCTGTCAGAAGCCTACGTGGAGAGCAAAGATAGACCCTGAGAAATACAAGGCGCAAAAGAGGAGGGAAAGCAAAGAGCTTGAAGTTATCTGGATTATTCACCAGAAAGATCAAATCCATCCTAAATCTGAAAATACTAAAAATATAACCAGGTGACTTAAGTGGCCAGAACCCATGTAAAGGGCAAAACCTATGATTAAAAGGACAGTGACTGGTAAAGGGGCAATTGCAATTCGAAACAATAGACACAGTTTAAAGGACAATCTCCTAATGTACAAATTTAGGACAAAAATAAAAAAAAATCCTTTGGCAATTTTGTAGTGAAGAGGAAAATAACAAAAATGGGAGAAAATGTAGGGTCCTGTGAGACAAAAGAGAACCATGAAATCAGAGGACTCAGAACCTCTCCACACAAACAAACGAAACCATAAAAAACCACTAAAGTACCTGGACTTCGCTAGACTGGGAGAAATGATGCCATTAAACAGGAAATCTTTTAAAACACCATAATTATTGTAAAAGTTGAATGAGAAAATTTCTGATACCAAGATGAAGTCACTCTTTCAGACCCAGAGCCGGGAAGTTCTAAAGGAGGGAGGCGCATGCTGTGTAATCAGAGATAAGAACTATCACAAGAACTTTCTAAAACACACAACAAATTTCTTCGTGTCCTACATACATCTCAAGCCTTATTTTCCTTACACACCTTGCTCCTTCTGCACATCCACACATATTTTTGTAACAAGATTCATTGCAAGAAATTCTTCAAGACTGCAGAAGTTCAAATAAGACACTTGCCTAGCAATGGCTGTCTCCACCAATAGGCTAATGCCCACTCCTGCAAGGAACTCCTGAGACCGGCGAACCTTGTTTCAAAGCAGCTTACGTGGACGTCTCCTTTTGTCTTTAAAAGTTTCTCCTTACCTCAACCTCTCTAGTTGCACTTATGACTTGTCATAGCCTATGCATGCTGGATTACAATCTCCTGTCACTCATTCCTAAATAAATCCAATTTTTCTAACAGCCATCTTCTCTGTTGTTATTTTAGTTTGACTTAATAATAAAAATCAGCAAAAGGGCAGGAAAGCACATGAGAACCAATGCAGAAAATCAGGAAGCCAAATTTCCCGTATACCAAGTAAGGAAAATATACCTCCAAAAAAAACCCATGAAACAGAATACAACTTTAAGTTGTTAGTCAAACGGAATTAAATATAACATCATTTGAGAAAATGAAAAATCACTTTGAATAAGAAATTCTAAGCCTAAAAGCAAAAATGGACCAAAAAAAGAGAAATTTAAGAGTTGATTGAATTCATCAAGGAAGTGGAAGAAAAAGACAATTTTTTCAGAAATGAAGAAATAAATCACAAGTACTCAAGACATAATAAACTCAAATGACAATTTAATAAGAGACATTGAAGAGGCATTGGTTG
>NW_012137636.1:3843813-3844353 GCF_000956105.1 Propithecus coquereli | reverse complement strand
GCAAATAAAATAGCAATCACCTTTATGACACAAAACTACGGGGAATACAAGGAGACTTAGTTAGAAAGACACTAATAATAGGAGATTTTAATATACTTTTTTCAGTATAAGATAGATCAAATGAAAAAAATAACTAATGAGATAGAAGATTTAAACAGCATCATCAATTGAGCAGATCTTATATATCAAACCCTATATCACAATAATAGAGTATATATTCTGAAAATTCATGTGGCAATTATCAATGGAAAGGAAAGAAAACAAATAAATGAATTAAAATCCCAGCTCAAATCACTAGAAGAAAGAACAGCAACATAAATAAAAATAGGACACAAGGGCTTTACCAAAATAGTCCAGTTTGTTTTTTAAAGTATACAAATGAATATTCTCAATGGAATCAGAGGAAATCACTCTTAGTTCTGAAATGACAACCTGGTCCTCAAATAATTTACATCTTATGTCTTTGTTTCTCAGACCACCACAGCAATGGTCTGAGCAAAATTTTCTTTGATGGTACTTGTGGCCCTCAGACTCTTCTAG
>NW_012137636.1:3842394-3843573 GCF_000956105.1 Propithecus coquereli | reverse complement strand
CTTAACACAGTGTTAAAAATCCTACTCAGCAATTAGGCAAGAGAAAGATGGCTCTCTCTTGCCACCCCTTCACCCACTGAAAAAAAAAATATATTAGTGAAATATAATACATCAGTGAGTACCATTCTTTTATGATGACTCTCATACAAATATAAATAGACCATTGGAAGAGAAAAGAGAATTTATAAAAGTACCCAAACATATATGGCCACTTAATGTTTGACAAAGTTGATATTTTGGGGGAGTGGGGAATTATATTGACTTTTCAATAAATGGTTTTGAATTACTAGTATGTTCACATGGAAAAGAAGAACAAGGGGAGTGGAAGGAAGAAGTGAAGGCAAAGAAGAAGAGGAAAGGCATATAGATCCCCTGGTTTACACCATAACAGAAAATCAATTTCAGATGGATTATCATTCTAAATGTGAATGTTAAAAATTTTTTTTGAAAAACATAAAACATGAGAGAACATTTTCATAAGCATAAAATGTAAGAGACTATCTTCATAAACATAAACATAAGATAGTATCTTCATAACTTTAGTGTGATCAAAAGTTTCTTAAACAAAAACAAAGCACTAATCATGAAGGAAATAATTTATAAATTAGGTTTCATTTAATTTAGTAAATTCTATTGGTCACAGTACACATTTAAGACTTCTGGTTAGCTAAAGAAAATACAGCCTGTGTAATAACCAACCTCTCTAAATTTTCTCCCCAAATGATACAAAATAATTGCATAGCTATGAAGTTTCTATGTTTAACCATGCCCTAAACATTATTTGAAGAGAGAGAATGGAAAACTGCAAAGTAACTAAGTAAAAGGAAAAATCAACAAGTCCCCATGCATAACTTCTCCTGCGTTCATCCTTCCTTCATGCTGTCAGAAGCCTACGTGGAGAGCAAAGATAGATCCTGAGAAATACAAGGCGCAAAAGAGGAGGGAAAGCAAAGAGCTTGAAGTTATCTGGGTTATTCACCAGAAAGATCAAATCCACCCTAAATCTGAAAATACTAAAAATATAACCAGGCGACTTAAGTGGCCAGAACCCATGTAAAGGGCAAAACCTATGATTAAAAGGACAGTGACTGGTAAAGGGGCAATTGCAATTCGAAACAATAGACACAGTTTAAAGGACAATCTCCTAATGTACAAATTTAGGACAAAAATAAAAAAAAA
>NW_012137636.1:3840495-3842344 GCF_000956105.1 Propithecus coquereli | reverse complement strand
GTTTTTTAAAGTATACAAATGAATATTCTCAATGGAATCAGAGGAAATCACTCTTAGTTCTGAAATGACAACCTGGTCCTCAAATAATTTACATCTTATGTCTTTGTTTCTCAGACCACCACAGCAATGGTCTGAGCAAAATTTTCTTTGATGGTACTTGTGGCCCTCAGACTCTTCTAGTAAGACCTTATTAGATGTACTATTACTGCCCAATGAAGTAGTGACTCTTTAAATCAAATGTGTGAATGACGACATGTTTAGGAGTATGTGCAATTAATTGAACTATTATTCAATGGCTTTTAGGTGAAGGAAAGAATTCAAGGGACTCAGAAGAAAGCCTTTTCTGCTCTGCTATTTTTTTTCCTCTACTTGTCTTATAAGATAGCAATGAGTCAGAATGAACCTTTTCATATACTGGTGAAATTATTCAGGACTGAAATGACAACCAGATCAAAGCTATGTCAGTGTAGTTCTAAATGACAAAAGGCATTGTCAGATACAGACATGATGAACATCATCGAACTGCAGAGCAAAGACAACTACATGGACCTGATTGAGCACAAGGGATTCGTTGTGTCCAAAGATTTAGTCTGAGAGCTTCCTGAAGAAGAAAATCCATATTTGAGAACAGTCAAAAAGATGTGCATGTCTCAGTTAAACTTGGCCTTAGTACAAGTAAGAGGAGGATAAATTGGGGAAGGAGGGAAGGTGGGGAGGGAGAGAAGGAAAAAGGAAAGAAAGGAAACCTCTTTTTTATATTAGTTCCCCTGCCAGATGCTTTTGCATGTTATCTCATTTAATATGTTCCCAAATAATGTAAAAAGATGATATTTCCTCCCCATTTTATACTGTAGGGAGTTGACTCTTAGAAAGATTTATAAGATCAAAAAGCTAATAGGTGACTGAAGTATAATATAAATTCATATTTTTCTGAGTCCAAAGCAAAATACTCTTTTCACAAATAACTCAGTAAGCATTTCCTGACTGCCAGTGTGCCAGGGACTGTTCTAGGCATAGAGGTGGAGCACTGAGCCAGACAGACAAGTCCCTACTCTCATGGCAGTACGTTCTTATGGAGGAGGCAGAACATAAATACGAAAAGGGTATCATAATATCTGACAGGAAGATAATTAAGCTAGGTGATGAGAGAGAGCAAAGCTGGGAGACTGCTTTAGATGGGAAGGCAGGGCAGATCGCTCCAAGGAGACGACATCATTCCAGGGACAGGCTCTAAAAGGGAATGAGCTTTTCTGTTTGAGGAACAGAAAGAAAGCTAGTGGCTCTGTGGTATAGGGGACCAGAGAGAGTGATTTGAAATAAGGTCAGAGAGGTTAGGAGAAACCTGATTGCGTGAGAATTTGTAAACTGCAATAAACGTCAAAGAGCTAAAAATAGAAATGCCATTCGATCCAGCAATAGCATTATTAGGCATCTACCCAAAAGAGCACAAAACATTCTATGATAAAGACATCTGCACCTGAATGTTTATGGCAGCACAATTCACTATTGCAAGGATGTGGAAACAACCCGAGTGCCTGTCAATCCGTGAGTGGATTATTAAAATTTGGTATATGTATACAATGGAATATTACTCAATCATAAGAAATGACAGTGATCTAGGACCTCTTATACTTTCCTGGATTAAACTTAAGCCCATTATCCAAAGTGAGGCACCACAAGAGCGGAAGAATGGGCTCCACTTGTACTCGCCATCAAATTGGTACTAACTGATGAACACTAGGGTGCTCACATGGCAGTAATACTCTCCAGGGATTAGGGGGATGGGGGGTAAACCCGCAACTAAAGGGCACAGGGAGCACTGTAGCAGGGAAGGGCATGCCTTTAACCC
>NW_012137636.1:3837790-3838432 GCF_000956105.1 Propithecus coquereli | reverse complement strand
TTTTATATCCAGCAAAAATCTCTTTCAATTATAAAGATCACATCTACACAGTTATAAATATGGAAAGACTCTGTGATCCCAGTGACGAATCTATTAGAGAACAAGCTTTAGACAAACCCTGATAATTAGAGAAGCTTCGACATAAAATCTGAGAATGTCCATTGAATATATTGAACTGCAGAACTAAACTAAAACACAGGTATCTGGTTATAAAAGTAGGTAAATATTCTGTGCTCTAACGATATAGAAATAATACAATTAACAAAAATGTGAGAGGAGAGAAGAAGATTAATGGAATGTAAGGGCATTATTGATTGTATGATGGGTATTATCCAGGAGTAAAAGAAAAGCCTTTGAAGCTGACATACCTGGTCACAGAAGTTAAATATATTCCAGCCGGGCACAGTGGCTCATGCTGTAATCCCTGTAATCCCAGCACTTTGGGAGGTGAGAGGATCACTTGAGGTCAGGAGTTCAAGACCAGCCTGGGGAGCATAGTAAGACCCTGTCTCTAAAAAAACTAAAAATAAAACACTTAGCCAGATATGGTGGCACATACCTGTAGTCCTAGTACTGGGGAGGCTAGGCAGGAGGATCACTTGAGTTTGAGGCTGCGGTGAACTATGATTGTGCTCTAGCCTA
>NW_012137636.1:3837082-3837489 GCF_000956105.1 Propithecus coquereli | reverse complement strand
CAAAAATACCGATAATTTCCTCAAGGTCTGCCGGCAAAAAAAAAATAACATAATTTATAAAGACAAAGGAATTAGACTAATTCTTTTAAAACCATCTTGTAAAGCAAATAAACAAGGGAGCAGCACTTTTGGAAAGCTCAGTGAAAGAAAATGTGAACCAAGGATTATACCCAGCCAAACTGTACTTCAAGCATCAACAGATATATAAATAGTTTTAAACATAAAAGAACCTAGGAAATGCTGAGCCCATCAGCTCTTCCTAAGTAGATCTTCCTAATCTGCTGGGTAATGAATTTCATTCAACAAAGTGAAGACTGGGGAAAGTCAGGAAAAAAATTGATGTAAGCATTATAAAATATATAAATGTGTATACAAGAATAAAACAAAGTTGAGGATCAGGGTACAAG
>NW_012137636.1:3823418-3825007 GCF_000956105.1 Propithecus coquereli | reverse complement strand
AAGGGAGAAAAAATCTCCTATAATTTCAGTATTGGTTATAATGGAAATCAGAGATATTATCTAAATAGTTTTTATAAAAGTGTTAGTAACTATTAGAATAAAATTACAACCTTTTCTAATCACACATACACACACACATAAATACCTCTTCTCATAAAACAGTAAGGAAAAGCAGACACACAGTGAAGGATTTAATTACATAAATATTCATGATATTATCTCACTTATTAACAAAGAACAAGATTTCTGGGGAGGAGCCAAGATGGCAGACAAGAAAAGCCGCCAATCAGAGTATCTCTGCAAAAAAGATAGATTTTAGAAGAAAGTGAAAAAAATAAACTAGCAGAAAAACATAGATTGGATGAGGGTCGGAAGGAAGGGTGCCCGAAACTACAAGAGACTCCACAGGAAGACATTGAGGAGGAGAAATGGAAGGATAAAGGTCCCGGAGAGGCTTGGAGACCAGCAACAAGGGTAGGTGGAGCAGTTAACTTTCCCCTCTCTTACATCTCAGACTGTTGGTGGGCTCCTGAGCGGTTGGAGAGAGCTGCCAACACCAGCCCAGAGATGGCTGCCGCCAGTGAGCAGTGAGCCTCTTGCGGACAGGACACCAGGCTCCCAGCTCCCTCGGGGCGCCTCCCTGCATGCAGACCCAAGCCTATCAGCAGATGCCATATTGCTCCATTCTCTCCTTCCCCCTCCCCACCCATGGGTGCCCAGAGAGACAATTTAGCCATCACACAGAGGCATCTCCAAGGAGCAGGACCTTTCCTTTTGGGGCCCTACAGCAGACTGAGGGGTACTCAGACTGAGAGCTCCCTGCCTGCCAGCCCTCCCAGGTGCTGCTTGCCTGGTGACTCCAGGAGAGCCGAACAAATCCCACGGTGGAGTGAAATCAATCCAGCTTGGGCAACCTACGGGTGATTCAAGACCAGCACCCCTCCCCTGGCAGGGTTAGGGATTGATCTCCAGGGCCCAGGGGACAGGCCTGCAGACCAGACCCTGTACACCCAGGTCACAATTGCACTGCCCTGGGTCACAGAAGGAATATCTGTGAAAGAACCTACTGAGGAGTATGTGCCTTAAGGGGCAGATCAGCATGCCTGAGAGGCAACCCTCCTCCCAAAAGAGGGCTGTGCACCCAGCTCAGGCTGCGATCCTGCAGACCCACGTCACAGCCAGGGGAGATCCATTGGCTTGAGGTCCTGCTTGCCAGCAGAGGCCTGGGAGAGGCCATGGAGTGGTAGAAGCTGGAGGGGAGTGAGACCTGCTCCAGAGTGTGGGTCTCAGACAGCCCCATGCCCAAGCCCAGACTATTCAGCTGAGTGGAGCCATTTTAGCCCCTCCTGGCAGCTTTGCACAGAAGCAAAGGACAGACCTTTGACCCCTGCTAACAGCAGTTGTGGAGCCTGAGGGCAGGCTTACCCAACCCAACCCCGCCCAGACTCACTCCCGGACCTGCCCCCACTGAGGTGCAGAATAAGGAAACACTTGGAAGTCCCAGGGCCCCACCCACCTCCCAAGGCACAAGAGGGGCACTCCAGAGGAAAAAGAGCTGGCTACAGGACCTACAAACAGCACTGCAGCTC
>NW_012137636.1:3821274-3821601 GCF_000956105.1 Propithecus coquereli | reverse complement strand
AGCATTTGACAAAATTCAACACCCTTTTATGATAAGAATGCTCAACAAAATGGGCATGGACGGGGCTTACCTAAAAATGATACGAGCCATATATGGCAAACCCACAGCCAACATCATACTGAATGGGGAAAAACTGAAAGCATTCCCACTTAGAATTGGAACCAGACAAGGTTGCTCACTATCTCCACTTCCATTCAACATAGAGCTGGAAGTCCTGGTCACAGCAATCAGGCAAGAGAGTGGAATTAAAGGCATATAAAAGGGAACAGAAGAGATCAAACTCTCACTATTTGCTGATGACATGATATTATATCTAGAAAACCCCAT
>NW_012137636.1:3815836-3818121 GCF_000956105.1 Propithecus coquereli | reverse complement strand
AAGAAATAGAACAAACATATTGAAAATATAGAAGACTTTAACACTCCTCTCACAGACATCGATAGATCAAAGGCAAAAAACCTATAAGGATATAACTATATAATGAATAGTATACCTTCCTTTCAATTGCATGTGAATTATTTATGAAATTGGTCATTTAATAGGCCTTGAAGAAAACTTTAGTGATTTCCAAAGAACAATATATATACAGCATTCTCTGATCACTACACAATAAAACTAGACATTAACAATAGAGTAAGAAAACAAAAATTCCCTTCCATATAGATATTTAAAAAGAAATAAATGACTATCCTAGTAAGAACTGAGACCTTAGAATGTGAATGACTATAGTTCATGCTTCAGAGAAACAGGATTTGCTGATGGATTGCACATGGACAGAAACTACAGGGAGGTGTCAAGGACATCCACTAGATTGCGGGCTGAAGAAACTGGGGCCAGTTATTACGATGGGAGAGACTGGGAGCAAATTTGGTAAGGACGAGATGGTTAATGGTAGAAATAAAGATTTTATTTTGATCATTTAAAAAGTGAGTTGCTTATTCAACATCTGTTTGGGAACTGAATATATTCAGCTTCCACACCAAGCAGCCTATCAAATATTCCTTTTGAGCACCTGAAAGGAGTTCTGGTCAACACATTATGCTTCATCTAATTACTTTTCCAAGACAGTCTAGTCTGGTGCTGCAGTGTTTCAGTGCCCCATGTATACTGCTGACTTTAGAAGCTGACCAATTGTCCCACTTCCTGATCTAGCTCTCTGACTTAGCTGGATGTCAGAACAGTGATTGGAACGTTGGTTTCCCATCTCTTTGTCCATTTCTCTCATTAATGGCTCCAAAAGAAAGTAGGCAAAACACACCCATTTTAAACAACTGTGGAGCATCAGCTCTTACAAATTGTAAAGCTCCTTTTCATTTAAAATACCAAATACTTTACGCAAATATATGTGAATTGCCTTTTCTTCCTAACCTTGGCTTTCGATAGTTGTTCTGACAACTATTTTGGACATATAAAGACTCTTGTTACATGCTGGTATGGGAAACAGGTAAGCTAAGATAAATGCTTTGCTCTCATCCAGAGCGTGGTAACTTTTCTGCTTTTCCTGGGACAGAATCACTTGTGTTTTACTTATTTCCTTGATACTTTAGCACATTTCATAACATTCAATGCACATTTTCATGCTAAGCATCTGAAAGGTCAAGAAAACTAAAAGTAAAAAAAAAAAAATTGGAAAGACTATTACACAGGACACAGAAGTTATGACTCTTGACAATTTTCTTAAAGACTGTGGCAGGTCTACCTTAGATCAAGCATCCAAGCCAATCACCTGGTCAGAGTGAGAGAACGAACCCAGAGAAAGGGTCAGAGCCAGGTTATTCCCGTATCTTTCTTCCCATGATAAATCATAGAATTAGAAGGAAGTATAATAGATTAACTGGTACAGAATCTCTTAACTTTATAGAAGCAGTTTATATTACCTTTATTTTTGAGATAACATGCTTGAGACTCAGACACTTAGCTCAGTTGTAGGGTGGAGGTTAGAATCAGAGAGTCGTGGCTCAATGCGGTGTTTTCTACTGGGTCCAATTTGGATTGCCTAACTATTGTCATCGCTGCTACTGGGCCACTGGACTTTCAGCTTCTCTCCAATGAAGGAAGTGAGAACAAGAGTCTGGTTGGCCTGGAGGGAGAGGAAAATTGAGATGTAAAAGAGGAGAAAATAAAATGTATTAAGTATGAACTATATGGTGTTCTCTATGATGTATATTTTATAGATGCTATCTCATTTAATCATCACATAAGTCCAGTTGGGTAGGCATCATCCTGATGTAAAGAGTAAGAAACTGAGGTTAAGAGATAGTAAATAACTTGCCAAGCCACAGAGGAAGGAGCTGCACATTGGACATTTGTTTCCCTGTATGCCTATTACATTGTGCATGATTGCTTGGCCCTTTCCTGTGAGCCGTGCATCGTTCTTGGGTTTACTCTCCAATTTATGCTTAATCTAGTATGGGAAGTTTCAGACTAGGGCATTAATTTAGTAGCAAGCAAAACAAATTTCTTAAGAGTCAGTCTGAAAGTTTGAATTAATGCAATCAATACTTTCCAGAGCAAGGTTTAAAGAAATATGAACATATAAGAAATGTTGGGGTGCTATTCTGAGTTACCCTTTGTTTTTGAAATTTAGAATTACTTGGTCAATTTTAAAAGTCTTGCTGAGATTCTGAATGAACTGACATTAAAACTGTTAACTTACAAAAATA
>NW_012137636.1:3814831-3815786 GCF_000956105.1 Propithecus coquereli | reverse complement strand
ATCTCTTTATCATTATATAATGACATTCTTTGCTGCTTTTTAACTGTTTTTGACTTAAATTCTGTTTCATCTGATATAAGTATAGCTATTCCTGCTTGCTTTTCATTCCTGTTTGCATGGCATATCTTTTTCCATCTCTTTACTTTCAGTCTTACAGGTGATATTGGCTTCTTGGAAGTAGCATATAATTGGGCTGAATTTTTTAATCCATTCAGCCAGTGTATATCTTTTAGTGAAAAATTTAATTTGTTTACATTTAAGATTATTACTGATATGTGAGGGCTTATTCCTGACATCATACTAATTAATTTTTGATTATTTTGTATGTCCTTTGTTCTTTTCTTTCTCTCTTATTGTTTATTGTTATGGTTTGGTAGTTTTCTGTAGTGGTAACATTTGAGTTCTTTCTCTTATTTGTGTGCTCTATCAGTGGGTTTTATACTTTCATGTGTGTTTTTTTTTACAATGAATGGAAAATATCTTAATTTGAGTGTGTTTTTATGATGGTAGATATTTTCCTTTTGCTTCCACGTGTAGGACTCCCTTAAGCATTTCTTTTAGGGCTGTTCTAATAGTGATGAATTCTGTCAATTTTGCTTGTCTGGAATGTCAATGGAGCCCCAGGAATGCGAAGATGTAGGGGCCATTGGGCCCCAGGGCAAGATGCAGTCTAATGGGGCTTGGGCTTTCAAAATACAGCTGCTTATGACTTGGGTTGTGAAGGATCTAGTGTGAGCTCCTCTCTGGAGCAATGCCATCACACAGTCTCCAGGTAGCTCTCTATGTTAATCTCAGGGCACATGAGTATTGGGGGCTCTCCAATGGCTAGGAACACAGGAATCTCTGGTGAGAATGTGGACCACTGGTGATCTCTCACTTATCCTCTCCCCACATTGGAGAGCCTCTTGGAGCTCCCAGTTGATCCTGGCCAACCAGGCTGCCTTGCTTCCCTCTC
>NW_012137636.1:3813793-3814781 GCF_000956105.1 Propithecus coquereli | reverse complement strand
TGAAGGACACATTAGGAACATACATGGTTATATTATTGTTTTCATTATTTAAACAGAGCATTGGAGTCAAAGGTACAGGCTTTGAGGTCTAGCTGGCCACCATTACACCCAGTCCCTGCCACTTGTTGCTATGGGAGCTCACTCACAGCCACCCAACATCTCTGAGTCTCAGTATCATCTCTTGTAAAAAGGCATTAATCATACATATACAGTCATGTGCTGCATAATGATGTTTTGTTTAATGACAAACTGCATATATGACAGTGGGCACATAAGATTATAATATGGTATTATTACTGTACCTTTTCTATGTTTAGATGTATTTAGGTACACAAATACCATTGCGTTACATTGCCTACAGTATTCAGTACAGCAGTATTTTGTACAGGTTTGTAGCCTAAGAGCAATAGACTATAGTAGCAGTGTAGACTATAGCAGTAGGCTATACCATCTAAATTTGTGTAAATATATGATGTAGTTTTCACAACAATGAAATCACCTAACAACGCAATTCTCAGATTGTATCCCAGTCATTAAGCAATGCGTGAGTGTATCGTTAGCTGAGATACTGTAAGTAAAGCACTATGCATAAACCCTGGCACAAAGCAAATGCTTAATAAAAGTCATAATATTCTCTTTTTTGTTTCCTGCTTTAATCATTCAAAAGCATTTTGATGGGGTAAAGTTTTTCCTTTAATAAAAGAGTTACTTTTCCTGATTTCTCCATATTCTAAGATTTTGCTTTATATGTTTCACAAAGGAAAAGTAAAAATAACTATTATGTTTCCCTTTATCAGTGCAAATTAAACTCTGTCCAGTTGGTAAAATTTGCCTTGAATGCTGTTTTTGCTGATAGTAATATCACCAGTGTTATTACTGGTTTTGTCTGTGGTTGCTTAACACTTTTTTCTTTTGAATTTTTGTGCCATTTTGTGTTACGTGTATGTGTTGCTTATACATAGATTTTTTTAAAAACATGATTTGTTGT
>NW_012137636.1:3813243-3813743 GCF_000956105.1 Propithecus coquereli | reverse complement strand
CACTGGTGATCTCTCACTTATCCTCTCCCCACATTGGAGAGCCTCTTGGAGCTCCCAGTTGATCCTGGCCAACCAGGCTGCCTTGCTTCCCTCTCCTTCCTTGCCATATTGTTTCCTGTCACTTCTCTATTGAATTCCAGTGTTCTCTCTTAGATGATCTATCTGAAGTGTGATAATCTACTCACAATTTTGTGGAGGAGACAAATACCAGACGCCTCTAGTCAGCCATGTTGACGCCATTAAAATTGTCTTATTTCTTTTTAATTGCTGAATAATATTCCATTGTATAGTTGTACTATGGTTTGTTTATACATTCACCTCCTAAAGGCCATCTTGATTTCCTCCAGATTTGGCAATTATGAATAAGACTGCTATAAACATTCATGTGCAGTTTTTGTATGGATGTGCATTTTCAAATCAGTTGGGTAAATACTTAGAGCAAAATTGCTGGGTTGTATTTTAAGACTATGTTTAGCTTTGTAAGAAACTGCCAAATAGTC
>NW_012137636.1:3812033-3813193 GCF_000956105.1 Propithecus coquereli | reverse complement strand
TTCTTCATCCCTACCCACCTACCCACACACCCTTCCCAGCCTCTGGTATCTATCATCTTACTCTCTACCTCTATGGAGTCAACTTTTTTAGCTCCCACATATAAGTGAGAATATGCAATATTTGTCTTTCCGTGCCTGGCTTATTTCACTTAACAGATGACATCCAGTTCCACCCATGTCACTGCAAATAACACAATTTTATTCTTTTTATGGCTGAATTATATTCCATTGTAGCTACATATCATATTTTCTTTATCCATTCATTTGTTGATAGGCATTTAGGTTGATCCTGTATCCTTGCTGTTGTGAATAATGCAAGTGTAGGTATCTCTTCGATATACTGATTTTTTTTTATCCATTGGATATTCAGTAGTGCGATGACTAGATTATATGGGAGTTCTATTTTTAATTTTTTTGAGAAATCTCCATGCTGTTTTCCATAGTGGCTGTACTAATTTACATTCCTATCAACAGTGTAGAGGAATTTCCTTTTCTCCACATCCTTGCCAGGATCTGTTATTTTCTGTCTTTTTAGTAATAACCATTCTAACTGGGGTAAGATGATATCTCATTGTGTTTTTGATTTGAATTTCCATGATGCTAATGATTTTGAGCATTTTTTTCATGTACCTGTTGTCCATTTGTATGTCTTCTTTTGAAAAATGTCTATTTATGTCCTTTGAACATTTTTAAAGGGATTATTATTAAAATATTTTTATGGAGTTGCTTGAGTTCCTTGCATATTATGGATATTAGTTCCTCATTGGATGAGTAGTTTAAAAATATTTTCTCCCATTCAACAAGTTGCCTCTTTACTCTCTTGTTTCCTTTGCTGTGTATAAGCTTTTTAGTTTAATATAGCCCCATTTGTCTATTTTGGGTGTTTTCCCTCTGCTTTTGAGGTCTAAGCCATAGAATTTTGCCTAGACCAGTGTCCTGAAGTATTTCCCCTTTGTTTTTTGCAGTAGTTTTACAGTTTGGGGTCTTACATTTAAGTTTTAAATTCATCTTGAGTTAATTTTTGTATATGGTGACAGAGGTCCAGTTTTATTCATATACATATAGATATCCAATTTATCTAGTACCATTTATTGAAGAGAGTGTCCTTTCCCCAGTGTTCTTGATGCCTTTGTCAAAAATCAGTTATCTTTAAATACATG
>NW_012137636.1:3811287-3811983 GCF_000956105.1 Propithecus coquereli | reverse complement strand
TCTCAGAGAAAAGGTTTTCAGCTTTTCCTTATTCAATGTGATGTTAGCTATGGATTTGTCATATGTGGCCTTTATTATGTTTAAGTATATCCCTCATATGTTGAGTTTGTTGAGGATTTTTATAAGGAAGAGGTGTTGAATTTTATCAAGTTATTTTTCTCCATCTGTTGAGATGACCATATTTTTTCCCTTTCATTCTGTTGATGTTTATTGATCATGTTTATTGTATCATGTTTATTGATTTGTATATATTGAACCATCTTTACATCCCTGGGATAAATCACACTTGATTATGATATACTATCTTTTTAGTGTTATGTTGGATTTAGTTTGTTAGCATTTTGTTAATGTTTTTTTGTGTCTATGTATATTGGCCTTCAGTTTTCTTTTGTTGTTGTATCCTTGTCTAGTTTTGATGTCAGAGTGATGCTGTCTTGTAGAATGAGTTAGGGAGAATTCCCTCCTCTTCAATTTTTTGGAATAGTTTGAGGAAAAATATATTAGTTCTTCTTTGTAAATCTGATAGAATTCTGCAGTGAAGTCATTTGGTTTATGGCTTGTCTTTGTTGGGACACTTTTTATTACTGATTCAACCTCATTAATTGTATTTGGGTTTTTAATTTCCTGATTCAATTTTGGTAGGTTGTGCAGGAATTTATTCATTTCCTCTAGGTTTTTCAGTTTGTTGGCATATAG
>NW_012137636.1:3775783-3807832 GCF_000956105.1 Propithecus coquereli | reverse complement strand
AGAATGTGGCTTTTGTTCCTGGCTTCTTTCACTTAGCATGATGCTTCTTAGATTTATCTGCATGATTGGAATTTCAGTAGCTTGTTCTTTCTCTATTGCTGAGTGATAGTTCATTGTATACTTGTCTTACATTTTGTTTATCTATTCAACAGTTCATGGACATGTTTATTCTTTTCAGTTTTGAGTTGTTATGAAAAAATGTTATAAACATTTGCATAAGTTTGATTAGCAGATGTAGGTTTTTATATCTCTTGGGTAATGGAATTGTTGGGTCATATGGTAAGTTTGCTTTTGACTTTTAAGAAACTGCCAACATGTTTTTCAAAGTGGCTGCACTATTTTAAATTCCCACTAACAGTATGTGAGGGTTTCAGTTGGTTCACAATTTTTCAACACTTGATATTGTCAGTCTTCTTACATTTAGCCATCCTAAGTGTGAAGAACACGTTCAAAAGCAAAAACATGTCTGCATGTCTCTCCAAGCTGGCTAGGTTCCCTGGGGTCTCCCAAGTTTATCAGTCAGCCAGACACGTGTGGAACAGTTATTATCTGTTCTTCTACAGATCTCTTGGTTCTCATTTCCAAATATTTCTGTTAAATTTTCCACGGCTCTGCAACCAACTCCAAACTGAACTTACCCTCTGTGTTTGGAAAAGCTGTGGGTTTTAGTTCTCTGTCTGTGGGAGGTGTAGGAATGGCCATAGTACAGACCACAAACCATTTCTAACAAATGAAGCATCAATTATTCCTGAGTAAACCTTTCAAATTGTTGCCTACCTTTGGCCTATTTCCTGTGCCCTTAAATTCTTGTTTTTAAAAATTTTTCCAGTTTATACTTGTTGTCTAGGGAGGAGAATCTCCCCACACCATACTACCACTGCCAGAAGTAGCCCCATTAGTTCATTTTTTATGACACAGGAAAGATCTGTGTATATACACATGCGTATGTATACTCTCATGTCAGAATGATGCTGACTGTCATGTTGTCTCTGCCTCAGCCAGGAGGGTCAGGCTTTGATGAGGAGCATGGCTGAAGCTACGGAAGTACTGCAGTTGAGAGTTTTCAGTGCATGACCAGGTGTTTATATACACTGGTCAGAGGGAATCTTGGAGAAGGGTACATCTTAGTAAGGGTGAGTTTCATTCTACACGCAAAAGGAGAATAAAGGAGAATATGAAGAATAAAAAACAATGAATTATTTAGTTATCTGTGGGTGTATTGCATGTTATTTTAAAGATAATATAGTCCATTACTCTGTCTTCAGCTATAATTTTAATATAAAGGAAAGTGGCTAAAAGTAAAATTAACAATAAAGAGAAAGTTCCTTTTATAAATATTTGAACAGGCCAGAGGGAAAAGTTATAAAACTCTCTTTTCCTTTTGTACATTAAGAGTAGAAAAAATAACTCTGTGGCTTGAAGGGTTGAAATAAAATAAAGATGAACCTGACAAATACTTCATATATTTCCAGGTGTAAAGACAATAATTAGGCCGTAAGTTGTGATAAGATTTTGGAGAGGTATACATCAACAATTACTTAAAACTGTTTCTAATTATACAAGGTACAACTATGATGGTTATTACAATTATTTGCTGCTCTCTCCCAATGAATGTTGTAGTATTCAATTGGTTAATATAAAAAGCACATATTAGAATTATATATTAGAATTTTTTAGTTACTTAAGATCATAGAGTATATCATATAACTAGAACATGGGCTTTAAGAGAAAAAAGCCTTATGATTACCACTACTTATAATATTATCTGCTGACTACCTCCTCTTGGCTTTAGCTACTATATTCTGTACCTTTCATAAAAGCAAATCTACATCTGAGATTAATGAGTATTCATGCATACCCTAAAAATGAGCAAATCACTATGTACCCTGTATATTATTAGCAGGGTAAATATTATATGTGGGTCAGACAAAAAAAAAAAAAAAAAGAAAAATTGTACAGGCAACAAAGAATTGTCCTTGATGATAAATGTAAGCAAATCTGAAGGAAGCCATTAAAAATGAATAGAATGGTGACTGTCCCACCCACATTGTCACTGTTCTTTGCTGTTTAAGGCTGAAGTTTTATTTTCTCATTTATATTTACAGATTTTTTTCATTTAGTTATATTGACAATACACCTACTTCCAAGTACTTTCTACATTTTGAAATATTTTCACTTAATTTGTTTGATCACAACAATTCTGCTATTCTTCTCATCGTACAGATGGCTTTCAGAGGAGTTAAATAAGATAATTAGCGTGTGGCTATATTAGTCACAATTCTGTCCAGCAGCAAACACAGAATCTGCACCCAGGGATTTTTTTAAACTGAGTCAAATGTTCTTTCCATTGTCCATGCTGATGCAATCTTTCAAACAGACATTGTTTCTTTGGCAGTCAGAAAAATGGAGGTGTTCAGAACACATCATGGAGTGTTCAGAAACATCAACAAGAGGTATCCCTTTTCTTAATTGCATTGTTAGATACAGACATACTAGCAAGAAATAAGTCATCCAAAGATTAAGTTGTGATTAAACATCCACAGGGAGGGGAGGTCATTTGGAAGATTCACAAACTCTTGCTTCTGCAGTACAGTTGTGTGCCACATAATCACACTTTGGTCAACAACAGGCCGCATATAGGGCGTAGGTCCCGTAAGATTATAATATCGTAATTTTACTAAACCTTTTCTATATTTAGCTGTTTAGATACATAGATATTAACGTTGTGTTACAGCTGCCTACAGTACTCAGTACAGTAACATGCTGAACAGGTTTGCAGCCCAGAGGCAACAGGCTATAATGTATAGCCTAGGTGAGTACTAGGCTATATCATCCAGGTTTGTATAAGAACTCCATGATGTTCACACAACAACAAAATCATCTAATGACACGGTTTTCAGAACATATCCTTGTCTTTAAGGCTATAAAGGCTTAAACTGTACCTTATGTGTACCAGTCTAACACCCTTACCACTGTCTAATTTTTGTTATGGCTTTCTCTTCATGTATGTTTTTTTCTCATACTGAACTATAAATTACCGAAGGCAGGATTTATGTCTACTTTTGTTGTGAATCTCACACAGTGCTTACCATATTGCGCTGCACACTGTAGCTCATGATAAATGTTTGTTAGAGGAATTAACTGCACAATCTTTTTCTTGTTGTTTGTGTATTATATTTCTTTGGGCTATTGACAAGAGCAATTAGATAAATGTAAAGTGTACAAGTGGAGATTTGACACGTGTTCATGAATGAGAGATGCATGAGTAAGCCAAGAAGGTGCTATATAATAGAGGGAGAGGCAATAATGAACTAATGTGGATGGTATATGAAAAAATATTAGCAATATTAGGGGACAAAATTAAAGAAAGTCAGGGAGAACTGGGAGTTAGTGAGAGGAAGAATGGAGTCAGTCTAGAAAAAGCTAGAAAAGGTGCTAATTGGATATAATCTTGGCTAAATGTCCAAAAAAGGAACCCAGGAGGATGAGATACCCACAAAAGTAACTCCTAGAGCAGTCATCTTGGGAGAGTATTTTCTGTCTGAACCTAAAAGGAAATTCAGAAAGGATAAGTCTTCCTCATCGGCCAGAGAGGTGTGCGGTATCATCCAGCTAGACTCTGTGTGGAAGCAGAATGGAATGGAGATAAGAATTATCTCTCCTCTACCGAAACATGAAGATCAACTCAGTAGCTGTGACTTCAGCCATGTGGAACAAATATTAAAACCGATTTCAAGAGATAAAGAAGAAAACGCTCGATAACGACGACTGCAAATCTAACAGGACACGCTTGTAAGTGTTTGAAGAAAGAAAAACATGGTTCTGTTAAGAGGCAATGGCAGAATGCCTCTCTAGGAGAACCTGGCTTCTACATGAGGAAACACCAGCACTGGGGGACAGAGATGAGGCTGTTGGGGAGATGCACACAGGTAGTCAAAATGCTTTGCCGGAGTCATTTACCAGAATGCAGGGTTAAGGTGAGTGAGCTAGATGAAGGGGAATGAAGATTTAAGGAGAGATGAAAGCCCAGAATATTGGTAGGAGATCTGAACACTGGTGATGAGAATGATTAAAGCTCTTTTTAACCCTGGGATGTTTAATATACAATTTCAAGTAATTTACTGTATGATTTGGGGATGTGGCCCCTTCCCATTACCATGAACCTGCAGTAAAATGTCCTAAACATTAGCTGGACTCAAAGATACTTTCAAGAGCTAAAAAAATTGGCAGCTATCCAGTTTGAGTGGGGAGGGGGTGTAGAAAAATATTATGTAGCAAAAGAAAGGCAAATCAGAAAAATGTCAGTAGAAGCAGGAAATGAGAGTCAGAGAGGTCTAGAGAAAACGTTACCTCCCTTGCCCCAGCCCTCCCTCTCTCTGATAGTTGAGGGTGCTTTGTTTCCCACTATATAGTTTCAGTAGTTTGAGACAATTTTGTTTGAATCTTCATGGGCAAGTGACCTGAAGAAGTGAAGAACTGGGGGTATCTAGAGGTTGCCATCTAGGTTACACAAGAAGCTCAGAAAAACGTTCACTCTCTCATTCACCAAATGCACGCTTATTGAATAAAACACAGTTTAGGCACAGGGGATTGGATTTCTACTGAACTAACCATGCTAAGAGCAACTGAGAAAGAAAGGAACAGCTGGTTTACTCAGAGGGTGTCTAGAAATGTAATTTACATGTGTATATTATTGCCTGAAGGAAAACCTAGCTGGACAGTCAATAGAATGATAAGTTTCTTCTAGCAAGGTCAGATGGACTCTGGAATTGTGGGAACATATTTCAGTCAGGTGAGTCCTCACTTTCCTGGGATTTATGCACCATGCCAGATATCAATAGGTCAAGAAGACGGACAAGCAGGAAAGTATGCATGAGTTTCCTGGACTTAGTTAAAAAAAAAAAAAAAAAAAAGACATTTTGGATTATAGAGAGTCAATAATTGAGCCCTCTAGATTGGAACATACCTTGCTAATCTCTGCTTGCGTAAGCCCAGGCGGGCTGGCCCCTCAGTGGGCTCACCTGCCCAGAGGAGTGCAAGGTGTGTCTGTGAGTGATCACACGACAGACGGCTGCTTATGGGAATGAATACAGGGAATACATGAGATGGGAATATGTGAGGATATGAGGGGATAAAGTTTCCTAATAATAATAATAATGGTACTAATAATGTACCAGGCATCATTTAAGCCCCTTGCAAATACTAGTTTACTGGAGTATTGTCTGTTGGTGACTCATATAAAATCCATCATTATAAGATCTTGCATTTATAAATTTACAGAGGAGTTTAGTTAATATATACCTACACCTTTTCCTTCAGGTCACAGTGTCTTTCTTTGAGCTTTTCCCACCATATGGTACTAATAGGTAGTGTTTATTAGGTTCATACTAATTGCCAGGTGCCTGTGCACACCAAATCTTATTTAGTCCTCACCAACAATTCTATGAGGTCACTGTTATTATCCTATTTCTTGTAGATAAGGTAACTGCAGCTTGGAGAGTTTATTTCTCAAGGTTAAGTGGATAGCAAGTGGCAAATCACTGACCGAGGACATACAGATTTGATGGGACGCTTCATGACAAGAATTAAGGGACAAAATGGTATTGCCAAAGCTATTATTGAGACAAAGTCCTTATCATTTCCTGGGTAGCAAGAGGACACTGGGAAATGTTCATTTACCTTCCTGCAGTCCTCTATCATGGCACAAACTCAGAGTTATCAGTGTCAAAATTAAGGTTTTCTTGAAGGCGATGAAGACACCTAGCATGTGAGAGTGTTTGTATTTATTTTCTGAGCCCACTTGTCTTTTCCAAAGATTATATTCATTCCAAAGAGCCATGGGCAGCAAACTGCACACTGAGACAAACACTAAGCCTAAAACATTGAATGCAGAACCTCAGTGCATAGGTAAACTATAACTGGATTAATCAGCCCTTACAAGTAAGAGTTTCTGGTTTAAAATGCATTCACACCATGAAATAGTCTGGGATAGCACTGTATTTTTCTTTTTAAGTAAACTCACTAATTCAGTATTTCTCCAATCAGTTATTCCAAACTGGCCCAATATTTATTGATTACTCCCCTGTGTCCAGCAAATGAGGCTGTCTGTACAAAGAGACCACTTATCCAAGCCATCCCTAAAGATACTGCATGCCAAGAAAATTAGCACCAGGTCGGGCCCAGGGATATACAGGTAATTAGGTGCAGTGACTGCTGAGATTTTAGTTCCACACATTCGAAGTAAGAGTCGCCTAATTGAAAGTGGTTTCCACAGAGGGATTTTTTAGCCTCCACTCAAGTCAAGTTTGGCAGCGAATGACATTTAATCAAAGGGGCTCCTGGGCCAGGGAATGAGTCAACACAGAATTTGAAGTTCCTCTTTTCGTGTGTATTTTTATTCCCTTGGGATAAACACATTAGCAGAAAAGACTGAGAGCTGAGCATGAAGGGCTATTCAGAATTCAGATACTCATTGCTGTGACAGTACTTGAAGTTCTGATGATGGAAACAGTAGGTAGCAGCCCCAGGAAAGCCCATTTTTGAGAAGAAAGAAGACCAAAAGCATTGTGAGCTTTGAGTTCAACCTCAGAGTTTCAATCCTTCCCTTTGCACAGGGAAAGAATTAAAAAATAGAGAACTACTAAACATAAAAGGGAATCAGAAATTTTAACCAACTGTGTTACATAATCTGACTTTCCAAGGTCTGGTGTACACGCTTCTCAATTCATTTACGTCCAGGATGTGCCTGTGAGTTTACCTCAAAACCAAGGCCATTTGACAAATGTTCACTGAGAGCCTATTCTATGCTAAGCCCTGTGGGGAAATGAAAGGACATAGGACAGATACAACAGCAGCAGGCTTTTGAATAAGAACAGGTGGATTCATAGTGTTAATATTGCCACATTACTGTGCAAATGTAGTGGACACTAAAACTACTCCTTTTGTCTGCTACACTCTTTCTTCTCCTTTTGCCATCTCCTTTTGTAACAGGGTGGCCTTCCCTTTAGTCAGCCTCTCCCTTATTCCCGGTTGTACAATGTCTTCCTGGACAGTCCAAGGAAAAGGGCCATGACCTACACACCAGGCCCTTCAGAACTCTTCCCAGGAAGTTTTGAAATTAGAGTTGCAGGTACCAGCATATCATATGTGAGAGCAGATCTGCAAAGGAACACCACAGAGGGGCAAGCAGAATGCATGGATGGGGACAGAGGGTGTGAGCTCTTGCCCCTGGTGGCATGGAGCATCCCCAGGTCCCATTCCTGAGTCCCTGGTCCTTCAGTATTTCTTTACGGATAGCTCTAGACTAGGATCTTCCCCTGGTTGCTGGGCCTCTCCCACCCTACCCGCCAACGCCCTCTTTTCCTAAGCATGCCCACGTCGATTTCCCATCTCCAGCAACTGAAAGAATCTTGGCCAGTATTATAACCTCAGGACAATTATTTAAGCTAGTGTAGCTTTATTTCCATTTCCTATGGAGTGAAGTACATACCTCATGGTGTTATTGAGTATTTAATTAGGTAATAAATAGGAAATACCCACATATAGTAAGTGCTCGATAAGCAACAGCTATTGTCATTATTGTTACTACTAATGCTGACAAGAGGCATCCCTGAAAAAAAAACACCAAAGGTCCCTATTATAATATAATAAATTGACATTATCCAACTTATACTTTGGTGTCATGTGTATCTGGTCAAAATAAATCCATCACAGAAAGTGACCATCTCTGAGTGAGCTAATATGTGCATAGTTTGGGGCTGAAGTATGGGGACCAGATCCCAGCATTGGGAACTCAATTGACATGCTGTCCACAGGTGAGCAGCCATTCCAGTTCCCATTAGCAATCTGCAACTAGCTGTCATAGGAAATCATCTGGGATGAGGGGTTGGGTCAGGCTTCACCTTCTAGTGAAGGGGATTTGGTCTGGCTTTAACCAGGGACATGTTGTAATGCAATGGGATTCATTTAATTTAACGAAAAAGCAAAAAATGGCCTGACACATGATTCAATAAAATGTTGGTGATGACTCTTTGTTCTATTCCCTCTGAGAACTTGGAGGTTAATAGTGACACAGTTAAATGTGCAAGCACTGATCTGCCATATTTTGATAAATGCTCGACATTCCATCTCTGAGGACGCTGCAAAACTTGAGTCCTATGACTTCCCCAGCCAGTTTCCAGTGTTTAAGGAATCCCACCTTGTCTTGGGAAGCTAGTCTCACAAATACTGTGAGTGCAGGGCACTGCTCTGAGCCCCTTCCATGTATTCACTCATTTAATCCTCAAAGTTCTTCAATGTAGTTACTTACATATCATTCCCATTTTACAGAGAAGGAAATAGAGACACCAATAAGGTAAATAAATTTTGCAAATTCATATGGCTAATAAGATTCAGACTCAAACCCAGGCAATCTAGTCTAGTTCATGTTATTAGCTCCTATAGAAACCCACCCACCACTACAACTACAGCTCGTCCTCCTGCAGGGCAATGCAGGGAAGCGAATGGACTCTAGAGTTATTTGGCTGGATGTAAGTGGTTGGGAATAGAAAGATGTCAGAGAATGACTTTCAGTGTTGCTGTTTGCAGAAAGGAGCCATCCACTGGGAGGGAGAATATCCCACATTCCTGACAATGCTCTCACCACTCAGCCTGAGGTTTGGGTTCCTGCGACTATGGGAGTGCAAGTGGGGCTGTGAAGGGTAAGCAAAGTGCACTGGGAGAGCTCTCTGGACTTGAGATTTTGCCCACTCAAGTCTTTTGAGTGGCATTAGACCAGTTATCTGTCTTGTTCCCACTTTGAAAACAGGGTTAATAAGATCTTCTGGGTCAATGAGATCTTCTAGGCTTTGCAAGCTATGGTGGGCTGAGCACTCTATACTGTGACTCTAGAGACATATACTCTGAAACGCACCCTGTTATCACCTTTTTCTAATCTCTCCCCTCGTAGGCCAGCCCCTCACCCCTCTGCTGCAGCACCCCGTTCCCTGGCTACCACTCCTAGCCTTCGGGAGTCCACATGACAATTGCCACCGTTCTAAGAATCCAAGGGAAATGTATTCTCTTTTCTGAAATTATTTTTGTACCTTTTTACATATGCTGTAAAAGTTTATTTTAAGAAACATCTTGGGGTCTAAATTGAGCTTAATTTTTCCATCTGGTTTGTCTCCATGTGTTTAGAAAATGTTTTTATGTTTTAGAAATCCAGGTTATGAGAAGAAATGTCTAGTTAGTTCAGGAGATTTGCCTCATTCTGTGGAAAAGCCTACTTACGCATTCAAATATGATCTTCTTAAGGGAATTCAGATCTTTTAGGATTTGACCTTAGGGTACAGATGGGGAGTTTAAGTGCAATAAACACTAGAACCATGTGGAAGAGAAAGTCATCTTGGGATTCATCTACTCTGTATCAGGCAGCAAGCTGAGTGAGTTGTGTCCCCAAACCTCAAGAAGGAATATGCCATCTCATGAGGATGGACACACGCAATGTTTGTGACCTCTCCTGTATACCTCAGTGATAACCTAAATGGAATTCAGCTCTATTTTGGGAACTGGAGGAGAGAATCAGACAGAGACCTCCAGATTGCCATGTTGGAGTCACTAAGATCCCCTCTCAAAAATGGTTTGAATCAGAGTCCCAAACAGAATGAAACTTTGGGTTCAGTTCAAAAGAGATTTTGAATTCTGATTCAATAGCTGTAAAAATAGATTTGTTTCAACTCAAACTAGTTTACTACTTTTGTTTAAAAAAAATTAAATAATTGAGGAGAGGAAATGAACACTTGGATTTGTTTTGAGGCTTTCAGACAGGCGGGGAGTGCAACTGGGTTGGTGTTTACAGGACAGGGTACACCCAGCACCTTGTGGGAAGGCAGACTTCTAGAAAAGGGAGGACATTATTCAGAGCAAGCCTGTTGTTTCTCGGATTTGGTGTATTCCCAAGGGCTTGCAAGCAAGTGGAGAAAGCCAGCCAAATTAGCTGGCAGAGAACATCAAAACTGGCTAAGGAATTTTAAAAGGCAGAAAAGACTTTTAATCAGGAGGTAGTACCCTGAGGGAGATCAAAAGCCTGTTAGATACAACTGTTAAGATGAAACTTAGCGCTAAAAGGGCCATTTGGATAATTAAAGCCTCATATGTGATTTTTATTGCCTCTATCCTTAGATGTCTCTGGAGAGAACAAAGGCCCCTGTCTGCATGGCTGGAGATGTGAGCAGGAATCCTGTTACCACACCTCCACCAGCGGGAAGCAATGCGGTTTGCAGAGGAGAAGGTGTTGCTGCCAGATACAGCCCAGAGCTCACAGCCTGGCAGCCTACGGGCCACACCTGCCTTAAAGAGAGGTGGGCTTTAGCTTGTACAGTGTTTACAAATCAGACTTATACATATGTTTTATAAATCTTTCTTTTAGTGGAAGGAATGAGAGTACAACTATGCTGAGAAACATGTATATTCATGTAAATTGCTATTTAAAAAAAAAACTTTTGAAAACTAAGAACCTGGGAAAGAACTGTGGTACATTAAACCAGGCCCTAAATCTTTAACAGATATTTTAATGAGTATATATTTATATTTTATATGTCAGTCATGTGTGTGGATGATTTCAAATTTCTAGATTGAAGTTATTAAATTTCAGCTTTCTTTTGGTGAAAAGAAAGATTCAGATGACTTAGTGGTGGGAAAAAAATTCAGTTCTGTGACTTCCCTTGAAAAACTGAAAGACCTGAAAGCTCCTTATTCCCACGTGGTAACGTTCGGCTGGACCTGAGTAGCATCTGCCCCCTTTAGACAAGGCGTGCAGTCTTGGTTTACTCCCAGCCTAGTGCTTGCATTATTGCTTATTTTAAACTTAACAGTCTGTATATCTTTATCTGTATAAATGCGGGAAACTAAGCCATGGACAAGTAAACAAACTGATGTCTTGGGCTAATATGACCTGAGGCCAATCAACAGTCAATTCCTGCCAAACTCCCTCGCTCAGCAAACGTCAGCCTCCTTGTTGTCACCTGGCTTTCTGACAGAGCTACCTACAGGGTGGGAGCGTGCTGGTCAGGGTGACACAATTGTCTAGATTGTGGGACAGCTATTTCGTATTGGCAATGGATAAATTGTGATTCAGACTTATTAGTCTTTGGTAAATTTTTTTCCAGCCTGAATCAGCGTTTCCAAATCCAATTAATTTTGGTACGTACATGAGAATGTTTTTATGAGCCTATGTGGCTAAGGGCCAGGCCCTCAACACTGGTTCATAGATGAAGGTAGTTTCACTTTGACAGGGCCTTTCTGTGTGGCAGCCAACTCCCCATGGCCTAAGCACAACAATCATGCCGGGCTACTTTTTCTCCAGCAAAACGTCAAACTCTTTCAGAAGGTTAGTGTGGGGATTCACTGAGTTATTACAAGTAAAGTAATAATGAAATATAGTGTATGTAATGTAACATACTAAAACATAGTAAATGCTCAATTAGTGTTACCTATTCTGATGATCATGACTATGGTTGTTGAAGTTGCTATCACCATTATATCCATTAAATAGGCCTCACTCCTTTTTTTAAGGTTTCTGATATTAAAAGATTATAATTCACTGGCTATGGGTTGCTGGAACAGAGAAATACAATAAGTTCTCTCCAATTCTTTAACTGATTTAAAGTTACTCTGATATAGCTCCTTTTCCCATAGGGTATTGAAAAGTGCGTTCCTGCATACCATCAAGGTTACTTAAGAAGAGAAGGAAAGAGGATCTCAAATGTAATGAGTACTTACTCCCTTTCAGCATCATTAGATAGAAAATAAGTTTGCAATGATATCTCCAATTCCAATCCAACACAACAGGATTCTCTCTCTGACCTAGACCTCTAGCTCTTCAGAGATTTAAGGGCCGCGGGAGGGTGAAGAAACAAGTTTCTTTATGTTCAGGTTTACCCCCAGACTGTTTCTTTCCAGGGCCTTGTCCTGGTTTGGACTGTGAATCGGGGCAGGTTCACTAGCGTCTGAGGCACTGAGGTGGAAGTGTTGAAGCCACAAGCAGAGGAGGAACAAGATAAGATTATACCCCAGGGAGAATTTAGGAAGCAAGACAAATTACACCTTGGGAAGGAAAAGATGGGTCAGAGCCTAACACTAGAGACACAGCAGGCAAAGAGGAATTTAAATGAGACTAAGAACAGAAACCAGAGCAGATGGCAGCTTGCCATCAGCAAATCTGAGCCCCAAACCAGTGGAGTTATCACTATCAAAATTTTCTGGCCCTACAAGGAGTTGGCTGGGTATTTAAGGGCAAAGATACAAGGATACAATGGATATAAGGATTTAGGACAAGAGTTCACTGATCCTCTCTGAGGCAGTAGGAAATGTCAGCAGCTGGGTTCCTAAGATTGCTAAAGCAATGCTTTAAGGATAAGCTGTAAAAATAAGATCTAGTACAAAGGAGAGCAGGCAACAGAAGCAATCTAAAAAAATCAAAGTAGGGATCCAGGAGAGAGACATAGAGGCAAGAGTTCAGGGACAGGGATTGGGAGGGCATGCAAAAATCAAAGAAAAAGTGGTAGGAGGCCAAGGAGTGAGGAAAAGATAGAAAGAGGAAGGGAGAAAGACAGGCTGGCCTTTGGAGTGGTTGATTCACAGGCTGACTGGTTTTCATGACTTACTTTAGGGATTGGCAAGTAGGGCATTCACAGTATCATGAGCAGAGAGAAAGGCATAAAGGTAAGCCTTTAGAACTAGCGCAAATACATAACAATGGTCCTCAAATTTTTATGAAGCCAATCCCGGGATGGACAGATGAATTGATGGCAGGATGACAGAATAGACGGATGGAAAACATATACAACCTATCCTGTTTAGGGTATCTCACATCCTGTTGTAGCAAGGCATGTACTGCATGGGCTTCTCGAAGCCTCGGTTTCTTCTTCTGCTCCATGAAGATTATACCACCTCCAGAAGCTGTGGGCGAGTAAAAAACCAGCCAACAGGAGGAATGCACCTAGCATGGTGGCTACCACATCATAGGTGCTCAAGATAGGACATTTCTTTGCAGATATTCTTGGTGCTCCTTGGCAGAGACAGACCTGTAAATCTGTAAGGCTGATTGGTGAGGCAGACTGGGTTCTGCCAGTGCCCTGCATGCAGCGGCACAGATTTAAAACACTTGACCACTTCCAGTGGCTGAAAAATAAAACAGAAACTCATTATACACTGGCCTTCCCTGCTAATCCAGACTCCGTTTTCTTCTTCCCAGGCTGGGAGCACCAATCTCCTTGCATCTCACTGTTTTCCAAACACATCCCTTCTTCCTGCCTCTTTGCTTCTGTTTGTACTTGTCCTATTTGGAAAGACCCTTCGACCTTATTCTTCCACCTGTCCAAGCCCTGTTTACCTATCCCAAAAGCTGCTTTATCTAACTTTCCTCCTTCCACCCTTTTCTCTGCTCCCATTGCTCTCTGATTTCACTTTCCCATATCCATTTACTGCAGGCTTGTTAAAACACATCGCTAGGTCCACTTACAAGTGTCTGATTCAGTAGGTAGAGAGAGGCTCCAGAATTTGCATTTCTAGTGAGTTCCCAGGTGATGCTAATGCTGCTGGTCTGAGGATCACTCTAGGAGAAACACTACAGAAGATACACAACCACATAATGGGAAGAGCCTGGGTTTGGACTCAGAAATTTGATCCTGGTTCTGCCATTTGCTACTAGCGTGACTTTGGGCATTCTGGGCCTGCATTCTCCAATCTGGGAGGATGATTCCTCTTGCGATTGTTTTGGGACTTAAATGAGATAACATGTAAATGCCAAAAGCAGGGTCCTCTGCACTGAGGAACTCAGTTATTATTAGCTCCGTAAGCAAAATGCCATTTGTGCTACTGATAAAGAAAATTTTCTGCCTTCTTTCTTTTGTGGCTGTGGCACTTTTGTCCTCGACAGAATCAGTTGATGGATTACCTCCCACATAACCAAAAGACTGAGAGGCAATGCACTCAGCCTGCTCGGAGGGCTGGCACCTGCTGCTTCATCTCTTTGTAGTCTGGTCACCACAACTTTGCTTCTGAAAAAGATCTTATAACTGCTCTTCTTGGTTCATTTCCCCTTGGTCCTCAATAATAAGTGTTATAATAGTAATAATTGTTCTGATTCGGATAGAGACATACAATCTACAGGGTACTTTGCCTATGTTACAGTACTTAAATCTAACAATGAGCCTGCAGGGAAGGTATTATTATCTCTCATTTCCTAGATGAGAAAATTGAGGTGCAGAGAGGTTAAGTTTCTCAAGTTCCCAAAGCTAGTATCAAAGAGCTGCCATATAACCCTTTTGGGTCCACATTTGAGTCATGCTGGGCAAAACCTACAATGACAGTAGTTTTATTCAATAACCTCGTGCAACACACACATCTCTTCCATTTTTCTACTGTCAAAAATAGATGGAATGAAAATTAAAAGTTATAATAGAACTTAGATAAAATGGATCAAGACAATGCTATATAATTCTCTGCATAGAAACAAGACATTTTGTTGCCAAAACAGGATGGTGTCTGAATCACAGGTAGGGGAAATTCCCCAAACAAGCCCAATCAGACCTTGCTGTCTGGACCTCCTGCTTTTGAGCACCTTTTTTGCTGTTGGCATACCCTTGCTCCTCCACTTCCATTGTTTGGGAAACCTCTTCACAATCTTGAAGAACCCAATTCAAACATCACCTCTTCTATCAAACCTTTCTCAGTGCCCCTAGGTAGAGGTAGAATTCCCTTCTCTGTGATACCATGGCCGGTGTGATCCTTGGGAGATGGGGCAAAGCTTTCTTTATCACTTCTTCCTGTTCCTCACACTGGCGGAGTCCACGTGGAGGATATCTGGTGGAGTTGTTTTGGGGAAGCTGCCTTTTCCCCAGGGCCAGCATGTGCTCTGGGTAAGACGTAGCCACTTTCAGCTTCAGGGATGGCCAATTGTCTTAAAAAAAATGAATTCCATATCCAGTGACAATATCAGTTCCTGGAAGGGCAGATGGTCAATTCAGGCCAAACAAGACAGGGGAAGACATTTGCTTCTAGAGGCTTCTAGAAGTGTTAGAAATTTCTTTGCTCTTCTGAAAGAGCCAATAAAGAAGATGGGTTCTCTTCCTCTGGAATCCCACCCCTCTCAGATATCCACTTGGAATTCCTCCAGGCACCTCAAACTCAACACTCGCCAAGCAGAAGTCACCACTTTCTAACTTTGCTGTTCCCCTGGTCTTTTCTGCATTTGTGAACAGCACGGAGACATTCAGGCACCTGGAACCTGCTGGTCATCGTGGGCTTCTCCCTCTTTCTGACCCCATAAATGTTCATCAGTAAGTCTTGCCATGTCTTCCTCCTAAATATTACTATAATTTCTCATCTCATTTTTTAAAACTGAACCATTTCATACATTAAAGAGGAAATTCTGAAGGTTAAGAAGAAATCAGACAGAAAGATTATATAAAAGTTATTCTAATTTTATAAAACTAATGTTACTTAATGACACTATGAATTTTCAAAGAAAGAATAAAAATTAAGAAATATTAATAATTTATGATGTTCTAAAACCAAATGAGGAATTACACAAAAGAAGTCAGTTTCTACTAAATCAGCCAAGACAGGGGACATCAGTAATCCAAATAATGCAAGCAGTGCCCTGTTTCAAATTTGATCCAGATTTGAGATGACCATACACAAGAAGTGGCTCTGCCGGAGTCAAATACATAGGGTATTAGAGATAAAAGCTAGACACTAGGAGCTACCTAATGTCGAGCGTGCAGCTCCATTTCCTGAGTAATTATTGGAGCCACAGGTGGGGGATGCAAGAGTTCTCGTGAGGCATCGCAGCTACTGGAATGCAGACACAAGGAAATTTTGCACTCTCTGGTATAATACAGAAACAATTTCACAACGGGATAAATAATTATTCCTTTAAATTTTTCTCTTAACCCTAGAGAGAGGATATTTTATAGATTGGCTGTAAAATTGTAATGTTTGGGTTTTTCATTTTATCTTTGGTTTCCTGTCTACCCTTTATGAATCTGTATCTGTAGCTATAGGAGTGCAGTCTTGCACTGAATCCTCGAACACTGTACACATGGAACATGTTTAACATTTTGCCAGTTGAAATCCATAGACATAATTTGTATTGGTACTGAAATTGTGGGGGTATAATGAAAAACTAGACTTTTATTGTTGATATTGTGAGGATCTTAAGATGCTACATAGCATCATAAGAAACTTACCAAACCAACTGGTACTTAATATTCTGCAAGTTGAAACTTAGCTTATTTTTTAAAATTTACCCTTTACTTTCCCTGTTTTGGGCCCTCATCATGTCTTTCAGGACTATTTCAAAGCTTCCTACTGATTTCCTTGCTTTCAGCCTAACTCCATTCAATCAGACCTCTGCACTACTCCAGGTTCAAGTCTGACTATAATTCCCGGCAGCTCGGAATGTTTCTATGGGTCCCCATCAGATACAGGATAAATCTCAGCTTTCTTAAAATGATATGCAATTCTCTTCATGATCTGGTCTCTCCCTACTTCCTCAGTCTCACCTCTCCCCAAATCTACTCCCTAATAATCTACACTCAAGAAATACGGAATTTATATTAATACCATATTCTTTCTTGTCCTACTGTCTGCCCATGCTGAGTTTTTCACTTTAATGTCTTTCTTCCCCATGTCCATGTGGCTGACACTTTGTCTTTCTTCCAAAGTCAAGGCAAGTACAGCTTCTCTGTAAATCCTTCCTCTACACTTCAGGCAAAGTTAGGATCTCCTCCTGCCTGTGCATCTTGTGATTCCAGCCTTGAGTATTCCTGCGTCTTTCTGCCTGCTAAGGTCACCTTTTCTTTATAGTCAATACCGCGACTCTCCACCACCAGACATCCTAAAATTCCCTGCAGGATGAATCATCATTGTATTTCAACAATTAGTTCTGCATGTGTTGTGGACAACCCTTCCACCAACTCCTCTCTCCCCTAATTTCATCAGTTGATGTCCTGGTTCTCCCCACTCCTTTTGTAAAGACGCTAACAGATAGGGTGCAGTCTTACCTTCCATCTCAACTCCTGTTTTCATTCTCAGAAACTTCAGCATTTGTGTGGATGACCTGCTTAAGCCCCTGTGTTCTGAACTCCTTTATCTTCTTGTCACAAAGAACTTTCCATTACTGCACTTTAGCCACAAAATTCCAAGGTCACACCCTGGAACTATTATCAGTATAAACTAACCCACTCCTAAAATTACAAATGCTTAACCTTACTCTCTAACCACAACCTTGTAGCCTTCTGGCTCAACTGTGCAAATAATACTATACACAGTCTTCACCTACACCCTTAATATCGATCTCCAAAGTGCATACAGCTTAGGCATTGCAGGAGAAAATTTATTAGACTGTGGGGAGAAACTATTCCAACTTCCATTTATATTTCTACTCATCTTTTGGCATATGTTTTATCCTGTACATGATATACTAGTAGAATAATTCATTAAAATAGTTTTATGTACATAAATGAGAGCATGAACTCTGCAGCGCGACTCCGTGAGTTCTAATCCTGTGGCATTTACTAAATGTGTGACCCCGAGAAAGTTACCTAAGTACTCTCTGCTTAGTTTTCTCATTTGTAAAATTGTATAGCAAAGGTTTCTACTTCATAGAGTTCTTATAAGTTTCCAAAGTTTGAATGAGTGAAGAAGCACTTTGCTCAGTTCTGGAACATAGAAAGTACATGTAGTGTTAAATAAGCAAACACCCATGCATGTATGTATGAAGGATATATGCCCAAAATGTTTTAATTTACAGGGAAGACCTATTTACAAACTATGAAGGCAATTCCTCTTACCTATTTTGACACCATTGTCTTCTACCATAAAGTCTTTTCTCTCTTTGTTTTCTTCCATGTCCAGTTTGGATAACACCATCCTGAGTTCCCTGCTCATTCTCCCCTATCATATATGCTTTTATTAATTCAAAAATCTGGATGAACTTAAACACTGCCACTGTTGGGCCTGTACCCAGAACCAGTATTACTGAAGGAAAGGTAAGTTGGCAGGCTGGTGTCTCTCCACGTTGCTGATCACCAGCATCACCTGGCTCTCTACCCTGACTGTGCGTCCTTCTCAGTTCTCGGTGGTCTGCCTCATTCAGCAGCAACTATTTCATATCTCTTCCTCTCCAACCCTCCCAACCCCCCTCTCTCTATTGTATTTTCAGCTTGCAACATTTGCCTCTTCTTTCACTGAAAAAATTTGAAATCTTCAAAAGAGCTTCATAGCACACAACCAGTTCTGGAAATCTATCAACATCGCTCACAATGTCTTCTTTTCTTCTGCAGTTGCTACAAAGGACGAGCTCTTTCTTTCTCAAAGGCCAAGATCTCCCACTTGAGGTCTGGACCCCTACCCTATGACCTCAACATGTCCTTAGCTCCTTTAGTGCTACCTCCTTTTTCCTTATACCTCCCTACTGGGTCACGTTTTGCACTATCCAAACAGGCGTTAGTATTTCCCATCTTAGAAACAAAAGAGAAAAAAGAAAAGAAAATATCTGTGGCTCTACAATACCCTTCAGCTATTACCTTGTTTCTCTCATCCCTTTTATAGTCAAAATTCTTGGAACCTCATCTTTCTACCTCCTTCCATTCATTCTTCGAAGAGCTCTGTCCTGAATTCTGCTCATGACCACACTGGCAATGCTATTTGAAAGATCTATGGGCCTCTGCTAACTAAATGCATGTTTCTCTGTTCCCACCCTCCTCCACCTCCCAGCAAGATTCCACACCGGTGACAACTTCCTATGGCTTCAACACTTCCCTGGTTTCCGGGGCACATTACTTATCATCAGACCTTGGTTGATGTTTCTATCTTTTTTACTGAGTCCTCTAACTTTATTTATCTTCCAAATATTGGAGAAGCTCAAGTTTTCTTGGATAGCAGTTCTAGCTCACATAGTCTCATATTTTTCACTCTCTCTCTCCACTCTGTAGGAGATTGCACTCATTCCCTCTGGCTTTAAATACCATCTCTATGTTCTTGACTTCTCTATTTGCGCTCCTCTTACAGCATTATTCTTCAATAATCTATTGATTTAATCTCTAGAAGAGTACTAGAATTTGTCACCTACAGTAAATCACCCTTTACCTGACCACCACCCTAGTATCATAATTACTTTTTCTATCTTTTCTTTTGTCCCGTGTTTACTCAATCCAGTCTTCAAATAACAGTGAGAGTGATCTTTTAAAAGCATAAATCGGTTTAAAGCTCTTCAGGTCCTCATTGCATTTCAAATGAAATTTGCATTCCCTGCCTTGACCTGTGAGTCCTCCTCGTGTTCTGTCCCCTGCCCACCTTTCCAATCTCCCTTTGTGTCATTCTTCCCCTTGGGCACTAAGGTGCAGCCACACTGACTGATCCCCAAACACACCAAATTTTGTCCAACACTGAGACCCCAGTGTACCCTGCTATACCCTTGACCTGAAATGTTCCTCCCAACCCTTGCAGCCTGGCCCCTTCCTTTCAGTCTTCAAGTCCTAGTGTAAATATCGCCTTTTGGGGGATGATTCCTCCTTTCTCTTTAAATCAGTGTCACATCAACCTCATTATCCTCCATTCTTATTCTTTGTTTCCTTCTTAGCTTTTTCCTCTTTGCAATCACATATCTGTTTACCATTTCTTGTCTGTCTCTTAGACAAGCATATGTCACTAAATAGTATACTCAGCTCTGAGCACATTGGCAATCAGTAGGGTCTTATACTTCAGAGTCAAATCTTTGCTCCAGCATTTACTATCTGTGGAAACAGAGCAAGGTTTTTTTTTTTTTGAGACAGAGTCTCACTCTGTTGCCCTGGCTAGAATGAGTGCCGTGGCATCAGCCTAGCTCACAGCAACCTCAAACTCCTGGGCTCAAGCAATCCTTCTGCCTCAACCTCCCGGGTAGCTGGGACTACAGGCATGCACCACCATGCCCGGCTAATTTTTTCTATATATATTTTTTTAGTTGTCCAGATAATTTCTTTCTATTTTTTTGGTAGAGACAGGGTCTCACTCTTGCTCAGGCTGGTCTAGAACTCTTGACCTTGAGCGATCCACCCGCCTCGGCCTCCCAGAGTGCTAGGATTACAGGCGTGAGCCACCGCGCCCGGCTCAGAGCAAGGTTTTTTAACATCTCTCTGCCTTAATTTCCACATCTAGGCAATGAGAATGAGCATATGTAACCTTATTGGGTTAGTATGAAGATAAAGTAAGATAATATACTTATAGCTTGTAGAGCAATGTTTAGTAGAAAGTAATTACTGTTATTACTGCTACCACTACTGGTGATGGTGATATTATTATTGGTAGCATTCAATATGAGTGAATAAAAATGCAGATTCATGTTATTGTGCAACTAGGATGTGCCAGGCACCATGCTATTTGCCGTCACATATGCTCTATGTTGAAAATTATATTCTCCTAACAACTTAATGACATAGATAGCCTTATCGCCAGGAAAAGGTATTCAGAGCATTTGAATAACTTTCCCAAAACTACGTAGCTCCAAAGTGATGGGACCACAATTTGAAACCAGTTTGCCTCCGAGTCTCGTGCTGTTTCTAACAATCCACTGTCTGTGGATCAGGTCCAATCTATGGGATCTTTTTAAAGTTACAGATTCTTGGTGTCATCCCTAGAGATTGGGATTCTTAGGTCTGATGTAGGATCCTGAACTTTGTGGCTTTCACAAGAGCTTTGATGCCCCTAAAATGGGACCCACTGCCCTGTCCCAGCACTGCTTTGTGGTTTACTGGCTTTGCCCCTTGGCTCTGCGATGACAGTGTGAGTCCTTACGGGGCCACAGCAAGAGGGTAAAGAGGTTGTCTTGGCAGATCTTTCACTGTCAGCACCACAACCTGAACTACCACGCAGGCCTGAGTGTGGCCCATTTGTGGCTGCATCACCGTAAACCCAACACCAGAGGCTGCAAAATACCACAGTCTCACCCTAGTGTTTTGAATTTTTATCCTAAATCTGGACATAAGTCTAAAAGCAACTTCTAGGAAGACTTGGGCAAAAAATGGTTTTGTTTACATCAGGTAAGAAAACAAAGTGATAAATAAATCAATATCTAATTGATTCATTATGTTACTTCGTTAGAGACCCCAGAAATAGAGTTTGTCTGGGAGAAGTTTAGGAGATGCGATCTGGAAGAGGCAGGCAACCAAAGCCGTAGGGACATGTTTGTAGAAAGCTCCGAGTACCACTAAATAAAGGACCAGATGTTACCACAAACTGCTCCATGTTTGAAAAATTCTTCTGCAGAGTTCTGGCCAGGAAAAATCATTGACATCTTCTTGAAAACATGCTGGCAATTAGATACCTAAGTTTTTTTCAGTTATCATGCCGCGTTATCACTTCTCTCAAGCCAAGTAATAACCAGGTTTGGCCACGTTTCAATACAAATTTGGAAATGTTCAAAGAACATTGGAATTATATTCCCAAATGATTCTTTCAACTTCTGTCCTTGTTTCTATGGCCTAGAATTTGTCCAGAACAAGAAAAATAAAGTTGTTATCCTTAATTATATGTAAATCCAGAGACCATCACAGGTGGGCTAGTGAAAACTTGTTCTAGAAACATAAGGCTTCTGACAGGACGTGGTGGCTCACTCCTGTATCCTAGCACTCTACTCTGGTGGCCAAGTGGGGAGAATCACTTGAGGTCAGAAGTTTGAGGTCAGCCTGAGCAAGAGTGAGACCCTGTCTCTACAAAAAATAGAAAAAATTAGCTGGGTGTGTTGGCGCACCCTTGTAGTCCTAGCTACTTGGGAGGCTGATGCAGGAGGATGTCTTGAGCCCAGAGTTCTGAGTTGCAGTGAGCTATGATGATGCCACTGCACTCTAGCTGGGGCAACAGAGCCAGACCCTCTCTGTAAAGTAAATAAATAAATAAATAAGGCTTCCATGCAACCAGTTATTAAATCCTTTGGGAAAAGTCAGGCTAGACATGAGTGGAGGAAGAATTCTCTGCCAAGAAAGATTCAGGATCAGTCTCCTAGAGGGAAAAAGGAAAGAATGGTTGATATTCAGACTTATTAATATGTCTGTTTACAGCCCATTGAAATGGCCCAGGGCTGCAGTGGGCAGCATTCCCAGATCCTACTGTCTGAATAGGCTAGTCTGTGCTGTAGTATCATAAGAAAAAAAACCAAACCTCAAGGCTTAAAAGAACAAAATTTCTACTTCTTCATGTTCCGTGGCCACAGAAGGTTGACAGTGGGGCTCAGCTCGAGAACTCCAGCTGATGAAGCCTCCATCTTAACATGTATTTCCCTAACTAAGTCAGTAGAGGAAGATAACATGATGCACCTTATCCCTGCTCTTAAATTATTTTGCCCAGAAGTGACACATGTCATTTCCAACTACATTTAGTTCAAAGACCTGGTCACAGGACCACACCTATGTTTAAGTGTAGGAATCCTCCACATGCCTGAAGGCAAAAGAGCACTGGATATTGGCGAAAATTAGGAATGGATACCACACAGACTAAGAAGCTTCGTGTCCTGGATGGAAACTCTGCTAGCACTCAAGGGGAAGGAAATGAATCGGCAGGCCACCTAGGTGAGGAGGGGCTGCTTGGCCCTTGTCCACAATGCAGAGCAGAAGCTGCTTGTGCCAAATCGAATGGTACAGGCACACAGATACTGCAGCAGTGTGAGGCCCTCCTTCTGCCCAACACAGGCTCTGTGACTGTGCATGGATCCCTGTTGAGGTGAAGAGGCAGGAATGTGAAGGCTGTGGCCTGGACAGGAGCTGTCAGGTGCAGATTCTTTAAGGAGTCCCTTAAAGGGATTAGGTAGGGAGGCAACAGTTCTAAAAATTACTGCAAAAATGAAGTTCTGATGCTCTCACAATATTAAAGGCTGACATTGATTGATAAGTAATGTCAGTGTGGCTGCACCTTGTGGCCAAGGAGGAGGATGGTGCACACTGAGACTGAAAGGGTGGACAGGGGCCAGAATGTGTGGAGGCCTTGCAGGCCAAGGCGGAGAATGCAAGCTTTACTTGAAATGCAATGAGGACCTGAATGGCTGTAAGCCAATTTATGCTTTTAAAAGATCACTCTCACTGCTGTTTGAAGAATGGATCGAGTAGAAATAGGGCAAAACAAAATGCATAAAAAGCAATTATAATATTATGGCAATGGTGAAGTCAAAAGTGATGGTGATTTACTCCAGGCGAGAGATAGGCTCCAGTATGATTTTGGAGGTTAAACCAACAGGACTTGCTCATATGGTGGGTGCAGGAGAGGAGAGGAATCGAAAGTGACTTGCAAGTTTTTGACTTGAGTAACCAGGAGATAATGGTATAATTTATCGAAATGAGGAAAGAAAAGTAGAAGCCTAGGTATTAGAAAAAATCAGAAGTCTAATTTTGAATATACTAAATATGTAATGGTTATGATAATTTCAAGTAGGGATATCAAGTAGACAGGTGGATATCTAAGAACAATGATCCAAGAAGAGCATAAATGTAGAAGTCAAGGACACAGAGATGATATTGTCCTAAACATTTGTATTTATTTACTCAATATGTATTTATTGAGTGATAATAATGTGCTTGATACTGGAAATACAGAGGAATATATGAAAGGTCCTGGCTTTATAGACTTCCCATTCTAATTGCTTTCTGCATACCCTTTAATCCTCAGGGCAGAGGTGGACAATGGGATCATTCCCTGTTTATCAACAGGGAAACCAAGGCACAAAGAAGTCTTATACAGCCAATGAAAGTGGTGGGTCTGGGGTTTGAGTCTCCTCAAAATGACTGCAGAGCACATGACTTCAATCACCATGCTATGCTGCCACTGCTGATGCCTGAGAACATTCTTGTCTATTCTCAACACACGAGACAATGGCGCTTTGAAAAAGGGAGTTAAAGAGCAGGCTGTGTGCTACTGTTAAGTCAGGTGGAGAGCCACATGCTAAACTCAGTGCCAGATCGTCCTGTGTGAAGCAGCACTAAAAGCCTCGAGCCTTCAAAATTTCCACTCTCTCTGTCTGTTCACTCTAAACTAGAGAAGTTCAAGAGTCTGATGATCCCAGAAAGACATGAATCAGGAGAACCTGGCCTCAACCTCCAAGCCCATCTTAAGGCAGTGCAGGGGACTGGCACCCAAATGGCATATGTTGGAGTCCCAGTGTCTGGAATGTGGGGCAAGTCACTTAACCATTCTGAAACTTAGTTTTCTCATCTGCAAAATGAGCTTAAGAAGAGCATTTTCCACATAGGTTTATGGTAAGATTAAAAGTGATAATGCCGGTAAGTAGAGTCCTGGAACATAAAATGCCCCCAATAAATTATTATCCATAGTGTCAAACGGCCTGATATTCCTTTTTTACGTAAGAGTGCAGAGGACCTTAGCTAGCACTAGTTTAGGAAATTCAAAAGAGTGAGAATTGTCTGTGGAATGGGAGAGTGGTTACAGGACAGTGCAAATTGCCTTGCCCCTTCTCCTTTGGCCAAGTAGAAAGGACTTATCCCATATTTCTCTCTAAAGTCTGCTTTGTCAGGCTTCTAGCACTTGCTTCTGTTCTAATCACATTTTGTCTAATTGACATCAAATTCCAATTCATAATTACTACAGGGAAAAACATTCACCAGGCAAGACTTCTCTTAATTCCTGGTGGTATGTAATTGAGGAGGGAGTTTCCTGGGCCTGGGAAAAATCCTGTTAGTCCAAGATTTAATCAAGGAACATGGAGACTCATATATAAGCAACTGAGCGACCATGATTAGGAGAATTTTCCTTCAAAAGCTATTGGTTCCCTGAAGGAAACATATCAAACACTACCATAGAGGGAATTTAGGACAATTTGCTCTCAAGGGACTCAATTATTTCTAAATATATTTTCAAATAAATGAGACTTACTTAAACCATTTATCACCATAGCAACTAAGCTGGCAGGGTTGGTAGGAGTTTTCGCTTGTACCAACTGTGAAATATGCTTATTGCTTGCAAGTCTTTATAAAAAGGTGCTACATTGAATAAGAAAAGCAAAAAATTAGTGAAGGCTCAAGGAAATTAATAGGTAAAGGAATGATGAGAGAATTTGCAAAGATATACAACTTTACTCTGAGTGTTAAAGAAATAATAATGATACTACTAATAATAAAATTCCATTAGACAGGACCTCATTATGCCCCCAATTTTGTTATCTCTTAAGTAAATTGATTTTCTTAAAATATGAATGCTTTCTTCTAATCATATGTCCCAGCATATGTGGTGCTTAAAAGGTGACGGTCTAGAGATGAAGAGACTTGGGTTCCAGTCTTGATTCTGATGCCAATTAGCACTGTGTGTATTGGGCAAGACTTTCAGCTGTTTCCTTTTCTATGTGACAAAAGGGTATTGGGTTCTAACGCTACATTTTTGAACTTCTTTATGGCTTTTGAAAATGTCTTTCCCTGTTTGTACAGTTGCAATTTACTTATTCACTTGTTAAAGTTCTAGGAAATGAATCCAGTGTTCAGACTCATGAGCTACATGCATATGCAAGACCCTGACTCACCACCCGTCTTTGCAGAGATTCAACGAAGAGAAGGGAAGGTTGGCCACTACAAGGCATTTTTGAAGAAGGGAAGAGGGCAGGTATTTATCGAGAAACTTAGTATGTATGGGCACTTTAATATATTGTCTGCTGTAATCCTTACAACTTTATATGTTTAGGATTATAATTATAGAACTGAGGAAAGAAAAAGTTAATCCATTTGCTCAATGTCCCACCAGCAGCAAGTAGTGGAGCTGGAGCTTTCACCCATGTCTGCTTGACTCCAGATCTGGACCCAGCAGGCTGCCTGTCCTTTGAAACCATCAGGCTCAAAGGCATGATGGAGTGGAAAGAGGCACAGCCAGGGAGTCAAGACCTGAGCTTCCAGTTCCAGCACTGTCACCTACTTGCTGGCTCTCTGTCCTCAAGCAAGTCCGTCCTGTCCTTGGGCTTTCATATCTTTATCTGCAAGAGACTTGGTCATAGGAGTGACCACTTCCCAAGGGAGTGGGCAATCTCAGATGAAAGCAAATGAGAAAGGCGTCGCAAGGAGGAATCAGAGGGTGAGAGTTCAGACCCATTGTGACCATGGGGATTTACTGTGGGTGGTAGGGAGGGGACCATCTGTGGAAGAGCAGGTTCAGCCTTTTGAAAGCAAGGATGAGCTTGGGTAGCATGGGTTTTGAAAAGATTCATTCAGCATTCACACCAGGAAACTGAAGTCAGGCACTGAAATGAAATAAGCTAGAAAAGAGCTTTCTGGCAGCCAGAGTGAGGTTTACCTTGACAGCAGCAGGCTGCACTCAGCTCTCTCTGTAGGTTTCTGCAGGTAAGTTACGTTCAAGCAAACCCAGTGTCCAAACATGAGAAAAGCATAATCTACTGGAGAAACAGACCTTGCTTAAACATTTCATTACTATCTTTATGGGGCTCCCTTTTCAAATTATGTCATACTGCATTGATAGGGAAATTATATTTTCATTGGAACCATCCCTCTACCTTTTCTGTGCACCCCAAAGGAATAATCGTCTTCAGTGAAGGGAAGAAAACACAACCAACCCTCACCTCACCCCTGGGAGCTTTTCATCAAGGCTCAGTAACTCTGTCAAACACAGTCCAGTTCTAGATCCCTAACTGGTGAATTAGAAGAGAAGCCATTGGTTACATTTCTTGGACATTATCCCTCTGAATGCAAGTGGAAGGGGGAATTTCTAAGAAGAATAACATAGTAGAAAGATCATAGACCTGGAGTCAGCCAGGGAGGAGTTCAATCCTGACTCCTTCACTTACCAGTTGTATGACTTTAATAAATTACTTAATCACTCTGTACTTCATTCTCCTCCTCTGAAAATGATTAGGGAAATTCTAACACTTGTCAGTTTCTAAGGAGTTAGTGTGGAGATGAAAGCAAAAGACAAAGCAAGGAATTGAAAATGAGAAACTTGGGAAGACGCTGGGGAACAAGATTCGAAGCAGGGTGACGTTTCGAGGCCGGAACGTTGATGGGATTAATAGTTGGGTATCCAGACACTGTCCACAGTCATATATGGACTGGCAGGAGCTGAGGGCCTGATCCCCAGACAGCTGCAGAAGTATTGGCAAGCCTGGTGCTGTGACTGTTCACATTGTGACCAAATCACCAAGATGAACGGGGAGATGCAGAAGCAAGAAGTTCTCAGACTCCATGAGCAGTCACAACCTCTAAAACAATTGCCTCAAAACCAGAATGATAAAATGAGGACTGTATGAAGGAGCTCAGGTACGAGTTGCTTTATTAATAACACGATATAAATTTTGCATTCCAGGGGCTACAAAGGTGGAGAAGCCACGTGAAGCCCTCCGATTGTTCTGCATGTCCTTCCCTTTGCTTTCCTGTCAAGAATCCCAGCAATGACAGTTTCGCTGCTCTGCACACGGTATTCATCCAGGCATCCCCCTCACCTGAACTCAGGAAGAGTTTATGAGCGATGCTCTTCTGAAAGTAGCAGAGTTGGAGTGAACAAGGGCTGTTCTTCCTCCCACAGAAGGTGGTACTGCATCCCCTCTCCTGCTTCTTGAGTCCGTGCTGGGCTGAGAGGACACCGCCTAGTCTGCCTCCATGGTTTTGGCACACTGTCCTCTGCAGCGGCACATCCATGCCTGGGTGGCATGGGAGAAGACGGCCAGGGCCCTTCACATAAACCCAACCGTGGCAAACCAGATGTGTAACCCAGAAAGGCGCTTTGAGCAGCCTCTGTTCACAGTCCTAGATCACTCTCTTTCCTTATGGCTGGGCTTTATACTTGCGTAGTTAATAACCATCCATCTAGGCTATTTCCAGTTTCTTTTTTTTTTAAGTCTTAACTTTGGATTTTTTAACATTTGTTTCTGAAATAATTCCAAACTTACAGAAATTTTCAAAACTAATACAATATACTTTCATATTCACTTCACCATGATTTAGTTGCAGGAAGCAAGAACATGTAAAGAACCCTCATACATCTTTCATCCAGGTTCACCACTTGTTAAGTTTACCACATTTGCTATATTACTTGCTACCTCTCATGTAATCTCCCTTCTGCGTACATACGTATATGATTTTCCCTGACCCATCTGAGAGCGTGTGGCAAGCATTGTGCACATTTACTCCTGCATTTCTGTATTTCCTAGTAACAGAATATTCTCTTATATAATTTGAGTGCAGTTGTCAATACCAAGAAATTTAACATTGATACCATGCTATCATCTAATCCACAGTCCACATTCAAATTTGGCCAATTTTTCTAATGATGCTCTTTATTTTAATAACATTTTTTTCCTGGTCAGATTTCATATGCTGCCTTTAGTTGCCATACCTTTTTAGTCTCCTTTAATCCAGCATTGTTCTTCCATCTTTCTTTGTCTTTCACAAATGACATTGACATTTTCAGAAAGTACAGTACATTGTACATTTTTGTAATGCCTCTCAGTTTGAGTTTACCTGATGTTTCCTCATGATTACATCCAGGCCATGCCTTTCCGGCAGGAATATCACAGAAGTGGTATCATGTCCTTCTCAGGCAGCATGATGGGAAGCACAGGATGCTGGTTTGTATCATTAGTGAGATGTTCACTCTGATCACTATGTAATTTCTCCTGCTCCTTATAATACCATACGAGGGTATGGATCAGGGGTACCCAAGCCTTTTTGCACATTAGAATCATCTTGAAATTAAACAAGAACAAAACCACAATCTTGAATGTCCAGCTTTCACCCTAGATTAGTAATTCCCAAACCTTGGCTGTACATTGGAATCACTTGGGATGATTTTTAGAACACTGATATCTGGCTCCCACCATCAGAGATTCTCACTCACATGTTATATTTAGTGTGGATGTGGCCTAGACATTAGAATGTTTGAAAAGCTTTCCCTGTGAAACCAAGGACGAGAAGCACTGCGTTAGACCTATTACATTGAGTTTTCTGAGAGTGAACACTGAAATGTTTCAAAGCTCTCCAGGGAATCTTGATGAGCAGCCAGGATGGGGAGCCACAGGTGTATACCCGGAAAGTTAGCATCTGCCGTGAGCCAGAAGACACCTGAGGCTGCATTGGTTTTCTCAAGATCACACCACTGATCAGTGGAGGGGCCAGCCCTAGCCTTCTTTCCTGCTAACTGTAATTCTTCTATGAATGAAGCCAAACTCAGTTAATTGATGATACCTGCTTCACCTGGGAGGGGACTAGAAGTGGTATGTTTCTGCTTTCAGCCCAGGAAATCTCAGAGAAAAGTGGATAGCCATGTTCAGGTTGTTCTGTTACTGACTACATCATTTCTATTCAAAGTATGGTCCATAGAGCAGTAACATGGACATCAGAATGTCAGGCCCCACCTCAGACCTGAATCAGAATCTGAACTGCAACAAGATCTCCAAGTGTTTTAAATGCAAATTAAAGTTTGAGAAGCACTGGACCATGCTACAGTGCAGTAATGCTGAGATTGGCAAACTTTTAGACTTTGTGGGTCATATAGCCTCTGTCACAATGACTCATTCTTCCTTTGTAGCACAAAAGCAGACACAGACAATATGCAAATGCATATGCAAATGCACGAGTTCAGATGTGTTTACAACAACAGGTACCAGACCGGATTTGGCCTGTGTGCCATAATTTGCTGATCTTAGCACTAATGCAATGAAGCAAGTTTGAGAGAAAATGATACAGGCTCACAAAATTGGGATATTAAAATTCAGACTCTGGCTCTGGCACTTACTGGCTTTGTGACCTTGGAACAAATTACTTAACCCCCTGGGCCTCATCTGTAAATTGTGTAAAGAAAACTTTACTGTGTGGGGTTGAAAATGATCAAGGAAGAGGGCGTGTTAAATGTCTGGCATGAGGAAGGCACTCGTGAACATCAGTTTCCTTTTTCCTTGCAACTCTCTCTGTGTACAAACTCAATGAATCTAGCAGTGTTTTCACCAGGGCAGGACAACACAGATAAACCAAACACACTTTTGTTCAAAACAACATTTTAATTTGGCTTTGTAAGGTTCTTTTACATGTATTTTGATTGTTTTGAAGTCTGACCACCTGAAAATCTTCAATATGTCTAATTAAATGATGATGTCGAAGTACAAGACCCAGCCTCAAATACTGGATCCATCAGCTTGATCCTTCTCCCTCCCCACCTCATCCTTTCCCTTAACCTGTCTCTACAGCTCCTTTTCTCTAGAAGATAAAAGACATCCGCTCCAGCCGACCTCTTTCTCTAAGTTCAAGTTTGTCTGACTCATAACTTCCTTAAGGGAGAGAAGAAAATAGAAAGTGAAATGATTCTGCTTAAAAGACCTTGATGAGTTAGGTTTGAGAGAAAGTGGTAGCTCCGGATGAAGGATGAGATTTCCAAATATTTGTAATAGGATGATTCAACAGCAGACAAAAATGTCAAATAGGACTTAAACCACGTCGAAGATGGTCTACGGGGTAATGGTGACAGCAATTAAGGAGGAGGTAGTCCGTGAGCAATGACATTATGATGGTACATAACCTAAACTAATTATAAAACAAGGGTACATGCAGGAGACTGATTGGTATCTTTTCTAAGCAGCTTGGACGTCAGCAAGAAAATATAATTCTTATTTTAGTTGTCATCAGATTGGTAGCAGGAAGCTGATGGACGAACACATATGGAGGGCCACAAAAATAAAACTTTGAGGACACAAGGAAAGTAATAAAATGAGATAGAGTCACACCATCTTAAAGGCTTATTCAGTACAGATAACCCCTACACAGAATCCTGGGAAGACAGCCTGTTCATGGTGGTGTTCAGTTAGAGAGGGCTTACACTTTTCTGAGATATCTAACTTATTATCAGGCAACTCTAGTACAAGCAGCCCTGGGGATTTCATTTAGGATGATAATTTGGTCACCCTTATTATTCTGTTCTCTCTGAATCATGTCCATTGAAGTGATCAAGAAAATACAGGGTGTCCCAAGAGTAGCCATACATAGGGTAAATGGGTAATTATAGCTAAAGGTAGCTTTATTTACAAAATATTCATCATAAAACTTTCCCTTCATATGGAGACTTTTGGGACACCCTGTATAATTGAGATCCCTGGATCCTGGAAAGATTGCTATTCGGATTTTGAAAAGGCTGGAGTGTGGGCAATTGAGGTAAGAGAATGGTAAACCCTTCCATTTTACCATATACAAAGAGAAAACACATCTGAGAAATAAGTGGATGCAAATCCCTACCAGAATTCTAAGCTAAAAGAGTGTGGATTGTGTGTGAGAGTTGGCTGTAAGAGTGAAAGAAATTGACCTTGATTCAAGAAGCTTACCAGGGTTGAAGGCTATGGATCCCACTCCAAAGTTATACTCAGCCTGGGATGCTGTCCTGTCCTAGAGGACAGGAGGTGGGGATAAGGGGATCTGGGTCAGTGACCTTTAGGTTATATATAACACAGAGATGACTTTTTAGCATGGCTGTGATGTTTCCTTGCCACTCTTGTATGTAAGAATAAACAAAAACTACCAGATGAAAAGATTCAGCAGTTCAAAAGAAAAGGAATAATGGTAAGGAATTGTGATAAATGTCAACGTTTATAGTTAATCCTTTCAATGAGATTTCAGATGACATTGTAGGAACAAGTTGTTACAAAAGAAATTTTCAATGTCAGGAAAACATTTTTTCACATAATAAACCTCCTCGCTAATTTTTAAAAAACACTGTGGAAGTAGTAACTTACAAGTTGGTTAATGAAAGAAATTGAGAAGATGAAAGAATTGAGGTCAAAACGTTATCCTAGAACTCAGAGGAAAAAGATAAGAATATAATGATAACCAAAATGACAAGAGATTATGAAAAATGGTGCAGAAGACCCAACATACATGATACAGGTAGTGTAGTAGGATAAAATTCAGCATAAAGAGAAGAAAAATAACATAATTGAGTAAAAGTTGTTTGAGTTGAAAAAAATTGAATATTTATCAGGAAAAAGATGTCAAATATCAGATGATATCAATAATAAAAAGGAAAAAAAATCCTCTTTTCCAACAGAAAACA
>NW_012137636.1:3774369-3775733 GCF_000956105.1 Propithecus coquereli | reverse complement strand
CAGCTACTTTGCTAAGGCTTCCCAACTCAGAGCACAGCCACTGTGGTTGTGGGGTTAACCCAGGTTATACTGCTTTATCTACTTATTAATGTCAGCTATGTAACCTTAAGCATGTCATTTAACTACAGCTTCTCTCCTCTTTCACAGAATTGTTGTGCTGATAAAAGAGCGCATATTCGACAGAAGAGTTTAATAAATAGCAGTTGTGACTTCTGTCATTATTTAATACATCCCAGAGGAATTTCATGGGAAGTAGGGAAATTGGAAAAGAAGCAAACAGCCAATGGTTTTTTACACCCACCATACATGCATACATATATACACATCTCTGTCCTGTAAATGGCTCATTTAAAATCCAGTGAAGGCATTTATGGAAATGCCCTCCCTCAAAAAAACGTTATCACATGTCAGATCTGATGGAACAGATAAGGGTTCAGAACCATAGCTCCTCAGTCTTGTTCTCCCAAGACATGAATCTGATAACCAGTTTATGTAAAGAAACCAAAGAAGCAGGAGAAGGAAGAGGAAAGAGCAAAAAGAAAGTGAGGAAGGAAAACATGGTATGAATTTTTGAACGTAAGTAATAAAAGGATGGGAGTCGCAGCCCAGAGTTGCTGGGTAGCTTCTGTTGGGTCAGGGGCTGTCATCGGTGGCTCTGCTGGCCTTGGGGACTTGGCCACAGCCGTCGTCATTAAGCACCTGCAGTACTTCTGCCGGGGCCAAGTGGTGCGGGGGGCTTCAGCCACAGCTCCAAGTGTCTGGGCGTCCCCACAGCTAACTTTCCACAACAAGTAGTAGATAATCTTCCAGCTGATGTAGCCATTGGCATTTATTATGGTTGGGCTAGTGTTGGAAGTGGAGAAGGCCATAAGTTTGTGGCGAGCATAGGATGGAACCCATGCTACAAGAATACAAACGAGTCCATGGAAACTCATATCGTGTATACCTTCAGAGAGGACTTCCACGGGGAAATCCTCCATGTGACCATGCTTGGCTATCTCCGACTAGAAAAGAACTTTGATTCTTTAGAGTCACTTATTTCAGCCACTCAAGGTGATATTGAAGAAGCTGAGAAGCCACTAGCTCTACCAGAATATTTGAAACTCAAGACAATTTTTTCCAGGTTCCTAAAAGCAAAATAAGGAAAAAAATCATCTTATTTATTCATTCACTGTTTTCTAGTATTTCACTATTTTCTAATATTTCACTGTTTATAACTGTTTAGTCTCATCTTGATTATATTTAAAAAATCAAACATATTCCATCTGCTATGAATTAGTTTAAACAGTACAATGTAGTTACCATATTGTGCTTCAATTGTTAAACCCATCGTATCACAGCAATAAAAATATTCTTTTAAAAAT
>NW_012137636.1:3772173-3774319 GCF_000956105.1 Propithecus coquereli | reverse complement strand
TTTTTTTTTGAGACAGAGTCTTGCTCCGTAGCCCAAGGCTAGAGTACAATGGCCTCAGCATAGCTCACTGCAGCCTCAAACTCCTAGACTCAAGCGATCCCCCTGCCTCAGCCCCCAGAGTAGCTGGGCACATACCACTGTGCCTGGCTAATTTTTCTATTTTTTAGTAGAGACAGGTCTCAATCTTGCTCAGGCTTTATGAATATGTTACCTTACATGGCAAAGGGACTTTGGAGATGTGATTAAAGATTTTGAGATGACAGCGTTATCTCGGATTAGCCTGGTGGGCCCAATGTCATCACAAGGGTCCTTAGCAAGAGGGAGACAGAAGAGGAAGAGTCAGAGAAGGAGATATGAAGATGGAAAAGAGAGATTTGAAGATGTGACATTTCTGGCTTTGAACACGGAAGAAGGAGCTACAAGCCAAGGAAGCAGGCAGCCTCTAGAAGGTGGAAAAGGTACAGAAATGACTTCTCCCCTAGAGCCTTCAGAAAGACTGTAGCTCTGCTGACACGTTGATTTTAGGACTCTGACTTCCAAGATTGTAAAAAAATAAATAAATTTGTGTTATGTTAAGCCACTAAATTTATGGTGATTTGTTACAACAGCAATAGGAAACTAATACAATGCAATATTATACCTAGTGGCATGTCTTGCTTCACCAATTTATATTACGAAACACATTTACATTTTAAGTTCATCTTATATACTGATCATGAAAATCTATTTTTCTCTCTCAATCTTCTTCCACAACAGGGCCATGAATCCCAGGGCTGATTACTTAGTCTAAAGGGGTCAGTTCTTGTCACCACCACTTGTGACAAAGACACCAGAATATCCGGTCAGTCTGTCCAAAGGGGAGCATTATCCACAGCTCCTGCTACTGTTATGGCCACATATTCACGCAGGTAACAGGAAGTCCAGTGGCTCAAAGCAGGATCTGACCAGCTGCTGAGACACAGAGGTTCATGGACACCAAAAGTGTTTCTCCAGAATCCAGGAGAATGTTGGCTTCCTCAGCATCACCCTTAGCTCTGGGCGCTCCAGGCCAGGGAAATGTGGGTTCCCGGTGCTACAGTTTGGCAGCAATGCAGCTTTTTCAGGCTACTTAATTTGCAGACATGTGGCCATGCCCCCAGGCAAGTTCACAATGCCAGGGCAGGGGGATCAGGAAGGGACATGGCCTGAGCCAAAGGATGGGCCTGAGCAGTTCCACCTACAACAAACTTGGCCTTTGTGGAAAGCCTGAAGCCCTAATCCAGACTTCCCTCCCTTTGAAGGTGTGTTTCCTCTTAGAGTACCCAATGCCTTCTTCTGCCAGGTGACGTCAGTCTGGGTTATTTAGTCACATGGATTTGTTTCACTAACTTGGAGCTTGAAAAGAAAGATCTTGAGCCTTTCCTTCCTAGAAGAGACTCCTCTCCAGGAATCTTACATCTCTAGATAGATCAGAGTGATCATCTGCCCCAACTACCTGCAGAGTGGGAGCCCTGGGCCTGCTTCAGGGCCATGCTAGTGACTTAGTCTAAACCTAGGAGTTTCACCAAGGTAACTTGATATTTCACCACTAAAAAAATGGTAACTACTCTTAAATGCTGATTCTCTTAAAGAAAAAATATTAATTTTTATCTCATTTAGCTTTTTACTTCATATATCTTATTTAATAATTATGACTTACGACTTGAAATTGTCAAGAAAAAGTGAGTCATGGTCTGACTTAGTGATAATCTAACCAGTTAGTAGTCTAACAAGTGGACTTGTGTCTTTCATAACCATGGTTTGGAATCCAGCATCAAACTCTCTCAAGAAGCCCATATAAACAACTGTTGGAAATGATTCTGGACCTAGCAGGTTTTATCCTAATTCCCACGGCTCCTTTGATTCTACTGATATTGACCTGAGACTGAACTATATGCTTTTGTTCAAATCTGGAGCCCCATGGCATTGAGGAGAGGAAAACTCTTGGTCACAAGACAGCCACGGGACTGCTGCCTGGGTCAGAATCCCACTTTATGTATGTTAGAAAGAAGTTGTTCCTGGCTCCCCTTAGGTGGTTGATAAATACCTAAAGTGGTTTTGGGTAGGATTTCATCTTTTTGAGTATTCTTGCCTTATGTCCAGCCCTTCCCATCCAGGAAGGATTTAT
>NW_012137636.1:3768843-3772123 GCF_000956105.1 Propithecus coquereli | reverse complement strand
AATTATAGATTCAAAATAATAAGATTACTTAAAACTAGACTTAATGTTTGTCTTGGCCTGTTTTTTTATTGCTACAATGGAACACCACAGACTGGGTAATTTATAAAAAACAGAACTTTATTTGACTCATGGCTCTAGAGACTACTAAGTTCAACAACATGGTGCCAACATCGGGCAAGGGTCATCCCATGGCAGAAGGGTAAGAGGTGGAAGTGAGTACATGAGACAGAGAGGAAAAGGGGGCTGAATGCCCATGATAACTAACCCACTCATGTGATAATGGCATTAATCCATTTATAAAGGTAGATCCCTCATGACTTACTTACCCCTTTAAAGTCTCACCTCTTAATAACCTTACAATGGCTATTAAATTTCAATTTCAACATGAGTTTTGGAGGGGACATTCAAACCATGGCAATGTTCAAATAAGTATTGTTAAGACGTTTTCCCCCATAAGAAGAAACATGGTTTAATTTATTTCAAAACAAATTAAAATAATTTGCCTTCTTTAAAATAAGGCTTAGATTTTTTTAAAATTAAAGAATAGTTTAAAACAAACAAACAGAATAAAAAAAAAAAAAAAAAGAAGTTAGAATGCATTCCCTGTTCTATTGCCACAATCTGGACCAAGGTCCCATAGCAGCCATATTCTCTTTTTAACAACTTTAATATAGTATGCAGGCTGGTAAAATGTGAAAATAATTTTTGAAAAGTAATAACCATAACTAATATGAATATTAATAATGGCGATCTGGATATAAAATCCCATATTATCTTAATTAAATGAGTAGGAGAAGGGAAAAGATAAAATACAGACACAGCTTATAATTTGCACCTTGCATAGTGGGTATCAGTGGATACTATTCCTGATCACCATCTGGAAAAGGAAACAAGAGGACTTGATTTCCTATTGAAAGAGAAACATCAGATGCTAATTACATAATTGCTAGTAAATAAATATTTAAAAGATGCTAGAAAAATAGACCTACGAGATATGACAAAAGCTGGAAATTAGGAAAATTTAAGCCATAAATGAAGTATACTAAATGAAAATGGAAGGAAATAAGTAAATAAAGCATTTTTAAAAAACATTAAATGACATGTGGAAAAAAAAATATGAAGATATTATTGTTTTCTCATTCTTCTTTTCCTGGCTCCTCCTCTTTTAGACAGCTTTTAAAGATTACAAAATACGTAAGCACTTGTAAATAATCTATAGGATGAGTATAGATAGAAGAGGCGAGATGGTCCAGTCCTAAGCCATCTTTCTCGTTTGTCAAAATTCATTTTCTAGATCACCTTAATTAGTCTCATGGTTTTAAGTCCCGTATTAACCTATGACTCTCAAACTTTTATTTCCACGTATTTCCTGAGTTCCTAGCATGTATATTCACCCACCAAATCTAAAGCTGTATTTGGATGTCATTAGGCATCTTAAATTAACATGGCCAAAATAAAACTCTCAGTTTGCCTTTGACCAAGCTACTGGGCATCTTTCCAACAGCCTCCATACTTCCAAGTACAAAAACAGAACCCAGAGTTTTCCATGGCTAATGAGCTCATGTGGGCAGGAGGTGAAGCACTGTGGAGGCCTGGAAGCATGAGCTCCCGGCAACACTAGTTCTCAGGTCCTGAGTCTCCAAGTCCACTCGGCCTTCCCACCTCCTTTCCTCAGCCCACATTACCGTTCTATGTTTTGGTTCTTTAATAGTCAGCTGAGCAGAGACTTTCATCGCCTCCATCCTAGAGAAGGATTCAAATGGTTGAAAAGACCAAGTGTCGGCTGCCTTTCAGAGCACCTGCCTGTCAGAACTAGCAGTCAGAATGCACCAATGGCTCAGGAGAAATACAACTTTTCAACCTGTTGTTTAAAAATGAAAAAGTAAATAGACAAATTCAAATAATGGCTAATGTAAAAAGTGAGTAACTGAAGTCTACTTCGTAAGCCAGTTTCAACTCATGCATTTTAGAAATAAATATGTTGAATGCCATAATTCTTAGATTTCATTCCAGGGACTTCAGCTATGAAGATGTGTAAGCAGGGAAGATAGTGAAAAAGTCTCTAGATAAACCAGAGTTACCACAAGGTCCAAGTGTAACATGTTGCACGGAGGTAGAGATGTAGCCCAGGAGGACAGCAGAGCTTGTAAAGCTTGTTTTCAGGGGCACCAGAACCCCAACTTCAGGAGTAAGGTAGAATCTACAAATTCAGGTGTCTTTATATCCAAAAAGATGAAAAAACTACTTAGCGGAGACTTAATAAACTTTACTAAATATTTGTTGCCCACAACTACATTCTTAATCCAGCTTATTTATATGTACATAATGCAAATGGTTGACTAATATTCAATGTTCTTTTGGTACCAACTTATGAATACTATATAATTATAGATTTTTTAGTATCCAAACTTTTCAAATTCAAAATTTATACTGTTTGGTAGTTTATATACTATCTAAAAAAAAAACTGTATTTTTATCACACTATATTTCACCAAGGAACTGGGGGAAACATTCATACAGAGTAAACTAAGAAAAGAAAATCTCCTTTCTAGAAACTGACACTTTCAGAGGTGGATATTTTTCTTTTACATGCTAAACTGTTACAGCTCTTTTTCTCCTCCAGTAATGGAAATTCATTATATCAAAGACCTTATCACTTAGACTGTTGTAGTATTTGTGTTTATACTTCATGCCTCTGAATACATTCCTTACCATTTGTTTTCTGAGTATGGTCTCTTCTTTACCTGACCCCACACCTTTCCCCACATATTACTCATTTGGAAAGGAAAAGTTATATTTCAATTTGAGCATCAAATAATGAAAGATTTTCCTACTGAGAAAATGTCCTGATGCCCATTTTGGATGGCTTTAAACATCCTTAATACAGTAGCTCAGGAATTTGACTGTTCTTCATCTGTATATGCTCCATATCAAGCAGGCTGCACATGCACAAAAGTATACCTTTTAGCTGACAGGTATATCTTTTAGACATACATTTAAGGACCTATTTTCATTTATAAAGTCATGCAACCAAAAAGCTTGCCTGTCTGATTTCTCAACCACTAGCAGTTTAGGAATGGCATAGCCACAGCAACAAGAGATAAACATAAACAGCCTCACAGGGGGGTGTGCTAAGTAGTAAAAGCAGAAATTAAAAATGAGTAGGTGGCATAGACACGCTCACAGCAGAGCAAGCTCAGGGAATTTAGTGAGAGGGAAAATGGCCAGTCCCTCACTTACAGGTCGAACAAGGAGTGTCATTGTTTTGTGGTAGGTTGAA
>NW_012137636.1:3763377-3766058 GCF_000956105.1 Propithecus coquereli | reverse complement strand
TGAAGTGTTGTCCTTCCTCCTGCAGTCTCTCTAAATGTCATGGTGTTTTCTATACGCTACTTAAAGTCATTCTAGGTAAAGGAAAATCAAATTTTTTAATTATTAGCATGAATTTAAATATTCAGAAATTTTAAAATGCCAGTTCTAAATGTAAATATTTGCACATGCAAATCCTAAGTGGAAACACAAAAATAATACAGAATAATACAGTCATCCTGGCTGGTCACTGGAAGATGCATTAAATTGGCCAGAAGAGACAAATAGCAGCCCAGCTTAAGAAAGTTGGAAATAGAAAGAGAGGGTCCTCTAGGTATGGAGGCTGATGATGAGGGGGTGCCACTGGGCATGGAGTTCCTTGCAGGGTGTGTACAGACCCTCACAGGTGCTGGGGGCCCCACCACTCAGTGTTGGGCACCTATACTCTTGCTCAGGTCTGATGGCTGCCAGGTTCCCCCTCTTGCCTGCAGCTGGACCAGTGTGCCATGCCTTGGCCTATGGTGGGGTCTAGAAAAGTTCATTCAGGCCTCTTTCCTTCCCACAAGTATGCCACACCAACCAATGGGAGACTGACAACTCCCAAAGATCTCTATGCTGGGATGTGCTTGGTACCTGGATTAGGGTTGGGTGAGAGGTGCCTTCAGCTAAGACATTTATACATTTGGTGTCCAGGTTTCTGATAAAGATAAGAGAGACTATGGAGAATGCCTATCTACTCTTACCTTTCATGGGCTCATTGCCCATTGAATAGAACTAGTCACGTTTCTAATTGCAAGTGAACCTAGGAAATATAGGGGTGTGCAAGTAATATTTGGTGAGCACTACTGTATGTGCAGTAATGTTACTGTCTTGCCTTTTCAAATACATAAATTACACTGATCTTTTTAAAATAAAAGGGTTTAAAAAGATGTTGAGGTTTTCTTTTTCCCCCTTTAAAGTTAAAGAAGAGTTAGTGTTTCCTGAGATGGGAGTTGGGGGAGATAGGTAGAATATGGTTGTGAGCATTCCCTATCTTCATAGCAAAAAAAGACAAAACTCTGATGTATCATTTGGTCAAGAAGAGCTTGGAAGCAGATGTTATGTTTACGAATTGCCCACTTGCTAAGGAAGACATCTAGAGGCAGAGTTACAACGATGGGGCAAAGGAGAGATAAAAAATAATTGGCCACAGAAACAAATGAAATACCATATAGGAGGAAAACTCTGAAATGCAAATTGATGCACTTTCCTTACATTTTTTGCATTTTTGCAATTTATGGAAACTTCTTTTGCAATCTTATTTTAGATATGCAGCTCTCCTAGCATCTACTCTCAAGAAAGGAGCAGATGTACTCATGTTAATGTTAGTGTGAATCCAAAGAATCACCTCTGTCCAAGGCTTTGCACTGTAAGTCTCAGTAATTATTTCAAAATTGAAACCCCTGTAACTCCTTAGAAAAATTTCACACATCAGTGTTAGGGACAGGAGCAGGTTGGCAATGCTACCCACAGGAAGAGGAAGGGGGCAAAAATGGGGAGGCCAATGAGCATTTAGAACCTAACCTGCAACAGCACAAACTTGCGATTAGGGACTTTTCCTGGCCAGGAGCATGTGCAGAAACTAGGAGCTCATGTCCAAAGTGACCTTTTCTCCGTTAACATATATTAGCATGGTAAAAATCACACCCATCAGTGTCATGAAGTTTACAATTGTCATGGCAACCCTTGGAAGTTACGTTATAAGAGTGAAATTGGGGAGCGCCCTTAGCTCTAAGAACTCTCCACCCTTTTCCAAGGAAAATAATGAATATTCCACCCACCATTTAGCATATTATAAAGTATAGACATAAAAGTGCAAGTGTGGTAAGACCCCAGCATCATCTCCACTCACAAACATAGATCCATTTCCCCTCAGGAAATGTCCTTTTGCTTTCTATTTCTATGCCGAAAAGCCTGCAATAAAAGCTGCTTGTGTGAGTTGCTCGTGTCTGCCATCACTCTGTTCCACCGGCCCGGCTTGTGATTCTTCCAAGCCAGGAGCCAAAGAGCTGGAGCAACACCCTTCAAAAAAATCAACCCTGATAATCAGCAAGCGAGTATTGAAAATATTTTGAAGAGCAGGAAGTATTTCCTGAGTTGAAAACATGTCCACACAAAAACCTGTACACAGATGTTTTATAGCAGCTTTATTCATAATTGCCAAGACTTGGAAGCAACCAAGATGTCCTTCAGTGAGTGACTGTATAAGTAAACTGTGGTACATCCAGACAGTGGACTATTACTCAGCCCCAAAAAGAAATCAGTTACCAAGCCATGAAAAGACATGGAGGAAGCTTAAGGGCATATGATTATTAAGTGAAAGGAAGCCAATATGAACGGGCTACACACTGTATGATTCCACCTATATGATGTTCTGGAAAAGACACAATGAAGACAGGAAAAATATCAGTGGTTTCTGAGGTTAGGGGAGATGGAGGGGTAAATAGGCAGGGCAGAGAGGATTTTAGAGCATGAAACTATTTTGTATGATAACATGATGCGGGATATGGGTCAGTATACATTTGTCAAAGTCTACAGAATGTACGCCACCAAGAGGGATGTCTAATGTAAACTGCAGACTTTGAGTGATAACAATAGCCAATGTAGGTTCGTCATTTGTAACAAATGTACCCCTCTGATTTGGGATATTGATAGGGCTCCATGCG
>NW_012137636.1:3747606-3749223 GCF_000956105.1 Propithecus coquereli | reverse complement strand
GTCTTTTTTAATCTGCAAAACAACCTTATTAGCAAGATCCTATTAGCAAGATCCTATTAGCCTCTTTATAGATAAGAGAAATTAAGCTTAGAGGAATGAAGTAGATTTTCCAACATCATTCATTCATTAAATGGTAAAACCAAAAGTTATACTCAGGCCACCTAACAGTAAAGCTCAAACTTTAAAAAAAAAAAATAGACTGGATACTATGTATTCACATGCAGAGCTGTCTGAACTTTCTGTTTTATAATTCTCTATTTGATTTCTTACAATGTGTATGTATCACTATTAAACATAATAAAAACTGAGACAAAAGAAGTCTTTTGAGATGTTTGCAAAAGCATTCATTTCCTTACTATCAAAATGTATATTTACTTAATAAGTCTTTCTGCTTTTGCTCCCTTCCTAAAACTTCACTAACTTAATCAAATGAACTCAGACATAGTGCTCTTTCAGAACTCAGCTTTCCAGGAAGAACTGGAACACTTGCCTGCACACTTTTGTTGAGTGTCCACCCTTCCATTGTCCACATTTCTAAAACTTTGAGAAGAAGGTTAAAAATTTCCAAATATAATTATGGGTTTGTTGACTTCTCCTTTAGTTTTCCATTATGTATTTTGAAGTTCTGTAATTAGGTATGTAAACATTCAGGATTTTTATGTCTTCTTGATAAATGGACCCTTTTATCATTATGAAATGTCTCACTTTAACTCCAGGAACACACTTCTTTTCTTGAAGTCTATTTTGTCTGATATTAACATAACATCTCCAATTTAATTTTGACTAGTATTTGTATGACATAGTTGTATATTTTGTTATTTTATTTTTAACCTGTGTCTTTATTTTTAATTTGTGTTTATTTTATATCTCACATATGGATCTCTTGTTTGTAACCAATTTGGCAACAATTGCCCTTTAATTGATTGTTTGTTGTATTTACAATTAATGCAATTATCGATAAGTTTGGGTTTAAGTTTCCCATTGTAATATTTTTTTTCTATTTAACTCCCATTTTTCCTTTGTTTTGATAATCCTTGCCTTTAAAAAATTAACTGTTTCTTATAGTCAATTGTATCTCCTTTATGTCTTGTTGGCTATTCTTTTTTAGTTTATTTTTTTTTTTAGTGGTTGCTCTGGAAGTTACAATAAGAATCTTTAACTTACCACAATCTATCTTACATACTACTCCATGTGCAATTTAGAAAATTTACAGCAATATATTTGCATTTACCTCTTTTCATCCTTTGGTTTATAGTTGTCATACATCTTCCAACTTTTTATGTAATAAGACTCAAAATGCATTACTATTATTTTTGTCTTGAAGAAAAATTATCCTTTAGGACAATTTTAATCAGAAAAAAATCAAATTTATTTATTTGACATTTCCAGTGCTTTAGATTTTTTAAAATGTAAATCTCAGTTTTCATGTCATGTCATTTCCTTTTAGCCCCAGAATTTCCTTTAGAATTTCTCTTAGCACAGGTTTGATGATGATGAATGCTTTTAGATTTTGTTTATCTAAAATGTATTTATTTTCCTTTATTTTTTGAAAGATTTTTTTTTCTGGGCTGGTCTGATTATAGTGGGTTATCAGAATTTATTAACATTAGTGTCACT
>NW_012137636.1:3745912-3747556 GCF_000956105.1 Propithecus coquereli | reverse complement strand
TCTCACAACTGGCTCTAGGATTTATTAGTTCTACCCTTTTATGTTTTCTAATGTATCATTTCTTCTTTATACTTAATTAAAATTCAGTATTTAACTTTCTTTACATTTTATATTTTCTTTGATTTCTTACTTCTAGCTAAATTCATATATTTTCATTCTTATTTATTGATATAAGTACATAGTACCATAAATATTTCTCTGAATGTTGTTAGCTGTATCTGTAACTTTTAAGTGGAGTGTTTCAATTAACATTTTTAATGTTCTGAATTTTTTTCACCTTTACTTAATAAGTAAATGAACATTTATGAATCATTGCCTGTGTGAACACCATGAGAATATACAAAAATAATAGCATGAATACACAACCATATTATCAGAACTTCTGGGTTTGACAGAAAAAACAAACTGTCTTATAAATAGAAATTCTATTTGCTTACGTAACAGAGCTGCCGTTGCTTTAGACACAGCTAGATCTAGCTACATCTCGAATAAGGCTCTCAGGGCATCTCTCTCTCTTTTTCCATTTGGCCCATCTCTCCTCTGCTCTGCACGCAGGCATTACAGCTGTCCTGAAGACTCTTGTGAATTTTTAATTGAGCTTGACTTTAACACAAAGTTTTTAAGAAAAAAATTTTGATTTTCACGTGTTAGGGACACTTGTTTTGACTTTTTCCTATTTCCACACTAAATTTCTAGTTTTATTGAATTGTAATCAGATAGTATCAGGACTTTTCTAGTTTGGGGACTAAATTGATGTTTTATCTGTGGTGTAATATATGGTCAATTTCTATGACTGTTCTATGGACTCTTTGTTTTCTGGCCTGAATTCAACATATGTTAAATAGAAATAATTTATTACTTAAGTAACATAGACTTTTATATCCTTACATATTTTTTTCAACCCACTTGTACTGTTATGGACTGAGAAAGGTGAATTAAAGGCTCTAACTAATGATGTATTTCTGCCTATTTCTGCTTGTATTTCTTATTTTTTTTTTCTTTTTCTTTTATTTCAGCATATTATGGGGGTACAGATGGTTGATGACTAGTTCTATGGTACATGGATATTTGTAAATGTTAGATTTTTACTATTGATTATAACTTTTACCGTTATGAAATACCCTTCTTTTTCTCATTTCATTCCTTTGGTTTGAATTCAGGTTTCTGAGCTATTAAAATCTGGATTGTTCTTCCTTTTTTTGTCTGCATTTGCTTCTTATGTCTTTGCCTATTCTTTCATTTTTATCCTTTCAGAGTCATTTCATTAGGTATTCCGCTTATGTCTAGTGCTTTGTGTTGTATTGCTTTGTGATTCAATCGGAGCATCTTATTTTCTTACATGCTCTATGTTGAATTTTTTTGCTTTTACTGTTGCTTTCATTGTTTTATCTTTCAATAGGCAATTTTACTGTTTTGTTGTACCTCTATTTCTTTCTTATTATTTGAGGTTTATATTTTTCTTTAGCACCTGTGCTTGTAATTTTATATAATTACTTACTTTTCTGTTGCTGTAGATAGTATCTGCACATTCTCTATGAAATGAGCAATGACAGACTTAGTATATGTTTTCTTCCACCACTATTCCTAAAATAAAATGAATGAGTTGGAAATAGCCCAGTTAAAAATTTCTAAGGATGAGAAAAT
>NW_012137636.1:3731629-3734542 GCF_000956105.1 Propithecus coquereli | reverse complement strand
ACACACACACACTAGTCTATTTTATCATTATGCGTGATAAAACATACACAAATCTATCATAAAAAGTTAAAATTTATCAAAACTTACTTACACTTAACAGATTATACATGGCATCATTCACAGTGGAGAGAAATATAAACAAATGTAAAAATGCAGTATTAACTAATAACTGCATAAAATTAACTGTAGTGCATATTGTATTACTGTAATAATTTCATAGCCATTTCCTGTTGCTATTGTGGTGAGCTCAAGTGTTGTAAGTATTCGCTTAAATGATGTATTACACTAATCGTCTTCATGGGAGCAGTTTGTCTCTCCCATAAATTGTGTATGGCAGTAAAAAGTGATCTTTTGTGATTTTCCCATATTTTTCATCATGTTTAGTGCAAAACTGTAAACCTTAAATAACACCATGAGACCTATACAAAACGTCACTAGTGATTCTGGACGTGCTCCCAAGACACAAAGAAAAGTTATGACATTACAAGAAAAAGCTGAATTGCTTGATGCGTGCTTTAGATTGAGGCAGCTACAGTTGCCACCATTTCAAAATAAATGAATCCAGCATAAGAACAATTGTAAAAAATGAAAAGGAAATTTGTGAAACCATCACTGCAGTTATGCCAGCAGGTATGAAAAGTCTTGCACTTTTTGTGAAATACGTTTTTATCTCTTATCAAAAATGCAACTTTTATGTGGGTGCAAGATTGCTATAAGATAGGCTCTTTTTCAAGAAAAAGAGATTTCATCATATGACAACTTAAAGCAAAAGGAAGGTGAAGGATCTAAAGCTGGATAATTTAATGCCAGAAAAGGATGGTTTGATAATTTCAGAAGAGGTTTGGCTTTAAAAAACATGTCAGGATAACAGGAGAAGCAACTTCTGCTGACCGCAAGGCGACAGAGATTCCCAGATGCCATTGAGGAAAAAGCATATACACCTTAACAGGTTTTTAATGCAGAGTAAAGGGCCCTATTCTGGGGAGGGAAATACCGCAAAGCACCATTATTAGTAAGGAAGAGAATGGAACACCAGGATTGAAGGCAGAAAGGATAGGCTAACTCTACTGTTCTGTGCAAATGCACTCAGGTTTATGATCAAGACTGCCCTTATTTATAAAGCTGCTAACCCTTGAGTCTTGAAGGGAAAAGATAAACACCAGCTGCCAGTCTTTTCGTTTGTACAAGAAAAGCTGGATGAGAACCCTTTTTCTGGATTGGTTCCATCGATACTTTGTCCCTGAAGTCAGGAAGTACCTTGCTGGAAAAAGACTGCCTTTTTTTTTTTTTTTTTGATATTTGAAAGTGTCCCTGGCCACCTAGAACCCCATGAATTTAACACCAAATATGTCGAAGTGGTCTACTTGACCCCAAACACAACGTCTCTCATTCGGCCTCTAGGTCACCGGGTCAAAAGGACCGTTAAGGTACTTTATGGAAAGGATAGTTAACACGGTGGAAGAGAACCCCAATAGACTATCAAGAGAGGCTGGAAGGATTACACCATTGCTGTTACAGAAAAAGCCGTGAAAGCCATCAAGCCCAAAATGATAAATTCCTTCTGGAGAAAACTGTGTCCCAATGTCGTGCATGACTTCACAGGATTTGTGACAGAGATGATCAAGGAGATCATGAAAGGGTTTGTGGATATGCCAAAAAAGGTCGAGGGTGAAGGGTTTTTACATATGGGCCTTGGAGCAGTTCAAGAGCTGATAGACACCATACCAGAGGAATTGACAGAGATTTGATGGAGATGAGAGCTCTGAACCAGCGCCAGACGATGAAGAAGAAGACATAGAAGATGCGGTGCCAGCAAATAAGTTGCCAACGGACAATCTGGCAGAAGAGTTCTCATGATTTTAAGACTGCTTCTGACTTCTTTTCTGACTGGACCCTTCTATGATGTTTGCACTGAAACTAAGGCAAATGGTGAAAGAATTGATACTATATAAAAACATCTTTAGAGAAATAAAAAAGCAAAAATGTCACAAATTATGATGTATTTCTGTACAGTAACATCAAGCATACCTGCCTCTTTGCTTCCCCTTCCACCTCCTCCACCTGTTTCACCTCTGCTGCCCCTCCTCTTCCTCCAGCAAGACCAACCCTTCCTCTTCCTCCTCTTCCTCAGCCTACTCAATGTGAAGATGGTGAGAAAGAAGATCTTTATGATGCTCCATTTACACTTCATGGATAGCAAATATAGTTTCTCTTCCTTATGATTTTCTTAATAACACTTTGTTTTCTCTAGTTTACTTTTTTGCAAGAATACAATATACAATATGTATAACATTACAAAATATGTGTTAGTTGACTGTTTATGTTATTGGTTAGGCTTCTGGTCAACAGTAGGCAACTAGTAGTTAAGTTTTCGGGGGCGTCAAAAGTTGTAAGTGGATTTTCCACTACTGGAGTGGAACAGAACCTCTAATGCCCTCATTGTTCAAGGATCAACTATGTATGCATAAACTACAAAGTCCGGAAGAAGATAGTCTTTCTCCAGACCTGCAGGAAGCTCAGGACTCAGAAAGACCAGATGTAACAGGAGTGTGGGATGTGAAAACAGGGGTATTAACCTCTCTGTACATGTACTAGTCAATACTCATTTCACACCCTATAGCAAAATTCAGGTAAACTTGTCATTAATGTTTCTGTATATTAAAAAGATAATGGATTTGCCTCAGGAAATTGAGCAGCTACAGAACAAAGACACTAAACTTCTGGCAGTTAGTTCCCTACTCAATTATCCTAAGCAATTTTTTTCCTGAAATTTTGGAGGAAGGAACACTTCTGAATTGATTTGAATGGATCAGCATAAATCTGACACCAAAACAAAGCAACAATATTACAAGGAAAAAAATTGAAGATCAATAGCTTCAAGCAACATAGATGAAAAAATTCTTAACAAAAGTA
>NW_012137636.1:3672740-3730054 GCF_000956105.1 Propithecus coquereli | reverse complement strand
TTGTCTATTGATACAATGAAATATTACTCAGCAATAAACAGGAATATACTTCTGAAATATGCAAAAACATGAATGAATCTCAAAAACATGCTGAGTAAAAAAAGCTATACAGAAGAGTACATACTGTGTGATTCCACTTATATGAGATACCAGAAAAAGCAAAACTTACCTACAGTGTTAGAAATCAGAAAAATGGCTGTGTCTAGTGAGAGTGGGACAGCAGTTGACCCTAGGAATTTTAGGGGTGATGAACACACATTTTCTATACCTTGTTTTAGGTAGTATTTCTTAGATATATTCAATTGTTAAAACTGGATATTTAGGATCTGTGTGTTTCACTGTGTATAAATTAGAACTCAATTGAAATAAAAGAAGAAAAACCAATGAGTTAGTTTCCAAGCAACAATAATACAAAGAAAATTTTCCCACAAGAAATGTGTCTTTAACCTGTGTCTTTAAATGAAATGGCCCACTGAGACCTCAGAACAACAGATTCTAACCCCAGCCAAACTGTCTTTCAAACAAATAAAGGCTCTTTCAGAGATAAAATGACTCAGAAATGCTTTTCTTCCCCACTTCCATAGTGGGGAGTTAATTGAAAATATATTCCAGCAAAATAAGAAAGAGAAAGATATGTGTCTAAAAAAATAGTAAAACCAAAATGGGAGAGTAATAAAGTGAGTTCCCAAAGTAACAGTTTCACAGACATGTAGGGAGCAATTTACCCAGATTAAAGGATGAGGAGAGAGAGTCCCCAGAGGGAGCTGTCTGGGAAAAAGGTGGATTCTTGAGACATATAATTTAGAACAACCTAAGAAGGCGATAAATATTAATTGTATATGAAAAAATTGAAACAATTAATCTTTTTCTTATTTGTATAAATTTACGGGGCACAAGTGCAATTTTGTTACATGCGCAGATTGTGTAGTGGTGAAGTCAGGGTTTTTAGGGTATCCATCACACGAATTACATTGTACCCATTAAGTAATTTCTCATCATCCACCCCCAGCCCCTATATGCCCGAATAAAGAAATCCAGAGTAAACACCCTGGGGTAAGAAAGATGACTGGGAAATATGGATTCCTTTAAAATATGGACTGAACGGGAAACAGTTATGGCAATTCTAAATATTATTTTAAATAAGTTTTTTCCCTTAGTTTTGGAAGGATTATCTAGAATCTGATATTTCTTTTGTTGAAAAAAAAAAAGCCCTGAAATTAAGCCAATATTAGTTTCAAGTCAATTTTTCTTCCTTCTGTTTAATTCATGAAAAGATAAATTTCATATCTTCTTACCAAAAATATTATTTTATGTAAAGTATGGTCCCATTTTATGAAAATTATTCCTCAGTCTATTTACCTAATCATGCATCCCTCTATGTACACATGCACCTGAGAGCTGCCTGGAACCGTGCTCATCTAATGTTCATTGTATTTCTCAGTGGTGGGGTTTGAGTGACTTTCCTAAAAATCTCATCTTTATACGTTTTTATAATGCTTGAATTTTTATGATGAGAATATGTCATTCCTATAGCAACAATAAAGAAGAAAGCTCTAATAAATGAATCTTTACCAAAGCTTGAGAAATATGTAATAGCCTAAATCTGCATTGGGTGCTATCATTTCAGCAAGGAAAATTCTGAGGCCAATTAGAAGCAGGGCAGCTGGCTGCTCATCAAATTTACTGCTAGACCCCAAAGGCTTGGCATTTGCCCTTGAGACCATGGCCTACTCTCCCTCTTATTCTAATGGCCTTCCTTGGAGGTAATTGGCATGATCATAAAACACTACAGCCAATGTGCTTGGTGCAACAGAAACAACTGCTTAGTCATTTCACTCTCAATTGCAACAGAATTAAGAGAGATACAGGTGTGAAATATTTAGGAGCACAAGTACAAGGGCCTCCATCAGTTATTATCCTAACAGGGATTATATGAAGATAAGAATAAAGTTTCGGATAATCACACGGAAAAGTCAAGCTCAGGAAGGATGAACGAGGTGCAAACAGGGAGGGGAAATGATATCATAGACATTATATGCTCATTCATTCAACACCTTCAGTCCTTTATTTGTCGAGTATTAATTGTCAAGAACCTGATGTGGTGCCTGGTGTTAAGTATGTAGGGCAAACAGGATAGACTTGTTTCTTGCCCACTTGGTACTTCAATCTATTGGGCATGAAAGAGACTAACAAAGTAGGTAATTGAAAAATTGAGGTGAATGCTTTAAAGGAAACAAACAGCACCTGTGATTTAAAAAAAAAAAAAAAAACATAAGGGTGGTTAGGGAAGGTCTGCTTGGAAAGAAATGATCATTAAAGACAAGAACTATAGAGTGAGAAGTGAGTCATGCAAAAAGGACGCAGTCCAGGGCTCTTCTTGCAGAAAGTGCAAAGACTCCAAGGTGGGAAGGGGTTTGGTAAACTCAGGGACCTGACAGAGGGCCAAGAGTGGCCAGATGGTTGTGAGGAAGGGGACCAGTGACTGAATTAATGGCTGCAGACAATCCAGACCAGCAGTAGCACTCAGAGCCAAATTGTGAGCTGCATTGCCTTGGGAAGCAGAGCTCAGGGTCGAGCCTCAGTGCTATAATGGAGGACATTTTCTTGAAGTTTGCTGTGGTGAGCTTAATGGTGATGTCCCAAAAGATACGTTCATTGCAATCTGTGAATGTGAGCTTATTTGGAAAAAGGGTCTTTGCAGATGTATGAATATTTAAGTTAAGGATTGTAAAATGAGATCATCCTAGATTAGGGCAGGTCCCATATCTGGGGTTAAGTATCCTCAGAAGAAAAGGGGAGCACACACAGAGAAGGCCGTGTTAGGGTGGGACAGACATGGGAGTTACACTGCTGCAAGCCAGGGAAGGCCGGGAGTCACTAGAAGCTAGAAGAAGAAAGGGAAGATAATCCCTGGAGCCTTCAGAGGGAGTATCATCCTGCCAACACTTTGATTTGCACTCCTGGAATCCAAAACTGGGAGAGAATAAATTTCTGCTCATTTAGGGCACCCAGTTTGTGGCAATTTATTATGGCGGCCCTGGGAAAATAATACAGCTGCCAATGTTTCCAGCTGTTTTCCTTTTCCAAATTCTTTCTTTGTCAGAATGACTCGGATGCAGAAGGTGATAAGCCAGAAAGGGCGGGAGACAAGGCTCCCTAGAAACAAAAGATCTGGCTGAACCTACCCACCTCTCATGAGTGCACCAGCATTGTCCAAAGGTCACAGCCCAAGCCACCTAGCCCTGGCTATAAAACCTTCTTGCCCTGTGTATTGTAAAGAGTTTTGGCTGTCTCTGCCTCCAGCAGATGCTTGTCCTTTTAAAGATGCTCTCTCTTTAATGCTCTGAGATCCCGGTATGCCCTTTCAGCCATCATTTAAAGAGTTTACATCAAATTTCTCAGGAAAGTGGCTTTTGATTTGTTTTATTTAGTCTTATGCACCTTCTTACCTCCTGCAGGATGCTAGCCGTCTTTGACTCTGGACTTGCAGACTCACCTCAGGAGGAAGGATTTCAGCTTTAGAACCTTAGGGCAGGGTTTTCAACTCCGATTCATCTGGAGTGGCATCTACCTCCCCAAGGAACAGAAATCTCTTTTAATGCAGCCATAGACCATTCTCCTTAAAATTTTCTTGTTCCTGCTGACTGGCTTGCGAGAGCTCTGTGCACCCCAGGGAACCCAGCAAGGAGAACTTCCCTCTGCACAGACATGAAAGGGGTCTCAAGGCACATCTTCTCAGTTTCCCATGAAAGTCACAAGTCACTCAGGGCAGGACTGCCTTGCAGAATACAGGGGAGAGTTGGGTGGGTAGAAAGCCCCCTCCTCCAGTAGTGGTGGGAGTGGGTTTGGCCTGCCCGGCAAGACTGTGTCTGCCTGCCTGGAAGAATGAGTCTCACCCTTGGCTGCACACAAGGTCAAGGGTGGAGTGAGCGAAGGATAACACTAACTCAGGGAAAGAAGGGGTGTAGCCCTGGTGAGTGTGGCCTTGGGTATGAAGCGAGGACTCTAGGGGTAAAGAGCAGGAATGAGGAAAACAAGACACATGCAGCAGAAAGAGTCCCATAGACAGAACACTGAGGAGAACTCTTGCCCACAGCTAAGTCCTGGATGCCAGCCCCTGTGCCACAGTGGTCAGCCAGCTAGACTCCAGGCACCAGAGCAGAGGCCCAGAGAAGCCTAAAATCTGCCTGTCCTCACTGGGCTATTGGCATGCATGTCCAATGACAGTGGCTCGCTCACTTTCCTTTTCTGCATGTCAAACCTTCTCCTGAACAAATGTCAAAGCCTTAAATTGAATGGAAGCTTTAAAACAAGGCAGTAAAATGTAAACTCAATTATCCTCAGAAATTTTTGGACCAGTCCATAGTTGGTAACATAGAACATCACCAACACAAATTCCATCACAGAGAATATTCCCAAATTGTTTACTTTTCTTTCACTATTTCAGAAGTTCCCAAACTTGGCTGCCCATCAGAATTGATCAGGGGAACTTCTTGAATTACAGGTGCCCAAGCCTTACCCTTAAGTGATATTTGAGAGTAGGGCCTAGAAATATACATTTTAACATATATTCCCCAGGTATTATGGTATAGCTTGTCCAGTGAGGAAAGTTTGGGGAACAATCGCCCCTATTGGCATAGCCTCGGGAGTGAGACCTTGTTTCACATCCATCCCCTGGTCTTGTGCATGGAACATAGGAAACAGTGAATTCTTTGGGGCCCAAAATGAACCAGGACATGCATATCTGAAGTTTGGCAGGATGCTATGGGGAAGCACCTGAGAGGATGAATCACACAGCCTAAGGAATGGTCAAGCTGAGTGTCAAAAGACACATAGGAGATTGGTAGGCACACATTGGGTGGAAGATCGAGAACCTCCCAAACAAGAAATATTTGCAAAGGGCTGTGGAAGAAGGTGGAGGACCAGGGGGCTGAAGGTGGCAAGCGGGGAGACCCTGCTCTGCTCCTCTTCACTTTATTGGGGCATTTTTTCTGTGCAAGGTGCTTTCCTGTAGGGTATTTTGCTCAACTCTCACAACAAGCTTGTGAGGTAACTATTACTAGCACCACTTTATACATGTGCTCACTGAGTTTGAGTAATGTCTTCATCCATTTGTGTTGCTATAAAGGAATATCTCAGGCTGGGTAATTTATAAAGAAAAGACGTTTATTTGGCTCATGGTTCTGCAGGCTGCACAAGACGCATGACACCATCAGCTGCTTCCTGTGAGGGCCTCAGGCTGCTTCCACTTATGGCAGAAGGTGAAGGGGAGCCCATGTGTGCGGAGATCACACAGCAAGAGAGGAAGCAAAGAGAGCAAGAGGGGAGGTGTCAGACTCTTTTTAACAACCAGCTCTTGAGGGAACTAATAGAGCAAGAGCCCACTCGTTACCATGAAGATGGCGCCACGCCACCCATGGGGGATCTGCCCCCATGACCCAAACACCTCCCACTAGGCTCCACCTCCAACATTGGGGATCAAATTTCAACATGAGTGTGGAGGAATCAAACAAACCAAAATATAGGAAGTAATTTTACTGTTATCACACAAGCTTTTTGCTTCTCCTGTGTGGATGCCTGCTAAAATGGTTTGTACAATTTCAGTGACCAATCCTGATTGTGTGGTAAGAAGTAGATTTGTATTTTCAGGTTACCAGCAGTAATTATTACATGCTAATGTTCTGTTGTGTCAGAATGCAAGATTACAAGAGAAACATTTTCAGGGACAGTTCCTGACTGATAAATATATAAATACAAAGGAAAACGTTGAAGGCTTATCTATTCAGAAACAATTGCTGCAAAGAAGAGAAAATTCCCAGCAGAGTTTGGGCTCATCTCCTGGTTCGAGAGCTTCACTCTGGCTGGAATCAGAGTTGCAGTGCAATTCCTCAGAGGGCAGAGTATACCAGGCCCTACGGTCTCAATCGACAACACCGAACGGGCTCTTTTAGAGAATGACAGGTTTCTCTTTCAAAAAAAAAATACATAAAAGTTTCAGTCTTCCAATTGCCTAATATAAAATGGGAGCAGCAGGACTAGCCAAAATATTGTTTGATATTGAGCAGGGGATGACAAGAGACCAAACAGCCTCTCTAGCCTCTCCCCTGAGAAGGTGAAAGTGATAGAGAACAAGCTCACGCATCCCTCACTGTCACCGCACACCGCACTCCCACTCTCGTTTCCACGGCGACCTGCCCATACCTCCAAAAGAGTAAGCAACACAGCTGTGGTCACTGGTTTATGCGCCTGTCTGACACATATTAAGCTCTCAGTAATTCTTTTTACTTTTTTCTTTTATATCAATAATGATAGAATGAATAAATGATTGTGTGTTAATTGTGACTTTGTTTCTAAAGGTGACACTCCCAGATTCAGCAGAGAAGGGGTAGCTGGCAAAAGGTCCCTCTTTGAATGTACCTAGTTATCTTTGGGAGGTGGTGTCCCACCCAGGAACAACCTTACCTACCCCCTCCATCTAGGTATGACCTTGTGAACAGTTACGTGAAGAGAAGGAAAGTGGAAGTGACAGATGCCTCCCCAGGCTACCTTAAGCTTTCTGTCATCCAGATGCAAAGAATGGTGAATCCATCGCTGGTCCCTGAATCCCAAATAGAGGAGAGCTGCCTGACAAAAGGACATGCCCACTTCAGACCATCATGTACATAATAAATAAACTTCTTTTGTATTGGGGGTCTATTTGTGAAGGCAGCCTGGCATCCTCAAACTCATTAACGATAGGAACATGCGTTACGAGTTCAATCTGTAACCAACAGTATTTGCTCAAACACCAAAAATGGCTCATCTCCAGGGGACCCTGTCACCCTGCAGGAATTTTAGCCCACAATTCTGTATATCAACATTAATGTGGCCCAACTCAAAAGTGTAAGCCATGGAAAGCAGTTTGAATTTTATTCACACGGGTGCATGAGGAAACCATTAAAGTGTTTTAAGCAGGGAAGTGATGTGATTAGGTTTGCATTTTAGAATGAACACTAGTCCAAGACCAAAAGCAGAAACTAGGTTGAATGCTGTTGCTGGAAACTAGGTTCCTGGCAGTGTAGACAGAAGATGATGAGTGTATTCAAAAGTCCAGAAAAGGGAAGGGAGAAAGGGCAGTCGAGAAAGAGGCATGGAAACATTTAAGAGATGGGTAGAAACAGAAGAGCCTGCTGAGGAGACTAGAGAAAGCATCTAAGGAAGCGCAAAGAAACCACAAGGGTGTTTTGCACAAGGAAGGGAGTCAAGGAGAGAGACTTTCTGGGGTGAGTTGTAAATAGAGTCAGATAGTGCTGAAGGGCAAATAAGCCACGTATAAAAAGGCACCTATGGGATTCAATAAATGAGAGCCACGTCCATGGGGTGGCCAGAGCAGGGGTGGCTGTACCACATTGTCACAGGGTGAGGAGCAGATATAGCATGAAGACGTGGAGACAGGATATTTCTAAAACTCTTTCAGGGGGGTTGGTTCTGACAGGAGGAGAAGCCAGAGAGGCAGAGAAAACCAGAGGTTGCAGGAGTTATTTTCTGTGTTTGTTTGTTTGTTTGTTTTTAATATGAGAGGATTGTTCAAATGCCATTGGGAAGGAGCCTGCCGAGAGGAGAGAGAATAAGCAATGCAGCAAGTCCCTGAGGAGAGAGCTGTAGTGGGTGTGGGGCAGAGTAGGCAGAGAAACTGACTACTGGCGAGATGAAGACACTCCTTTATGATAAAAATGAGAAGTGAAAAGGAGGGAGCACAAACGGTAGCCATTTATGTTGAACAGAGTAAATGCTCCCCGGATAATGGAGCAAGAACTGTATGTTGTCTACAGAAGAGGAAAGAGGAAACATCTATTAAGCCTATTAGAATTTCTGTTAGTTGAAAGGAAAGCAAAATGGCCCTAAGTGTGACTTAGAAGAGGTATATACATGGAAATGATCGAGGCAGAATCCAGGGGAAAATGTCAAGAAATTGCTTGACCATATAATCTTGTGGTTCAAAATATGGCCTTGGGAATCAGAGAAACAAGGTTTTGCATTCCAGTGTCACTTAGTAATAGCTGTATAATCTTGTACAATTTGCATGTTCCTTCTAAGACACCAATTCCTAATGCATACAGTGGTGCTATACACACAAAACAAGGACTATTTGGGATAGCACATTATTAGTTCTCAGAGTACTTTTGGCATAATCATTATTATCTGTCAAAAGAGCTCATGAAACTATGATTACATATCAAGTATAGAAATGCAGGGATTACAGGTAGTAATGGAGAGACAAAAGGGACAGCATCCCACAATATTCAGGAAATGAACAGAGATTTAAACAATGAGAAAGTTAATGCATCGATACCATGGACAGACATGAGTAACTGATATTCTAGAACAAAATATCAGACAAAGAGTAACAGAAACTATAATCAAAGATATACATCTATCGCATTGCTCTGTTTATCAGTTATCAGACAGTACTCCCACATATTTATAAACCACCCACTTTTGCTACACATAGCCGGACTTTTTCCCACATCTACAATACTGAAGCTGATTGCAGGCAGCTTAGAGGCATGTCTCATAAAGTATTGCTTATACATGTTTCAATTTGGAGGGTAAGAGTTTTATCTTTAATAATATTTTAATGTGTTATAAAATTGATTCCCAAACAAGTTTCAACCATCACTTGTAATTTACAGAGACCAATAAATTAATAAATACATAAATAAAAATTGACAAAATGGCAAGCATCAATATTGTCATTGTTACCAAAATCCCTGTTATTTCAGGAATTTAAAAAATATATAATCACATAATGATAGAGATTGTAATTACCTACACTATGTAATTCTTGATATTGATATTTATAGCTTAAAGCTGAAACTTTCTTTTCCATTAATAGAAGCACAGCAGTTTTTACATTAATGTTAATGATAAAATGTATGTGTTCTGCCCACTAGCTACAGCGCCTATTAGACTTGTGTGGCAGGGGCTAATTGTATCAGTGTGCTCTGCTGACCTAGAGACGCGGACACGTAAATGAAATGGCTCTCTGCAGTGCAGACAAAATCAACAACAAGAGATTCATGCTAGAAGTTATCCCGGCTATTTTTCTAATTACATAGATAAAAGAAAATCTTCAAATGTCAAGTTTTGAGATGATGATAATATAAATCAAATCTTTTCCCCAACTCATACCTCTAGGTTGAGAAATCAGGCAACATAGACAGATGGAGATCACAAGCGCCCTATTGCTGATAAAGCTGGTAGGGGGATGCAGTGTAGAGCTGGTGCCATGGGGGCATCCTGACGAATCTATGCCCCTCAGTGCTGCTCTCAAAACAGAGTCACAAGCAGAGCTAGATGACCTCAAAGCTCCCTGACAGGCAGAAGACTTACACATGGCAGAGGAAGGGAGATGAAATGTTTTGGTGGAAGAGAGTCTTTGGGCACCCGAGTGCTGTCTCTCTGGCAGGGTAGCCTGGACTTCTTACATGGCGGCTCAGAGGAGGAAACAGACATTGCCAGTCCTGCTAAGGGATAGCCCCTAAGCTGGCACAACATCACTTCTACCATGTTCTACTTGTCAAAGCATTGAGGCCAGCCCAGGTTCAAGTGGGTGGAAGAATAGATACCGTGACTCAGTGAAAGACTGGCATGTGTGTACAGACGGGGAAGGAATCCATGGTAGGCAAGCCATCTCACACTCTAAGGGATGTCAGCGTGCCTCACAATCACCTTTGTTAGGTCTGGGGGGTGGAGGGGTAAACAAGTGGCGAGGGAGTGGCTAAGCATGAAGAGCAGAACCAAACTGTAGCTAAGAACCAAATTGTGGCTAGGAACTATTCCCTGGTGGGAATATACATAGTAAAAACTTCCCAGTAACCTTTAACTGACCTAGAGCTCATTACCACCTAATTAGCATAGCATGGGTGGAGCTTGGTGAAGGATTCTGGGGAGGACACATGCGCAGAAAGGGAAACTGTTACATAACCAACCTGTTATGTAACCTGTTATATAAGATGTTATATAATCCCAACCTGTCAATCACCCCCAAAGACGGGAAATAGCAGCCAATCCTGCCCGAGGAAAGGCGGGACAAACTAGTGGGCTTATAAAGGGTAGCATGTGCTTAGCCTTTGGAGTCTTTCTCCACTCATGGGGACCCACATGTTCCACTCTCTTCAGAATGTATTTTCCTTTGTGTAGCGTCCTTTACTTTCATTCTTTCTTTTATGTGATAAACTGTTTATATAAAGTTGCTCTGTGTTTGTGATCACTCCATCATCAGATTGACTTGGTACCAGTACTCATTCTTGACACTGGGAACCAGGGGACCAGGGAACATCCACACAGACGAACCTAACATTTGGTGCCAAAACCCAGGAACTCCTTCTGACTTTGGGAACCCCTTCTAACTCCGCTAAGGTAAGATTACAAAGTGATGTGTGTTTGTTGGAGGCTGCTTTGACAGTGTGACAAAGCAGCACTGTCTTTATGTCACCTTATTTCCCTGCATTTGGTCCTCTAAGTTTTCAGAACCTCTGTTTTCCTCCCCTATCTCCACCATGGGAGTGGAAGATAAATACAAGCCCCTGTGTATTCCACAGCTTCTCTGTGCAGGTCTTTGCTCACTCCTTTTCTAGCGCTTCCTAGTCGCCCTACCACCTACTGGGAAAAGCTGTACTCTGTATGTTGCAACATTTGTTTGGCTGTGTTACATCTTTTCTCCTCTAGACTTTGCTTTCTCAGCCGCACCAACCTTAACTTTGCAAGGTTTGGCCACTATTGCCTTGTTGGCTTTCTTAAAGGGAAAGGGAGGGTAGAAACCTTGTCCTTACTAGTTCTCTCCAAGGCTTAGGGGCCTCCCTAACCCCTGTGTCTAACGGAAAGCCTATTCAAGATGGGGGTGATGGCAGGCATCCGGCTGGGATGCCTTCTCCACAACTGGAATGAATAAGTTAGAGGGTCTAAAAAGAAAAAAAAGCTTATTTCCTTTTGTGGCCCGTGATTGGAATTTGGAAGGAAAATTGGATCTGTGTTTGTATGGTTTTGATAAATGGGACCAATTTTTGGTATTGTTGGTTTGGTGAGAAGACCTAGGTCTTCTGAATTATTGGCAAAAATGCTCACGTGTTAACTTTGGGGATCTTACTATGGTGAATGCCTGGTTTTCATAGGCTATAGAATAATAAATTGGATAAATATAAAAATAGATCCTTTAATAGATAATTCAAAATTCCCTTTTTCTTATTTTTTTTTTTCTTTTCACTGAAATTTAAAGATACTAGGGATGGAAGTTCTGGTCAATGCATGTGGTTCTGTATGTGAGGTGTACCAAGAAATGAAAGTTTTATAAGCCCACTAGTTTGTCCCACCTTTCCCCTGGCAGGATTGGTTGCCATTTCCCACCTTTGGGGGTGATTGACAAGTTGGGGTGATATAACAAACAGGTTGGTTATGTAACAGTTTCCCTTTCTGCATGTGTCTTCCCCAGAATCCTTCACCAAGCTCCACCCATGCTATGCTAATTAGATGGTAATGAGCTCTAGCTCAGTTTAAGATTATTAGGAAATTTTTACTATATATGTTCCCACTAGGGAACAGTTCCTAGCCACAGTTTGGTTCCTAGCTACAGTTTGGTTCCACTCTCCATCCTTAGCCATTCCTTTGCCACCTGTTTACCCTCCACCAGACCTAACACCTCTGCTTACCAATTTCAATTCCACACACATGTTATACATGTTTCCATCAAGCAATGTTGTTCTAGGCTCTGAGTGTGGAATAAAAACAGTCCTGGCATGCACAGGTTTAATAAAATTCTCCACTGTTATGGATTTTTATTGCTTTCTGACTCAGATAATGATATACGAAGCTTGTTACTCTCTGACTATTCAATGAAAAATGAATCTCGTGAAAGGTGAATCAGTAGAGCCTGAAGATTTTATTTGTAACAAGAGCTTCATATTCTTAATGCTTGAAATAATCTCTTGAGTCTAAAAAGCTGCAGGAAAATTATCATAATATGTTATAATTTCTACATTTTTACATTTAAAAAAGTGTCTTCTTGTACAGTATTTCATTTGACTCATGACAGTCCTATGAGAAAGTGTTGGGCCTGAATAAAAACTTAGGCTTTCTCCTTTGAAAATAAAGTGTTTTTTTTTTAAGTGGTAAAAATAATAAATGTTCTTGTAGAAAATCTAGACAAACAAAAAGCTTTAGAATTAAAAACATTCCCTATAAAAGTACATCGTAAAGATAAGCATTATTACCCTTGTGATTTAACTTCCAACGTACTCTAATCTGTTTCCCCTTTGTAACCAGCCATAAAAAGATCTTAAAACCTATGAACATCACATATACAGTTTCCAGCTGTAATCATACCATAAAACAAAAACTATATATAGCTTTGTTTTTCTTGCCATTAAACATGGTTCAAAACATAATTAGTAAATAATATTTTAATCTGACTATATAAATGGATACATTATAGAATACTTGGAAGGTACAGAGAAGTAATAAGTAGTTAATTTTTAAAAATTCTCTGTATGCTCCTTACCCATAGCCAACAATTGCATTTTTGTTGTATTTCCTTCCAAAAATATTTTATCCAATATGGGTAAAGGGATTGAAAGTAGCATATACATATCTGTCTATCTACATCTCTCTCTCTCTCTCTCTTACTATATATAAACACTCATACATATAAATATATGAGGGTCTATATATATACATACTCAATCTCTCTATATATGCACACGCTCAGCATATTTATACACACACACATATTTATTTACAAAATTGTGATCGTAGTATAAGCTATTTTATAACCTTCACTTCACTTTTATTGAACAACATATGGTGAATATTTTCCCATGTTTGCTTTCTATAATACCATGCCATCCAACTTGTTATTATGAAAATTTTGAAACATTCAGAAAAGTATAAACAATTGTACATTGTACACCCATATACCCACCCCCTAGATTCTACAGTTGTTGACACCAATTCTCAATTCTCATTATTCTTTGGCTGAGAGCCTTTCCTGGGACTCCCTGGCACTACCAACCTGCTGTGCAGGGAAAGTGGGTGGGTGCAATGCACAGCCCTGCAGATAGCAAATACCCTCTGGCAGTACAAGGCTGGGGCAGACAATGGAATATGGGTGGGGCACTGACAGGGTAAGTTGCAGAAAGAGATTATCTATGGTAGATGGCCCCAGGTTAATGCTCTATTACCTTACCATTCATCATACTGCAAAGAAATTGTTTTTGTTCTTGATAAGGGGTTGGATTGACCTTTTAGCCTTTATGCACATGATCTAAAACTTCAACTACCCTTGCTGTACGAGAATGCAATGATCCACTAGAATAGCACAGACATTCATACCACATTAACACACCGACCACAAAAAATTCAGGAATTTGGTGGAAAAAAATACAGCATTCAAATTCTATATAAAACTCTCTCAATGTCTGTGATCTAAGTGATACCCAAGCATCTGCAAAGAGATAGAAACAGCTGAGTGGGCTCCCCTGAAGTTTAATTCTCATTAAGTAAAACTAAGGGACTCCAGAAAGAGCTCAGCTTTCCACCAAGTGGTGAGATTCCACTCACTCTCACAGAGCAATAAAACCTTAATCTTGACCTCTGCATCTCCAGGGTAGGTTGAAGTGGAGAAGAGCTTTGAATCTCTCCATAAGAAAAACAAGTTATAATGATGAACATTTTAAAATAACCATAAACAGTACTGTCCTTGACATTATTTCATTTGCAACTCTGTGAGGGATTGGAAAATATTACTTACTCCCTATGTGTGAGAGCAAGATTCAGAGGCTCAGAAAAGTATTCAAATCTAGGTCTTCTGACCCCTCACTCACTGTTTCTTCCACTCTTATAGAGTAGTAGAGAAATGTGATCAAGATAAAAGGCTGAACAAAATAACAGGCAAAGTGACTTTATTAAGAAACGCCTGTTTGACAACTTTCTTCATTCCACAATATGGTGTCTATAAAATGTGTGTTGCCTTCAAGGAATTTAAGAAATTCAATCTTCCTCCTTTTCTTTGTGCAACTCCCTGCAAATTGAAAGCTATTCTGACAAAATGATTAAAGGTAGCAGCATGCTTGCTTCAAGGTCCCTTAACTCTCATTCTGCTGAAATGAAATTATGAGGTAACTGCCCACCTGAGAAACTTTACATGAAGTAATAGGGCAGGGCTCGTTAATCAGCAGGGCATTGTTTATCCCTGTCTGCTCTTGGCTCTCTGAGGACCACCTCCTCAGTCTTTGGGCCATAAGGAACCTCAATAATTTGCAATCATAAAAAGGAAAACTCACTGCCTTGGAGTGAAGTCAATGAGTTCTGTGCAAATAATATAAAGTGATTTTTTTTTCCTCCCTAAAGCACTCAGATGAAAGGAAAAGGACTAAATCACAGAATGTCCAAAGAGCTGTCTCTTCTCTTATACAACACAGATAATCTGAGTTCCTGATTTGTACTCAGAGGTCACTGGTCTACCCCCTCATATAGAGATCTAGAGTTCTATGAAAATGTTTTTCTGGAAGAACCAGGGATGTTGCCATATCTGGCTCAGATAAATTTTGATTCATTCTCCTTTAACTAATAATTTATATATTATCTCTACAGTGGTGGGCCATCTTAACTTTGATATTTAATTGGCTTTTGAAAGATTAAAAGCTCACACCTGAGCCTCTGGCACTTGGCAATTATTACTTCCAGCAAGTAAAAAAAATACAGGCAGATATAAAGGTAGAAATTCTGAAAAAGCAGGCCTTCCCCTATATGAAGCAAATACAGAAACTTGGTATTTTTTTTTTAAATACTCAGTAATTTTTTTTAAATACTATCCTAATTTAGATTCACTGTTTATTTCCCTTGTTCTTGATTTAGCAAGCCCTTAAGACTTTCAGGCCCATCTGATCATCCAAGGACAAAATCCTAGGAATTCAGCAGTCTTGCTCTCCAGAAGGTCTGCAGCAAATCAAGGTAAGCAATTGTCATGATTTCCTTTAGAGATCAAACAGAAACACCTACCAAATTTTTTACTTTACTGAGTTCTAGGATTCTTTCTAAATCTACAGAGTCAAGCTCTTTCTCTGCTTGAATTCCTAGTTGACATGGAAATTTGAGACTCAACTAAAGAATCATGAGGTTCATAAATTTGGAGTGGAGAGCTGTATTTCCTGTAAAATGTTGCAGCCTGTAGGCTGGCTATCAGCAGACTGGGAAGAGTAGCCTCCAGCAGAAACCAGAAGCAGGCACTTGGAGGGAGGAAGAGTGGAATGGGAATTTTTGCCAAATGGGTTGACCGAGTATACATATTTAATAGGTTATAGGAGGAGTTATGAATATTCATAATGGGGGACACACACATGCATAGTAAGCAAACATGCATGTTGCGTGCATCTCATATGCACTTTGGGGTGGAGACTTAACATTTAAATATATTACAATTAGGTTCCATGTGTCAAAAAGTGAAACAGAGGACACAGAGGCATCTGTTCATTGCCTCTGTAAACTGGCCAGAACCAGTCCACGGTCAAGTGGTCTCTTATCATCAAGGAATACTGGTCAGTTGTTGTGTAAATCCACAATGGAGCAAATCTTTTGAAAGGGTTGGTGTTGTGGGGTTGGGAGGTCTATGCAAATATCCCCACAATGACCAAGGAAGTTGAGAGGCCAAAGAAAGAGGCTGACTTGTCCAGTTTCTCAGCAAGAAACATTTAATAGGGATTTACAAACAGGAGCCATGTCCCAGGCACTGGCTAGATGAGAAGAGATGGTGGAACCTCTTGACATCACCCCTGAGATCCAGGCTTGTATATCACAGGGAAGGAGTGTGTAGGACCACTGAAGTCAACTCCTCAGGGAAAGGCAAGAATGCTATGTGAATCTGCTTAAGAGCAAGACTTATGGTCAAGGTTGTTTTGCCAAAAAGGTAACAGTAGATAAAGTAGAAATCTAGAGGCATTTCTGGAACAGAGGTTAATCAGAAGTCAACATGGTGGATTATCATTCAAGGTGGAGTTGCTTTAGCCTCCACAGCTGGTTTCTGTCTAACTCTTAGGAAAGAAAGCCTAATGGTGGTTAGCGAGGGAGAGGGTAAAACAAGGTGTGTCCAGCTGCCTGTTCCATCATGGCCAGAAACTCAATTTTTAAGGCTTCTCTGGGGTCCCCTTGGCCAAGGAGACATCCATTCATTCAGTTTTGGAGTTCAAGATTTTATTTTCATTTCTCAAGACAAAATCTAGGAATACTTCATGGGATGATTTGGCCAGCATGGCCCCATGTGGTCACACAGCCTTGTTTTCTCACCTGTAAAATTAGCCCATTATGTTAATATATTATGCCTCCTTCCTGACTGCTGCTACCACTAACCTTCCCTTCTCATGTTTCTGTCCAAATCTTTATTTTAATAACAACTTGTGATGTTGACATTAAGTCGTTTTTAATTATTCATGGTGAATCACAAAGTTAGAGTGGGAGAAAAAAAATGGAGATCACCTGGTCAAACAATTTTTCTTTTTTTAAATCAAGAAACTAAGGCTCAGATAATTAAGTAATTTCCTCAAGAAAATTTACTTGTTTTTGACAGAAACTCTATGCTGATCTCTGACTCAACACTGCTCTCTTTCCTCACACACCATGGATTCAAAATATTTTTAGTCCCTGGACTCTTTCTGCTAATTCGATATTATGAGGAAGACAAAATACAAAAAGGATAAATTCAAAGCAGAGGTAGATCCTGGAGACCCACCTGCTTGTAGCCATGCAAAATGAAAAGATGCTCAACATCAATAATTATTTGGGAAATGGAAATCAAAACTATAATGAGATACTACCTCACACCCACTAGAATGGCTACTATCAAAAACTCAGAAAATAACAAGTGTTGCCAAGGACATGGAGAAATTGGAAGCTTTGTGCATTGTTTGTGGGAATGTAAAAAGGTACAGCCACTGTGCAAAACAGAATGGTGTTTCTGCAAAAAAATTAAAAGTATGATTACCATATGATCAAGCAATTTCACTTCTGAATATATGCCCCAAAAATCTGAAAGAAGAGTCTTGAAGAGATATTTGTACACTCATGTCCATAGCAGTATTATTCACAATAGCTAGAACATGAAGCAACCCAAGAGTCCATTGATGAATGAATTAATAAATAAAATGTGGTGTATACATACAATAGAATATTATTCAGCCTTAGAAAGGAAGGAAATTCTGACACATGCTGCAGCATGGATGAACCTTGAGAATATTATGCTAAATGAAATAAAAGAGTCACAAAAATGCAAACTGTATGATGTCACTTATATGAGGTACTTAGATCAGTCAAAAATCTTAGAAACAGAAAGTAGAATGGGAAGTTAGTGTTTAATGGCATAATAGAGTTTCAGTCTTACAACTTAAAAACAATTATGGAGATGGATGTGATGATGATAGCAGAACATTATGAATGTATTTAATATCACTGAATTACACACTTAAAATGATTAAGGTGGTAAATTATATGTTATGTATTTTACCATAATAAATCTCTTTTTGGAGAAAAAAGAGATGCATCAGTCACAACTATAGGACCACATTAATGCATACTGATGGTCACCAGTACTGCCTTGAGTGGGCTACTCAGAACAATCTATAAACCAGCACACTTTGCAATATTAGCAAGGCTGAAGGTGGAAAAAAGTTAGCCATCCAGCATTTTATCATTTAGAAAGTTCTGGAAATTTGAATTTACAACATTGTCTGATAGAGGGGCTCATGTGTAGTCACAGATTAATTGTACTGTTAACTTTCTTTTAAAGAAATTACATAAAAAATACAGACTTAAAGTTCATGTCTTCAGCTAAGCAGAATAAACTCCACATGAAGAATAAAAACTTTGCTACAATTTCACACAGTGGGAAAGCAGGAAGTGCCAGTAATCCATGAAAAACAGCAGATATTTGAACAAAAAGTTCAAATAAAGTTTGAAGCTTGTGAGTGTGTCTATGTGTGTAAGGGGAGGTGGTTCTGAAAAGTAATGTGGAAACTGAAAAATACATCTTAGAAGAATCATACTTAGAAAACTAGTTAAAACATACATGCACATACACAAATCCCAAGATACCTTTCCATCACTTGGCAGGAGTTTTCGTATCAAAACTACTTTCTCTTAGTGAAGAAGGTAAATATAGGAAGGAAATAATCAAAACATCTGGAAGATGACAAGCAAATAAATTTGATTGGTTAATGTTTTTCACTTGTGCATTTTCTGATCCCTGCCCTGGGCTGTACCGTACCCTAGAGACAATGTCAATGGGCATGTCAGACTTTTCTCTTTGCTGTGGTTTGCATGTATGTGTACCTCCAAAATTCGTGTGTTGGAACCTGATACCCAATGTGATAGTAGTAGGAGGTGGAGTCTTTGGGGCAGTGTTTAAGTCATAGGCACTCCACCCTCGTGAATGGAATTAATGCCCTTATAAAAGAGGTTGAAGGAAGAATCCTAGTCCCTTTAGCCCTTCCACCTTCAGCTTTGTGAGAACAAAGCATTCACCCCTTCCACCACATGAGGACACAACTACAAGGTGCCATCTTGGAAGCAGAGTGAGCCGTCAGCAGCCACTGAATCTTCTAGTGTCTTGATCTTGGACTTCCCAGCCTCCAGAACTGTAAAAACTAAATTTTTGTTGTTTATAAATTTCCCAGTCCAAGATATTTTGTTATAGAAAGAGGAACAGATTAAGATACTCTTCAAACTCAGTTTATGATATAGAGTACAAATTATGAAACCACAGTTAGAATGTTAGAGATCCAGACCCTGTTGGATCATATAATTTTCCTGGCTCTGGAAAATTATTAACCTTCAGGAGTCTTGGTTTCCTCATCTGTTAAGTGTAATGAAGAATTTTTTTACTAACTTCATTGCTAAATATAATAGCTGGGAATTTGAAGTTTACTGATACTATTAACATTTTTCTGAGGGATAAGAGAATGACTGGAGGTGGTATATGGCTCTGAGGGTGACTTATTTTTCTAGAGCCCACAAAGGATTAGAAAGGAAGCTTCATAATGAGACTCAAGGAGCAGTTTTCTAATCCCCTGCAGAATTGAGTAGCTTACTGAGAGCTATCAAATCATGTCCTAGAGTGACATGACATGTTTATGTATCTATGTTTAAAACCATGGAGTCAAGAGAGAGTCAAATATTTATCTCCAAATCATGTGTTTGTTTCCTCTCATTGTTCGTTGTGAGCATAAAAAAAAAAATGCTCAGGGACATAAACAGATTCTACACCAAACTTACTTGTGTCATTTTTTAAAATGACAAATACTTCTACAGCCTTTACTATATATAGGGACTATTATAAAAGTCTCTTTAAGTATTAACTTATTTAAAGCTCAAATATATGAGGGGAAATATCCCCTTTAACAGATGAGCAAACTGAGACACACAGAGGTTAAGTAATTTTCTCAAGGTCACATGGTTCATAGGTCATAGGGTTAACATTCAGACTCAGACATCTCACTCCAAAGTTCCTGTTCTTACCTATTACATTATGCTTCATCACTGAAAGTAAAATATTCTTTTTTAAAAGTTCCTTGACATTGTATTAACTGCAAATGGAAGTTGTGAGCCTCAAACAACGTACTGGTGGTACTTGGGAGCCAACAAGCAAAAGGTAGAATGATTTTCCTAATCTCCTTTTGCCTGCTGGATTGTATAAGCACTTAATCCTCTTCAATGCTGGGTATTAATCTTTAGCAAGTGGGTGCCTCCTGAAAACTCTGCAGCATAAACTAAAGTGGGTTTTACAAACAAAAGCTGTACTTTAATTGTGCTCTCTGGATTAGCAGAATGGTGAATGAGCAGGTCTCGTGCTACAGTAAAGTCCTCTTCCAACATGTTTCCTTCCAGTAGGCTTTCTCCAGCTTTTCAGAGGCTATTTGGGCAGAAGCTACACTCAATACTATGCACATAAGATTGCAATGGCTATTATTTAGGGGTGGTCCTTTTCACGGGGCTAAGGAAGGGACTTGCCTTAAGTAGCTGAGTCAGAGCTCTGAAACCTACAACATCTGTTTTTTTTTTTCTTTGCTAATATCACAGTGAACTTCTCCTCCCTATGAGAGACCCAAATAATAACAGTAAAACACAATAAGGCATCAAGTAAACAAATGCCGGCTAGGTGTGGTAGCTCACGACTGTAATACTAGCACTCTGGGAAGCCGAGGCAGTAAGATCGCTTGAGGTCAGGAGTTCAAGACCAGCCTGAGCAAGAGCAAGATCCTGTCTCTACTAAAAATAGAGAAAATTAGCTGGGTTTGGTGGCAAGCGCCTGTAGTCCCAGCTACTTGGGAGGCTGAGGCAGGAGGGTCGCTTGAGCCCAGGAGTTTGAGGTTGCTGTGAGCTAGGCAGACGCCACGGCACTCTAGCCCAGGCAACAGAGACATCTCTTTGATGAGGGGACTTCCACCTTTGATGATTCAGTTACCTGCTTTTGTAACAAGAATGGGTTCAGGCATGAGGCTATTACATCTTCAGCAGAAGACCAAGGCAAGGTCAATATCATTGTTAATAATCAAATTTTAGTTCCTCAAATGGGGCAACTCTAGTTTCTCTTTGGAAGAATACACATAGCCATGGTAGCTGTGTTTTCCTTTAGGTTATCTGGGAGAAAACAAACTACAGCCGCATTGATGAAAAAAGCGGACATGCAGTTTAAGCCAGTTACACCCTTCCACACTCCACAACAAGCAAGATATCCCTCCCCTCTTAAGAACCAAGGGAAGTCCAGATAGAGAAAAATATCATTAACAGGGCTATAAACTGGGGCAGCATTTGTTAGACATGTGGAGGGGGGCAGGGAAAGTTGCTGGGGCTGCTGGTATCATATTGGAAAAACACCCTGAGAAAGGAGGTGAGAAAGGCAAGGGAAAGCACAGAGGACTGTGGAGAAGGGCAGAGTTGGTTGAAAGAGGGAACAGCCTCATGAGACACCACCAAAGGCCTAAGAAACAAGTCTTGTCTCTGACTTCTCCCTCAGTCTCTCACTCTCCTTCTAAGTTCAGGAGTATGGATTAACTAGATAAAGTCACAATTTCCAGTCAACAAATTTGATATTGATTGGAGATACTTATAATACTCTTATTAAAGGGCTATCCTTTAATAAGAAAAATGATATGGAGATATTTGGGGTGAAGAAAGTGGGGTGCTGGTAAGACAGATCTTTAAAAACAGTCCTGATCTGTAGCATTTGCCAGTTACCTTAGTGTAAGTTGCTGATTTCAAGTTACCGAGGTGATGTCACTGAATGCAGAGTTTGTAAGTGGTGCCCACAGTCACTGTCTTCTGAGCCAGTACAATCTGGCCACAGCATCCCACACCACTGGACTGGGTCCACATTCCCTTCAGATCAAGATCCTATGTCTTACTAGTGCTTAATTTAAAAGTTTATAAATCAGCAAATGATGATACACACTTGAGAGACCATAGACTAGCTTCTGGATCTTTTCCTTCATCCAGATGTTATGAAAGGGATGAATATAACTAAGGTAATGACCATGAAAATACATGGTGATTGAAAGTCTCTGTTCAGTGTAGCAGTACCATGACCCCCTGTGTTCACACAGACCCAGGGCTAAATACCACACTTGGCCTCTGTAATACCCATGTGCTGGTTGAAATCCACCTGAAAAATAAGTCGAAGAGTAAACAAAATACCACCTTCTCACTGGAAATGGCTACTAGAGGCAGGGTTGGAGAATGGTGCTTATAACTGTGGACAAGTGGGCTTCTACATAGGAAGCTCCCTGGAAGAAAGGGATTGGGGAGGAGAAGCCACTTTTATAATGAGAAGTGTGGAAGAAAGTAACTGAAAGTCCATGCTGTCTGCAGGACACATGGCTCTCAAGGAACTTTAGAGGGAGGAAGTGATGGGAGGAAAGTGACTTAAACTAAACAGATAACCTGTCCAGCACAAGCAATTCTGGACCAGAGCAGGGCTCCTAAAGCTTTTTATGAATCCTTGGTCTTGTTAAGGGGGGAGGAGAGGGGGCAGAGGGAAGCGTTGTTCTGAAGGGCAGCTTCACTCAAGAGGGAAGGGAGAGAGAGTGACTGAACATGTTTCCTCCACATAATTCACAACTCAGAGCAGTAACTCCCAGGGGCCAGGCTTGTTGCACTTATGGATGTCCCTCCACATGAAGGGAGAGAATGGCACCAGCCGCACGCCCGTACATTGCCTAGCTTATTTTTATCTTAGTCTATTGGGGTTTTGGTCACCCAGGAGAATGGCTGCTTCCTCAGGGGAGATCAGCAAAGGTCTGTAGGGCCGACCTGCCCCCACATTCAGTAGGCCCCTCCCCAAGCACCAACCTCTGCTTCTCTGTGTATCCTCCTGAGGTTGCTGATGGACAATATATAATTTGGCTCCATAAGATTCAGAAGTTGGTCAGAACAGCTAATTTATTAGGTCAGTCCCAAGGTCATTTGGTTCCCAAAGCTGAAAATCTGCCCTTTGTTTTATTTCTCATTCCAAATTATGTCCAGACAGCATATCAGAGGTTCCACAATAAAAACAAATGAATAAAATGCTGACTAGATAGATATGCCCTGAATTTGACTATTAAAAGCTTCTTCCTTAATCAAATTTCAGAGATAAATTAAAGTTCAAAGATTAACGCCTTTGCTTGTTAAACTCCCAAATCGATGCCTTCTAATTTCATATTCTGCTCATCTCCGGTAAGAGATTATTCTAGAGCATTTAACTGCACCTGGAATGGCTTCCTGCCAAACTCTCTGGATCAAGGTCATTGGAGAACACACTCAAATAGCTGACTCACCTCCCTCTGGTTTCATAGACTCCAAGAAGCAGTGATAGGCCCAGAGTTCCCTGACTTGGCTTCCTGCTACAGCACGTCCATATGCTTTTTTGTTTTCTGTGTCTCTCCTGCCCCTTCCCACTGCACCCCGCCCCCCAAAAAAGAGTTAGGTTGGAACTGAAATGCACAGATGTGCAGTTGTCTCACCTTCAGCTTCTATGTAGTCAAAGACTCCAATGGGTACTCCTAATTGCTCAGAAAGAAATTGCAAACTAAAGTTTTGATATGCTGTTTTATCTGTTATTAAGTAAGTATAAAACCCAAAGTTTCTCCTTCTTCACTTTTAGAAAAGTACAGATCTCTATGGTTCATCCCTCTGTCAAGAAGGGCTGATGTTGCCTGGTAAGAATTTCTCTTACCTTCTGGGTATTTCTAAGCATTAAATATTTTAGGAACAACAATAACAGCAAAAAGGAACATATTTGTGCTGTGCTTTATTAAGAGAACCTCAGCAATATTGTCCTTAGGAACCATGCCACATAATGAGACTCACTGGTTTGGGAACATTGCTTCATGAAGAAAAAAAGTAGTTTTACTTACCTGAAACTATAATATCAATTTTTCTACTTCACTAATCATTGCATCCAACTTTGATAAGTAACTTGTGGCTTTTAAAAAATGCAGCTCTCAAATTTCCTTTCTCATTAAAAGGAAAAAAATAGTTTTGGGAATAACCATCCCGCCTGGCCCCATTACTGGATGATTCACTTTTTAAATAAATGCTTTCACGATAAAAGCAGAGCATGTGTACTAAAGAAAGTCTGGGTACCCATGAAAATAGGAGGAAAAAAGGCACACTCAGCCCCATTACCCAAGAAAAACCATTGTTAACATTTTAATGTTTTCATTTATGATTTCTTTTTAGTTTTTATCCTTACAAAATATTTCCTCAAATTGAAAATAGATCAATTACTCATAAATTAAGCTACAAATTTAATGTAATTCTAAATTGCAATTCCTTATTAGAATGCAATTCTAGCATAAATCCTCATGGGTTTCTTTTAAAACTTGATGAATTCACTGGAAATTCAACCTAATGTATAAATGTATGAGACTATGTAAGAAAAAAATTAGAAATAGCTAAGAAAGAAACAGCCTGGTAAAATATACTAAAATTAAAAATGCATATACTCTTTGATCTAACAACTCAATTGGAGGAAACATTCCTTTTTAAGTGCAACACTAGTATGCAAAGATACATGTTAAAGGGGATTTGGGAATGGTTTTGTTTTGTTTTGGAACTGCAGGTGCAGAGAGTTGAATCCGTCACACTTCTCAGCTCATGAAATATTAACTTCCATCATCCACACATGGAAGGACTATCTCTTGTTATTTCTCTTGGGATTCATTCTTGTTCTTTGTTTGCTTCCTTTAGATTCCCAATCTTCATTCACTTTTTACTTCTTTCCCCAGTAATCATATACCAAATTACAATGATCCATTCTTTTAGGAATGGCACCTAAATTGCATTCAACACCTTTTTATCTTACGCAATGCACCAATGAACATCCCCATGAACCTTCCTTTATGGACCTCTGTAAATATTCAGCTGGGACACCAGGATAATATATATAAGAATATATATTTTCTTATTTTCTCAAAGTACTTTTGAATTGCTTTCCATATGGTTTCTATCGTTTTTTACTGTCATCTACTGATCCATGAGGTTAATTTCCTCTCATTCTCACCAATACTTGTTATTAACTTTTGTCAGCATAACAGGGATAATGTAGTGGTTCACTGCTATCATAATTCACATGTGTCTGATTAGTAAGTTTGACCATCACTTCATATAGTTAAGAGCCATTTAATTTTTCACTTCTGAGATTTGACTACTTTTCTTTTTGGTATTTTGACTTTTTCCTAATAATTTAGAAGGAATCTCCTAAATATTCTATATTTTAATCTCTTGTCAGTCTTAGATTTGACAAATACCTTTCTTCAGTCCATTTTCTGTCTGTTAATTTTGTCTATGGTGTTTTTCATTTAATAGAAATCTCCATTTTGACGTAACCGAACTTTACTTTTTCACATTGTGGGTTTTATTTTTTAGGGTCTTCTTTAGGAATATCCATCTGACCTGAAGTCAGAAAGATGACCTCCTACACTTTTTTCTTGTTAATATCTTTATATTTGACTATTAGTATTTATAATTCAATGGGACTTATCCTTGTATTTTGCTTGATATATAATCCTTCATACAATGAGCTTCTATTAATAATCTAATATCTCCTCCACTGATGTGGGGGAGACGTGGGGGAACTTACATTAAGTTCCCTTAAATACATGGCTCTCTTTCTGAATTTCCATTAAATTCTGTTCCTCAATTTGTATCTGAACCAGGAGCCCATTTTTATGACAATGTCTTTGTATTAAGGCTTATTCTCTGGTAGTGTTAGTCCTCACTATTTGCTTTACTTTCTAGAAATGATTTGAAATTTTTAAAATATAAAAGCCAATAGAATTTTAAAAAATAAAAAATTAGTAAGGATATATAAGACCTGAGAGATAAAATTTTTAAAAATTGACCTAAGTGGCATATACAGAATGTTGCACTCAACAATGATAGATTCCTCATTCTTTTCAAGTGCACATAGTACTTTAAGTAAAAATGATCATATTCTGGGCATAAAGTTAGTGTCAACAAACTTTAAAAGATCAACATCATTCTTTATAAGTTCTCTGGTCATAATGGAATCCAGCTAAAAATTTTAAATACAAAAATAAAAATGAAATTAAACAATACCCTTCTAAGAAATCTACAGGTCAAAGAAGAAGTCCCAATGGAAATTTGAAAATATGTAATAGAACTGAGTGATAATGAAGAAATGACATAGCAAAACGTGTGGAATACATGAACTTCATAGCCATAAATATAATAAAACGTAAAGAAGAAGGGTAGGAAAAATCCATCCTATAAGTTTCAACAAGCTAAAACAATAAAAAACCGGAAGCAACAAATCAAACCCAATGAAAATAGAAGAAATAATTTAAAAAAGAGCAGAAATCAATAAAATATTAATACAAGATAAGAATACAATATAGAATATCAACAAACTCAAAAGACAGTTATTTAAGATAAGTAATAAAATTGAAATACTCAGCAAGACTGCTCAAGAAAAAATATAGAAGATACAAATTACCGATATTAGGAATGCAAAAGGAGACATTTCTACAGATTCTACATAGAGTAATCCCTAGGTATCACTGAGGGATTAATTCCAGGACTCCCTTCTCTCCTCCATGGATATCAAAATCTGCACATCTTCAAGCCCCTTATTTAAAATGGAATAGTATTTGCATATAACCTACTCATATTGTCCTATATCCTTTAAATCATCTCTTGATTATTTATAATACCTAATACGATGTAAATGCTCTATAAATAGTTGTATTGTTTTTATTTGTATTATTTTTATTATAGTATTGCTATTTTTTATTATTTTTTAATGTTTTCAATCTGTGGTTGGTTGAATCCACAGATACAAAACCCTTGGATAAGGAGAGCCAATGTTACATGAAGCAGATAATTAACTTTATAATAATAATTATGATACTACATTATAAATTAACATTTCTTTAAAAATTACAAGATAGACACACAAAAATAGAACTATGGGTAGGCTTCCATATCCATTAAAGAAACTTAGTCTATTATTAAATGTTTCCACAAAAAAAATTATATAGCTTTATCAGTATTCTTTCAAACATTTTAAAAAGAGATAGCACAAATCTTACACAGACTCTTCTAGATAACAGAGAGAATAATATCAAACACCTTTTATAAGACCTTTTATAATCTTGATTTCAAAACTTTTTCAAAAGGATATTATTAGAAAATTATCAGTCTCTTTCATGAGCATACATGCAAAAATTCTAAACAAAATTATAGCACTGAATCCCATTGCATTTACATAGGAAAATATGTTATCACCAAATAGTATTTATTCTAGAAACAGCATGTTGGTTTAATGTTTGAAAATCAATGTAATTGATTAATCAATTATAATTGATTAATATTTGAAAATCAATGTAATTCTATACATTAACAGAAAAATTTTAAAAACTATGATCATTTCAATAAATGCAGAAAACATATTTGATAAGACTTAATACCAAATTATAATAAAACCCCTTAGGAAATAGGGATAGAAAAGAAATTCCTGAATTTGATTAAAAAAACTACCCTCCCTCGAAGAAAACGCAGAAAATATTAATCTTAATCACAAAATGTTGAAAATTTTGCCTTGAAATAGAGTAAAGAGACAAGGATACCACTCTCAGAGTCATCATTGTACTGGAGTTCCTGCCCAGGACAAAAAGATAAGAAAAAGATATAAAGGTATATATGAAATGGTACCAGGGTTGTTCTTCTACTAGAAAGCAGTAGGTGAAGTGCCTTACATGGTGGGATTTTCGTCAACAACTTCTGCCCTTTTCCCAAGGTTTGTACCCTATTGGAGGCTTACTTAGAGGGGTAGGAACATTGTCAAAAACTAGTGATTTAGAAAATGGGCAGGATCCTGTGACCTGGAAAGTTTAGTGCATATAATAACTAGCTTAAACCTCTCTGGAACCATGTGACCAGAAAGAAAACCTTGGGCAGTCTCTTTCCTGGAAAACTTCTAGAGAAAGGTAAAAGGACACCTCCAGTATTCCTTGCAGTAGGAGGTAGAGAAGGTGTTACAGTTTGAATGTTTGTCCCCTGCAAAACTCATGTGGAAATTTAATTCCAATTTGACTATATTGGAAGGGGGGAAACTTTAAGAGGTGTTTAGTCATGAGGGCTCCACCCTCAAGAGTCGACTAACACCATTATTGTGGGAATGAGTTTGCGCCCTCTTCCTCTTTCTCTCTCATCCTTTCTTTGCTTTTTCACCATGGGATGACACAGCAAGAGGGCCCCTGAAAGATGCTGGCACCTTGATATTGGACTTCCCAACCTCCAGAACTATAAGCCAACAAATTTCTGTTCATTATAAATTACCCAGTCTGTAGTATTGTTACGATACCACAAGGGGAAGAAGCAGCTTCAGTAGAGAAGTTCTCCCATGGAAAATAAATCTTGGGGATACCAAAGAAGCCCTGTAAATGGACAGGGCTTATCCAATCTGGGGAACAGAGCAGGGGAACATGAGCTAGTAAAGTGGTAGGTGTTTTGCATGTTTTCTTATGTTTACTCTTCATATCTCAACTTAGGGCTACAGTTATACAGTGAAACTCTGATGTACTCTGAGGTATGCAGTATGATTCTTACCAAATTGCCCTAATTTCCTATGAAACTGTTCTTGAATAGGCTAAGATCCCCCTGAATTTGGAAATGTGTGGCAGACCACATTTCCTTTCCTCTGGGCACTTGAATAGTCTAGGAAGTCAGCTCTTCATCCACAATGGAAAAGTAAATATTTCTGTTATCTCAGTACCCAAGTTTATGGAAAATTTTAATTTAGTAAAATGATTGTATTCACATGCCTCCTTTTGAGAGGAAAGGAACAGATTTTCAATGAAACTTTTCAAAATCATTCTCTAGTCTCATTTAAAAACACAATGCAAAATCCATTAGGAATGTATGCTCCCTCTTTATATGAAAGGTTACTGCAAACAATACTATAATAAGAAAGCTCCAAATGAAAGAGAGCTGGAGATATGCCTGATAAACATTCCACTAGCAAAATACCCCAATTTCCAGAACCACATTTCCTTTATTTTTGCAATAATAACTGAAACAGTGGCTGAATGAAAATGTAGATCAAAATGGATTATTTTCAAAGATTGCATGGACAGCTTCTATCAAGAGGTCACAATTCATGTTGCCCAAAACATGTTTTCTGTACCCAGCATGACAATTTGTCTTAAGTTCTTATCTTTAGAAACAGAATTTTAAAGAAAATAAGATTTTTACATTCTGTAGGTTGTCTATTCACTCTATTGATTGTTTCCTTGGCTGCACAGAAGATTTTTAATTTAATCAAGTCGCATTTGTTAATTTTTGTTGTTGCTATGATTGCCTTTGGGGTCTTCTTCACAAATTCTTTGCCTAGGCTGATATCCAGAAGAGATTTTCCAACATTTTCTTCTAGAATTCTTACAGTTTCATGTCTTCGGTTTAAGTCTGTTATCCATTGTGAATTAATTTTTGTGTGTGGTGATAGGTGCGGATCCTATTTCAGTCTTCTATGTGTGGCTATCCAGTTTTCCTAGCACCATTTATTGAATAGGGATCCTTCTCTGAAGTGTATGTATTTGTCTGCTTTGTCAAAGATCAGATGGTAATATGAGGATGGTTTTATATCTGGGTTCTCTGTTCTGATCTATAGGTCTATGTCTCTTGTTTTTGTGCCAGTACCATGCTGTTTTGGTTACTATAGCCTTATAGCACAACCTGAAGTCTGGTAAAGTGATGCCCCCCAATTTGTTCTTATTGCTTAAGGTTGCTTTGTCTATTCAAAAAAATATTTGCATGCTATACATCCAATAAAGGGCTGATAACCAGAATCTATAAAGATCTCAAACAGTAAGAAAAAATCAAACAATGCCTTAAAAAAGTAGGCAAAAGATAGAACAGAAGCTTCTGAAAAGAAGATAGACTAATGGAAAGCAAACATGAAAAAATGCTCAAAGTCTCTAATCATCAAGGAAATGCAAATGAAAACCACAATGTGATATTACCTAATTCCAGTGAGACTTGATTTTATCAAAAAGTCCCAAAACAACAGATGCTGATGTGGATGTGGAGAGATGGGGACACTTACATACTGTTGGTGAGACTACAAACTAATACAACCTCTATGGAAAATAGTATGGAGATACCTCAAAGAACTAAAAATAGACCTACCATTTGATCTAGCAATCCCACTATTGGGTATTTACCCAAAGGAAAAAAATTCATTTTATCAAAAAGACATGAGCACTCAAATATTTATAGCAGCACAACTCAGAATCACAAAGATGTGTAATCAACCCAAGTACCCATCAATACATGAATGGATTAATAAAATGTGGTATATGTATACCATGCAGTACTACTCAGATATAAAAAAGGTGAACTAATACCTTTTGTAACAACCTGGATGGAACTGGAGACTATTCTTCTAAGTGAAGTTGTAAGAATGGAAAAACAAAAACCATACGTACTCACTATTAAGTTGGGACTAATCAATCAACACCCATGTGCACATATGGTAGTAAAACTCAATGGAAACCAAGCAGGTGGAAGGGGGAGGGAAGGGATGGGTAAATATACACCTAACCGGTATAATGCACATCTACCTTTGTGATGGGCACGCTTATAACTTTGACTCAAACTGCACAAAAGTAAATCACATAACCAAAATGTTTGTACCCTCCTAATATTCTGAAATGAAAAGATTTAAAAAAGGAAAAAAAGATTTTTAATAGTTGGCTTGGTCCTCGTTTTTTTCTGGTCAATATATTCTATTAATGACTTGAATGTGGACAGCAATGGTCTGGGGATCTGATAACTTTGGTCAGAGGGTATGGAGAGGATCAGCCTGGCTGCCCCAACACAAGAAGTAGAAATTAGCATATCAGAGGGTAGAACCAAGTTGCAATACGGCCCACTATATCAGATGGGAGCCGTTCCCTATTAGTCAGCCATATGCCTATGTAGTTGCAGATTTGGTGGAAATTAATGAAGCTGTGTGACTTCCGATAGCGTTGATATAAGGCTTAGGCTAACACGATATTGGTAAAAAAGTAAGGTCCTAGTCCCAATGTGCACTGAGGCTATCATATAGTTTAGCTGTATGACAGAGCTCAGTTCTGGATCCACCTAAGAACCGAGGGACCCAGAAGAACTGGAATATGTTCAGAAGAGGTGAAAGCATCAAAGTATTGTCACATGGGGAGCCGTTGAAGAAACGAAGAGAAGATAAGATCCATGCAAGACACATATGTGTCCTCACATACTTGGAGCGTTGTCATGCGGCAAAAGGAGAAACTAACTGCAATTGCAGCAGGGGCTGACTGCACGTCCATGTCGAAAGAGCTGGGAAAGAATAAATAACCTGCCTACGTTAGGAAGTGAGTACCCCATCACTGAGTAGTTTAAACAGACAGGCATCTGTTGGGGGATGTTTCGGGGGGGATGCTTCAGTCAGAAATAGTAGGCCTGGGGGTGTCTGTGGATTAGAAGAATGGCCTGAGTAGTCTCTGCTGTGCGCTTCACACCAAAATTCTACAAGGCTGTGTGTGTGAATCAGATTTCCCTATGGCATCTTCTTCCCACCTGTCACTGTTGCATGAAAGTTCCTTTTTCTGTGTACCACCTTCTTCAGTGTCCCCCAACAGAGTTCTTTTCCCCCTTGTTTTTACACCCCTTACAGCACTCACCATATTCTGCCTTGTACTCACTTTTTTTACTCATCAAGTACTTCTGTACTTGCTTTTTTTACTTGTCTTTCTTCCCCATCTGACTGAGTTCTGATGTGTTAGGAGCAGGCTCTCACTCCCTGTCAATTACATGCCCTTTATCCAAAAGCTGCTTGTTAGATGTGAGTACGTGCATCCTTGTAAATACCTGCACAAGTGACTCTGAGAAAAGAGAGGAACCTACTGTAAGAAAAAGGGAATTGGTGAGACACCTCAAATACTCATTTATGGAATGCAAAAATTAAGGGAGTAAGGCAAAGTGTAAATGCCCCTTTATATAATCAACTGGAATTGTACTTATGTAAAAAATAATTTCTTCTGAACTGGAAAATATCATTTACACATTGAGGAAACTAGTGTTTTGTGAGGTCAGACTACTGCTCAGGATAAAAAAGATAGAAATCAGGAATTCAGAAAAACAGAGTAGGGGCTTATTAGAGCCTTCTTTGAGCCCTGGGGTTTTGACTGTGCTGGATCTGACATGCTGGACAACCAAACCCAAAGCCAACAACTGTCCTTTTTCCAGAATCATTAAGTGGAAAATCCTGTCTAGCGATTTCCTGGATATGCAGCCTCTTCAGGGGGATTCTACCTGGGAGTACTTGAGGCTAGAGTTAACTTGCAAATTTGTGACCTTCACTCTGCAGGGAGAGGTTATAAGATGGTTCTTTCAGACTCTTCATGTGCTGGACAAGCTGCAGCCATGGATGCAGCCAGGGGAGCTGTCAACCTTGCCGCCCATAGTTACAATGGCTGGGAGCAAAGCAAATGCGCACGTGCTAAGTGAGAACAGACATCCTCGAGACCAGTATATTTGAGACTGTCAAAAGTAAATGTATTAGAAAATTTTCTTCTAATGGCAAAACTAGCATATGCTTTGATGTCATTGATTAGAATTAACTCTAATTTTTAAATAGTTTACCTGTGCCATTTGTCCATACATTTACTATTTGGCAACATCATATTACAAAAAAGGCAGAATAAGGGGTCCCTGGCCTCAGGAAGATTACAGTCATTTTGGGGTGTGTATCTGGGGTTTACCCCAGGCTAATGGCAGAAAACAAGGGACAGAGGAGAAGCCAAGAGGGTTGAAGGAGTGAGCTTCCCTCCATTAAAGCACCTGCTGCTGAGAAGGTCAGTGTACCTGAGCCAATCTGGGGCTACGGGGATTGGGCAAGCATTAGAGCCACGGTGCCAAACCACTAACCAGGGAGGAGCAGCGAAAGAGTCCGGGATCCCAAGGTCCAGCTCGGCTGAGGGGTGCCACGCTTCTGATTGATCTCACTATTCATGGCAGGGGTGAAGCTCGGGGCTGGGGATACCAGAACAGGAACCCCTCTTGGAAGTGGGTAACAAGAGCTGGCCGCCATCAGAGCAGGTCCACAGGAAGTTAAAGGGGACCACCAAGGACATCATCATATAGGTTCTTCTAAGGTAGCAGATCTCAACATTTTCTACTGGGCTGTATGTGATGTTCACTTACACAATGGAAACCCATGAGTATAACCCAACCGTGACAAACAAATCTCCCCTAAGAACTATTTGGCAGACGTTTTCTAAGCATTTCAAAAATTATAAAAACGACGAAACCAGGCACTTAAAAGAAGTTATCATTTCAAAGAAAAGACTAATAAATGTACTTAACCTCATTTTTTAAACTTTTAATTTAAAAATGAGTGGCGTCTGTTGCCTACAAGGCTCAGCTGAGGAAGGATAGATGGGGTTGTTGTGATTCCAGTCATATTAGCTCCCAGGCCTGCCCTTTCTCTCCCACTCACAGTTCAGGTGCTAACTACAGAGTGAACATTCATCTATGCTATAATCTCTAATTGCTGAAGAAATTAAAGTATTGGCATACTCCATTCAGTACTGGAGTACCAGCAAAGCCCCTCAAAATTCATCACGGCACTCCCCTGTGTCAACACCAGGTATGGGAAGACTGGGGTTCTGGGACCTGATATGCATTCTGAAAACCCCTAAGGGAAAGTCTCCTCTTGTTGTGGAAACATCCCTGCAACCAGGGCTCCTTCTCCTCTGTGATGCCGCTGTCTCTAGACATCAAAGGATAAGACCTTAATCCAGGAATAAGTGAGAGGATAATGAATGGGGACCCAGTGGGAGAGACCCATGCACAGAGAAGAAAAATAGAATGACAACTTCTCCTCCTCCTCCTTCTCCCCTCCTTTTCCTTCTTCTCCCCTCCTTCTCCTTCTCTCCTCCCCTCTCCTACTCTCTTTCTCACTCTCTCTCACTCTCCTTTCTCATCACTGTTAGTTCAAGGAGAGAGGAAAGCCTAAATAACTGCAGGAGATTGTTACAGAAAAGTCCAATTAACGTGTGATAAAAGGACAATCTTTTCTTCCCCACGAACTTCTTTGGAAACTGAAGGACCAGAGTGTTCTTCACACACAATATCTAGTCCCAGATATAACCCAGAATATTGGGTAATTGACCTCCCTGGGTCACTTGATTTTTTTCAAGTGGAAGCAGACAGTACAGTGGTTAAATGCAAAGGCTTTGACATATGATCAAGATGGTTCATGTTATAGCCACACTGTTTATCATCTGTGTAATCTTGGCCCTCAGGAAAAAGTGATCATGTATATAAAGTGATTAGCACAGTTCCTGATGTGCAATATGCTCTCATCTCAGGTCAGCTGATAAATAAATCCAGTATTAACAAAAGTGACAATACAGTTGGTCCTGTGTATCTGTAGTTTCCATATCCTCAGATTCAACCAACAGCAGATCAAAAATATTTAATAAATAAATAAATAAATAATAATGGTACAACAATAAATAATAATACAAATAAGAAATGCAGTATAACAACAATTTATATAACATTTACGTTGTACAATCAGCCCTCCCTATCTGAGGCTTCTGCATCTGTGGATTCAACAAATCAGAGATCAAAAATATTAAAAAAAATTATGTCTGAACATGTACAGACTTTTTTTCTTGTCATTATTTCCTAAATAATACAGTATAACAACTATTTACGTAGCATTTACATTGTATTAGGTATTCTAAGTAATCTAGAGATGACGCAAAGTATATGGAGGATGTGTGTAGGCTATATGCAAATACCACACCATTTTATGGAAAGGACTTGAGCATCCACAGACTTCGGTATCTGAGGGTTTTGTGGGCAGGTCCTGGAACGAATCCCTCGTGGATACCAAGGGACAACTGTAATGATTGAGAATCATGTGGACTCTGAAGTCACATACTGCCTGGGTTCAAATCTTGGCTTTGGTTCTTTATGTGACACTGAGTTGATTACTTGCCTTTCTATGTCTCAGTTTCCACATCTGTAAATGGAAATAACAATGGTATCTACCTTGCAGGGTTGCTTTGAATAGTAAATTACATAATCACAAAATGCTTGCAACACAGTCCTCATAAATATTAGCTGTTAGTTGCTACTATCCAGCTGAGGAGAGATTCATTCCAGTCCAAACTCCCCCAGGTGTATAAGAGGTCAGCACCCGTCTTCCCCACTCAGACTGACTTAGAATTGACTTGGAAACCAAAGACGGTGGCTTCCTTGAGCTGAGTCTAGGTGGCTGTTTGTGCCCCTCCTGCCAATGGGCATTTTAGTGGGCTCTCCCACTAGCAATGGCAACCTACTCTAAGCCCCAGTAACTGTGAACTTCTCAGTGCTTCATAAACAACTCTGGACAATCATGGCCAATCCATGCTTCTGGGACACTGCCCATAGGGCTCCTTCTCTGAGGCATGCCTTTCCTCACCTCTCCTCACTCACCTGCAAATGCTTACTCAAGTCCATGACTCCCCTCCTACCTCAGTAGAGGTAGGTGTTCCCTCCTCTGGGGTATATGGCTCTTGTTGATAACTGTTGTGGGATTTATCCTGCAGTATTTTGACTGTCACATGTCATCTTTGCAGCTAGACTGTGAGCTCCTTGAGGTCAGTGACTGTTCCTTTTATCTCTTTCTCCCCAAGTTTCACCTGTGGCTGGCACAAAACATGTGTTCAGTAAATCTGTTAACCTAAAGAAAGTAAATCTATTCACCATTTCAGTATGTCATATTCTTAGCTTCTTTCAAGTTCCCCCACCACCCCCACTAGCATGAATGGGTCTTCAGGACAGGGACGACGTATTTTTTTTAAATCTCTAGAGCCCCAGGATAGCCAAGTACATAGTAGGTACTTAATAAGTAGAATAAATAAAAGGATGAATTTCTTTTGAACATAAGCTGTTTATTAGCATATAAATTAAATCAATATTTCTTGTATCAGATAAATAGTATAACAATCAAAATTAGGTAGCATCCTGTAAGTAGAACATTTAGTTGATACAATAAAGTATCAGTCATCTAGAGATCCTGATACTTGGTCCTCAGGCAAATTAATAACAATGTCTATCATCTGCTGAGCTTTTAAAATGTGTGTTCTCAGGTTCCTACTGAATCTATTAAATCAGTCTCTGCAAATGAGCTTAGACAGATCTTTCGTTTTTCCAAATATCTCCAAGGTGTGAAATCTGGGTTGAGAACCATCTTGGCCCTATAATTTGCTAACTCTGCGATCTTCAGCAAATTTTTAATTTCTCTAAGCCCCAATATCTTCATCTGAAAAAGGAAAATAATTATGCCTATCTCCTAAGGTTGAATAATAATTAAATGAAACAATCCCATGAGAAGTATTGAACATGGTACATAAAATACTGAAATCCCTTTATAATTGTTTTATTAGCAACACCATTTTTATTATTGGCGTATAGGTCATGCCGCCACCTGTGAGCCACTACTGCCACATCTTGGCCAAATATCATAACTGCAGGTTCCTGCTTAACAACGGGGTACATTCTGAGAAATGCGACATTAGGCGATTTTGTCATTGTGTGAACATCAAAGAGTGCACTTACACAAACCCAAATGGTATAGCCTACTACACACCTAGGCTGTATGGTGTAGCTTATTGCTCCTAGACCACAAACCTGTACAGCATGTTACTGTACTGAATATTGCAGCTAATTGTAACACCACGGTAAGTATTTGTGTATCTAAACATAGAAAGGGTGCTGTAAAAATACAATATTAAAATTTCATGGGACCACCATCATATATGCAGTCCATCATTGACTGAATGTCGTTATGTGGCACATGACTGTACTTGAAACTGGTCCAACCTGCTACCCCAAACTAAACTTATCAAGTCAGAGAAGGCCAAGTTCATACATTTCCAACCATCTTTCCTTCTATCTGCTAACAAGAATTTCCAAAATTTCCCCAGCTATTTCTAAGCATTAAATTATTTGAACCTCATTTAGGCTTGAGTTTACTGCTTCCCAGAGGAGAAGGAAAGGCAACAGAGAAAATACTGTAGAAGAAAACTTCCTAAATATTATTTATCCCCAAGGGTGAAAAGATGGCTTGAGAAAATCTACTGTGTAAGAAATTGTTTTGAAAGATAATTTGGATTGATTCATTAATTTTCTTTATGTTATCCCTCTAAAGGTCCTTATAACTCTAGGAGGTCTTTGCAGTGTCCATTACTATGGCATTAAAAAGGAGCTAAATAAGTACAGTCTGTGCAAATCATAGCTCACGTATTCTTTATAATAAATTCGAAAGCCAATTTCTATATTAATAGGAGGGAAAACAGGTAAATATTTATAAATAAAATAAATGCTTAAGGGAGGAAAAATGAGCCTCCTTAAAGAAAGCAGCCCAAGAATTTTCACATCTTCTAAGAAAGTAGAGGTGAGAGAAAAATGTTAATAGAAACAACATTTTAACATTAAGAAAGCATTGACAGAATGTCTTAGAGACAGCAGCAACACAGTGTCTACTACCTAACTCATCTTCACATATATTATCAAAGGTAATCTTCCCAGTGGCACTGAGGGGAAAATACTGTTATCCCACTATTACAGATAAGGAGATGGAGATGCACAAACGTGGAACTTCACAAACCCACACAACCATTGGGTGGCAGAACTGTGTGAGACTCAACGCATGGGTGGTTTCATGCCATGGTTCACCTGCTTCTGCTAAACTATTCTGTGTAGCACAGAGAAGAATCCACAGTTATCACAACCATTGCTAACGAAGGCAGAATATAATGATTCATGCATGAGAAAAGCTCCAGAAATGAGCACCAGGCTCAGAGGGAAGAGTTTGTTGTGTGGGATGCTACCCGGTGCTGCCTAAGGAGACGAATGGTTGCGCCAGAACAGGTTTTTATTCATTTGGAGGTCATGAATAAAACAGTTTTAAACTTTGGAGCAGAAGGAAATTGGTTAGGGGGGGTATGGGATGATTTTTTTCCCTTAGGTCTTCATGTTTTAATTAATGGAAGATTTCTTTTTCTTTTCTTTACTGTTTCTAAAAAAGAAAACTTGTCCCCAGGACCACACCGGGACCTTTCTTCTGTTTTTTCAAATAAGGAAGATTCAACAATTTTTTTCCCTTTCCCTTTCTTTCTACCATAAGAACAATAAAGCTTTTAATGAAAGTATTTGCTGTTTTCCTAACAATTCCTCAGAATCTTACCATGTGTTGGAAAAATCACAACTCCTCCTGAAAGCTCAATGCTTCCTTCTCTTTACAAAAGCCCAGTGAGGAGGGGGATGTTAAAAGGATGATATTTGGAGAGTACTCCTAGGGCTAGGTTTTGAGTGAGTAATCACAGATTTGCCACAATGTCTGAATTATCTCTGTGCTTTGGTTTCTTAAAACTGATTTATATCTCACAGAGTTCTTATGGAAAAAAGAAGAAAAAACACAAAGAGTAAACAAATCCCTCTGCAAAATTCTACTAGCTTTAAGTGATGATTTTGTTCCAGGTGCTAAGCTTAGGTCTTCACATATGTTGTCTCATTCAGTCCTTAAGACAACCATTATTATCCCCTTTTATCAGAAAAGGACACTGAGCCCTAGAGAGGTCAGTTAGATTTCCCAAGGCCATGCACATCCTGAGAAGTGGAATCCAGTTTCCCTGACCGTCCCCTGAGCTGTGTGCTTGTGTGGTGTAAGGACTTTAGAGTCAAAACGCTTGGCTTCAAATTCTCACTCCACTAGCTGTGTGACCTTAGGTCAGTTTTTTAACTTCTCTGTGCCTTAGTGTCTTTGTCTCCAAAGCAGAGAATAGTCATAGGAAGAGTACATAAATCACAGGGCTGCTGTGAGGATGAAAAAAGTTAATGTATTTCAAGAGCTTAGAGCTGAGATTCCCATCCTTTGTGCTAACATGCCCCAGGGCACTGTGGTCAACTCATATAGGGTTGTTGGTTGAAACATTTAAAATTTTCAAGGGAAATGTGGGGATATATGACATCTGTCAGTCACTGAGTGAACTAGCTAGAGGTAGTTCACAGTTTCAACATTAGATCACACCGCATTCCTTTTGATGGCAGTATATCTTCACAAAGCCGGGTTTTCAGCTATTGCTGTGATGAAAGGCAAGTACTGCCTGAAAATCAAGGTGGAGCAGGGAAGGAGGATGGAGGTGTCCAATCTCGATTCCGAGGTTTCAGAAGTTGTATAGCACCCAACAGGTGCACACGTCCCATTAGTAACTATTGTGTTATTTAAGAATGAAATAAAAGTATCATTTCTTTCAATTTATGCATATTAGTTTTTCCAAATCTCTACTAAGTTGCCAGGACATAAATATGTATTAAGTTGTTGACACATAACTACTCAGTAAATGGATACGATGGGTATTTCTGTTGGCCCATGTGCTATGAAAAAATTACCATTACTATGAATGCCATGAAATGAGAACATTCGGAACTTCTGGCTTAGAACAATTCCTATTTGTATAGTCACACTGTAGATGGCAGCTGTTATTATCAACCCCCACGCTGAATCTTCTATGAAATTTTGCCAGTTCCATATGATTAACATAGCTAATTTTCGTGTCTGCACTCTGCCAAAACAGGTTGGCAGAAGCGAAGGGCTGATTTTTACAGAAAAGGATATGGGATTAAGGCTGGCGTGTGAGTTGTCCTAGGTCACTTGGCTCACCCTGTGGGGCACGCAGACTCCCAGACAGAGGGGAGCACTTGTTCCTCTGACCAGGTGGTTCTTCAGAACAAAATGACACAAAACAAGAAAAATTTTTACAAAAGTCAAGATTCTTTTTGTTTTTTTTTCCCCACCATGGAATTCAGTTCCTTTCTTTCTTCCATTATCAATTCATTTGAAAATATGTTATTTAATGATTGTAATGAGAGGGTCACTCCACTGATTGGGAAGATAAATAATCAGAATTAATTTTCTTCTCTAACTGGGAAGGCTTAAATTAAGATCCCAGAATGTCATTGTGGGATTCAAATTTCTGTTACTTCTACCTCTGGGAGAATCGTGCTCCGTGGAGATAGGAGCATTCTGCTGCCTCTTAGGGACCATGGCAGGTTCCTCTGAGACCTGGGCAATAGCTGGGATGCTTTAGTCTATGGACTCGGTTCTGCCATCACTAAGAAGTGAGGGGAAACAGCATGGAGAAAAGATTCCGTTTGATGCGTAAGTGTGTGCCTGGAGGCAGAGCCTTTTCAGACTGTTTCAAGAAGCTGCATTGAGAAGTCTGTGCTTTGTTGTTTGTTCATATTATTTTTTATTTTTTCCCTTAAACATTTAGGGTATTTATTTACTTTTAATATTTTTATAGCATCCCCAGGGTCATTCCAAGGGAGTGCTTTGCGTCAACTGCAAGTAATTTGGCTATTTCCACTAGTTAAGGGAGTCTACAAAAGGTGCTCTGAGAAGATGAGGTTCTCAATGACCTTCAAATGTCCAGCTTTAAGCCTTTAAGCCTCTGCATCTATCCACTCCTGCCACTTACTAGGCACCCTGTGAAGGGCACGCTCTGGTATACATGTTCTGTTCACAGACTCAGTGCTGAACTGCCTTAATGGATTCCCCAAACCCTCCTTTCTTGCCCTCAACTTGCCTCCCTATGGCCTCTTCTTTGCCCAGTCCCCTGAGTCTGGCTCTGCTGCAGTGACTGGGGCTGTCGCCTTCCTAGCTGTGAGTGTGTTTCCTATCATGAGTCAAACGTAGTGCTCGACTTTGCATCCCAGCAGCACTTTGACACAACCTTAGATCAAACCACTTCTTGGGATTTGAGCCACCCCCACTGACATTCCTTCCTGGCACCCGCAGCATTGTCAGTTATCAGTATTATTAACATAACCTCTATTTTATTAATCCCACCATTGGAGTCTTATGTTCTGGCTGGTGATAGGCGATAAGCACATCTAATTTCTAGAATCCTTGCAAGAATCAATGGCACGCTAAATGTAATGCACTTAGCCAACCTCACAGGCTCACAACAAATGTAGCCTTCATTGTTATGAAAAGGGCCCCACCTATTTACCCAATGCGGACAAAGGGAAATTAGAGCCTGTGGAAGTCAGAAAGGTCCCCAACGATGTCCACACTTTCTCTTATCCCTGGATCCTGTGAAGATGCTACAATACATGGTAAAAGAGATTTTGCACGTGTGCTTAAAGTTACGGACCTTAAAATAGGGCGACTAGCCTGGATTGTCAGGCGGGCCCAATCCGATCACATGAACCCTTAAAGGCAGGAGAATCCTCCAGCTGGAGTCAGCCAGTTGTGGCAGAAGGGGAAGTTAGAGATATTCGAAGTGTGAGAGGGACTCAACATGCCACCACCGGAAGGGCCATGTGGAAAGTATGAGACAGAATGCGAGCAGCCTCTAGGAACAAGGATCTGATCCCTGCTGACAGCCAGCAAGGGAACGGGGACCTCGGTACTACAGTGGCAAGGAACTGATTTCGGCCAACAATCTGAATGAACTTGGAAGCAGATTCATCCCCAAAGTCTCCAGGCTGAAACACAGTCCTTCCAATACCCGATTTCAGCCTTGTGAGACTCAAAGCAGAAGACCCAGCTGAGCCACCCTGTGCCCAAACTACTAACCTACATGACTGTGAGATAACATTTGTGTTCTTGTAAACTGTTGAATTGGTGGTAATTTGTTACCGTGGCAATAATAAACGAATAAAGCTTATATCCCGGATTAGGTCTGGTAGGAAAATGACCTCCAAAGAAATGCAGAATCCAAGTCACCATCAAGAGCTGCACAACAAGAGCAGCAGCCATAGGAAGCCAGCAGTCGCCTTGATACAAGGCTTGGCAGAGAGACTCAGACAATAACTCTACTTTTAACAGTGCTGATGGCCACAGCCAGGAGAATTATGAGACCTCTGGCACCAGAGCTGAAGCGTAAAGAAACTGGGAGAGGTGGCATACCAGCCGGTGGGACTGGGCCAAAGGCCAGTGTTTTGTGCCTAGCGCCCAGGGATGCATGTATTGCTGTTAGGCATCTTAAGGTCAGTTTAGCAAGGATTGATAGTGCTAACAAACAGATGAAGTTGTTTTTCTGTCTTTTTACTCCTGCACAGATTGGTGAACACTTCCTTTAGCACTTCTAAATGAGTGACCCTCCGGTCCTTGATATTTAATTAAAAGGATAAAACGCAGGTGTCCCCATGCTCAGAGCAGTTAACCTCTGAGAGAGCTGGGGACTTCAAACACATTTAGACCTGGTTTCAATATCAGAGCCCATATGTCTCCCACAAAGTGTACTTTTTATCTTTACTCTAAAATGTAATTTATGACAGAACTGTCTCTTGCCCTTTTGTATTAGTAATTACTCCCCTCCCCTGGCCCACGGTCCATGAGCATCACAAATGTAGTATTCTCATTTTCTTTTATAATAAACAATATCAGCACTACCTGTTGGAAAAATAAAGACCTCTGTGATCTGGCCCCTGCCAATCACGATTCTGCAGCAGGGGTGATGCCCTCCAGTCCTGGCTCCATCCTTTCTGCATATGTTTTACTGTCTTAAATGTAATTCTTTCCTACTCATTTAACTAACTCCTAATCATCCTTCAGATTTAACTCAAAACATTTCCTCTTGATGACCTTTCCCCACTATACCCCCATTCATTCATTTTACATTCATTTTACATTCATTTTACAGATATTGTGAGCCTTACTCAAAATTCCTCATGTTACGTAACAGAATTCAACATGTACCCTCTAAATCTATTACAACTAAAAATTTTTTAATTCCTCATGTTAGGGAGGAATTATAAACAAAACGATCTCTACCTTCATGGAGCTCACAGTTTAGTGGATGAGATAAACATTAAGCAAATAATTTGCAGGTAATCACAGTCTGTGATAAGGCTGATATGCTAGGATGGTGATATATTAATAATTTAATAAAGAAATTACCCTATGCCTTTTATTTTGCAGATAACTTATTAAGAAAAAATATAAATGTATTTTTTTCTCTCCCCCTTCATGAAGATACTCATACTTTGTGTAAAGTAGTTTCAAGGATCCCATGCTCTGAAGACAGAGTTGCCAAATGGGGAGGGATCCTTGCCTCTGCTCTGAAAGATTTAGAACAACACTGTACAATAGAAATGTAATTAGTTACATATATAATTTTTCATTTTCTAATAGCCACATTAAAACAAATAAAAAGAAGCAAGTATAATTAATTTTTGTAATAAATTTTATTTAGTCCAAATCTGAAGTATTATTTTAACATAATTAACATAAAATCATTGAGATATTTTACATTCTTTTTTCATATAAAGTTTTCAAAATCTAGTGTGTATTTTACTCAAGGCACATCTATGCACACAAACTAGAAAATCTAGAGGAAATGGATAATTTTTTGGAAACACACAACCTCCCAAGCTTGAATCAGGAAGAAATAGAAATCATGAACAGACCAGTAATGAGTAGCAAGATTGAAAGAGTAATAAAAAATCTCCCAATAACAACAACAATGAAAGCCCAGGACCAGATGGATTCACAGCCAAATTCTACCAGACCTACAGAGAATTGGCAACTATCCTACTGACACTTGTCTATAACATCAAGAAAGAGAGAACCCTCCCTAACTCATTCTATGAAGCCAGTATCACCCAGGTACCAAATCCAGGAAAGGACAAAACAACTTACAAAAAAGAAAACTATAGACCAATATCCCTCATGAACATAGATGCAAAAATCCTCAAAAAATACTAGCAAAAAAATTCAATAGCACATCAAAAAGATAATTCATTGTGATCAAGTGGGTTTCATCCTAGGGATGCAAAAATTGTTCAACATATACAAATAAATGAATGTGATCCACCACATAAACATATTTAAAAACAAAAACCATATGATCATCTCAATAGATGCAGAAAATGTATTCAATAAAACCCAAAACCCCTTCATGATAAAAACCCTCAACAAACTAGGCATAGAAGAAACATACCTCAAAATTATAAAATCCATATATGACAAACCCACAGCCAACATCATATTGAAAGGGGAAAAATTGAAAGCATTCCCACTAAGAACTGGGACAAGACAAGGATGCTCACTGTCACCACTTCTTTTTAACATAGAAATGGAAATCCTAGCCAGAGCAATCAGGCAAGAAAAAGAAATAAAGGGCATCCAAATTGGGAAAGAGGAGGTCAAACGATTCCTGTTTGCTGATGACATGATCTTATACTAGAAAAGCCTAAAGACTCCACAAAAAGATTCCTAGAATTGATAAATAAAGTCAGTAAAGTCTCAGGTTATAAAATTAATTTACACAAATCAGTAGCATTTCTATACACTAATAACAGTTAAACTGAGAGTCAAATCAAGAACTCAACACCATTTACAATAGCTACAAACAAAATAAAACACCTAGGAATATACTTAACCAAGGAGGTGAAAGATCTCTACAGACACAACTACAAAACACTGATGAAAGAAATCATAGATGACACAAATGAATGGAAAAGCATCCCAGGCTCATGGATTAGAAGAATCAATATTGTTAAAATGTCCGTATTCCCCAAAGTGATTTACAGATTCAGTACAATTCCCATCAAAATACCAATGCCACTTTTCACAGAATCAGAAAAAACAATCCTAAACTTCATGTGGAATCAGAAAAGAAACCAAACAGCCAAAGCAACACTAAGCAAAAACTGCAAATCTGGAGGCATCACTTTACCTGACTTCAAATTATTTTACAAAGGTATAGTAACCAAAACAGCACAGTACTCTTCTAAAGGTAGACACATAGACCAATGGAACAGAATAGAAAACTCAGAAATAAAAAGAGATAACTATGACCAACTGACCTTTGACAAAGCAGACAAAAAACATTAACTAGAGAAAGAATGCCCTATTCAATAAATGGTGCTGAGAAAATTGGATATCCATATGCATAAGAATGAAAGTGGATCCCCACCTCTCACCATATACAAAAAATTACCAAAGGTGGGTTAAAGACTTAAATGTAAGACCTGAAACCATACAAATTCTAGAAGAAAATGTAGAAAAAACTCTTCTGTACCTTGGCCTAGGCAAAGAACCTATGATTGAGACCCCAAAAGCAAATACAGGAGCCATAAAAATAAATAAAATGGGATTTGATTAAACTAAAATGTTTCTGTTGGAAATAATCAACAGAGTAAATAGACAAGCTACAGAATGCGAGAAAATATTCTCAAATTATACATCCAACAAAGGCTAATGTCCAGAATCTACAAATAATTCAAACAAATCTGCAAGAAAAAAAAAATAACCCCGTCAAAAGTGGGAAAAAGACATGAACAGAGTTTTTTCAAAAGAAGATAGACAAATGGCCAGTAAATATATGAAAATATGCTCAGCATCACTAATCATCAGGAAATTGCAAATTAAAACTCCAATGATATACCACTTTACCCCTGTCTGAATGGCCACTACTAAAAAGTCAAATGACAATAGATGTTGGCATGGATGCAGCAAAAAGGGAATGCGTATACACTGTTGGTGGGAATGTAAACTAGTACAATCTCTAACGGAAAAAAGTGTGGAGATTCCTTAAAGAACTAATAGTACATCTACCATTCAATCCAATAATCCCACTACTAGGTATCTACCCAAAGAAAAATAAATCATTTCATGAAAAAGACAACTGCACCCAAATGTTTATCTCAGCACAATTCACAATCACGAAGATAAGGAACCAAACTAAGTGCCTATCAACTGAAGAGTGGATAAAGATAATGTGATACACACACACACACACACACACACACACAGACACACACACACCATGGAATACCACTCAACCAGAAAAAGGAATGAAATACTGTCTTTTGCAGCAGCTTGGGTAGAATTAGGGAGCATTATCCTAAGTGAAGTATCTCAGGAATGGAATAACGAATATCACATGTTTTCATTTATAAATGGGAGCTAAATAAGGGATATATATTTTCATAAAGTAGTATAATGGACATATAAAATTAAGCAGTGTGGAGGGTGAAGGGGCATGAGGGATATAAATCTACCTGTTGGGTACAATGTACACTATTCTGCTGAAGAGCACACTAAAAGCCCTGACTTCAGCATGATAAAATTCATCCATGTAACAAAAAACACTTGTGTCCCCTACATCTATCAAAATAAAAAATCTGTATTTTTACCATACCTTTTCTATGTTTAGATATACAAATATTTAATACTTACTATTGTGTTGCAATTGCCTACAGTATTCAGTACAGTGACACACTATATGGGCTTGAAGCCTAGGGGCAGTAGGCTATGCCATATAGCCTAGGTATGTAGTAGGCTATGCCATTCAGGTTTGTGTGAGTACACTCAATGATGCCCACACAATGATGTTTCCTAATGACACATTTCTCAGTATGTATTTTCATCATTAAGCAACACATTTGCACAGTGAATATTAGATATTAGAGAACTATTAGTTTTCTTAAATGTGATAACATAGCTAAGTGGGAGAATGTCTTACTTTGGGGAGTTTCACAAAGGAGTATTTAGGAGTGAGATTTTTTTTTTTTTTTGAGTCTCACTCTTTTGCCCAGGCTAGAGTGCCGTGGCGTCATCCTAGCTCACAGCAACCTCTACGGTTGAAATTTTTTATAATAATACATTAGGGAAAAATAAAGAAATTAGGATTATTCTATGACATTAAGGTTTGCATAAAGATCAAGGCAAGATCTAAGAAAATCTTTAGCAAGAAGGTGGTGGTAGTGACTGGAGACATCTAAAAACGTGTCACCACTTATATGATGAGGGTCAAAGTCAGAGTAGAGGGGATTCGGAAAACAACAAGGCAGCTTGAGAGGTTCACTCGCTCTGAAGCAGCAGTCTCCAGCCTTTTGGGCACCAGCGACTGGTTTCGTGGAAGACAAGTTTTCCACGGACAGGGGTAGGGGAGGTGGAGCTCAGGCAGTGATGCGAGTGATGGGGAGTGCCTGTAAATACAGATGCAGCTCTGAAGCTTCTCTTGCCTGCCCCCCGCTGCTTACCTGCTGTGCTGCCCAGTTCCTAAGTTTCATGGAAGACAATTTTTCAACGGATTGGCGTGGGGGGCTGATCTCAAGGTGGTGGTGCTGCCGGTTCCTAACAGGACACAGACCAGTACCAGTCCATGGCCTCAGGCTTGAGGACTGCAGCTCTAAAAGATAGGAAATTGTAAGAAGAAAATGGGTTGAGCTGCTAGATCAAGCACTAAATTATGGGTTTTTAATAGAAAAGACAATATCACAGTAGTATTAAAGAACCTTTGAATGAGATAATGATAATAAACCATCCATTATTCTACCACTGTCTTTTATATTAATTGTATATATTACATTCTACATTCAAATTTTACTAATATTGACATGTGTGCTATTTTATAGTCTACTTTAACTATACATTATATTAACACATAATGTTACCACATAATGTTTCCACATTTGTAAAAACATTCCCAAAATAGCCTCATATTTTATTATGCTTTTGTGCATAATATTTATTTATTAATTCATTGCTCTATTAATCACTTAGGTACCTCCTTCTTTTTGCTAAAATGTATGGTGATACAATATATATAATTATGTATGTTTTCTCTTTAATAGATTATATCTTTGGTATTAATTCATAGGCATGAAATAAGTGGGACAGAATGTATAAGGAGTTTTATCTTTTATTATGCTGCCTTCCAAAGTGTTTTGCCCATATGTAATATCACCAATAATGAACAAGTGTATCTGTTCCACTGGGACCTCATCTGACACCACTATTTACCTGTCGTAAGCTTGGGTGGGTAGTCAAACCTCTCCGAGTCTCTGTTTCTTCATGAACGTTTCCTTGTAAAAGGTGGGCACAGAGATGCTGGGTCTTATGTGTAAACATGGCCTGTTAATATCCACCACGCAGGATATTATGAAAAGCAGAGATGGTATGTCTAAAATACTTAGCATTGTGTCTTGTTCATAGTAGGTGTCCAATAAATATACTTATCAATCTCAAAGTCCCATTGAAATGATCAGAACAAACTATATCAATGCTGGAGAAACAGTTACCATATTCTCAGGGCAGAAGCATTTATGAACTTCTAGCTCAGATGGGACTACACTGAGATGAAGCCCAACCAACTCATAGAATAAACATACATGAGAGTATGTTCCAGAAGTAAGTGGAATGTCTTCCCAGCAAAACCTATTAAACAGTCCTTACCTTAGGTAAGTGGGGGATAGAGGCTGGATTAAGCTGTAGCAGCTGAGAGGAGGGGAGGAAAGTTTTAACTTCATTAATAACTTTGGGAAATGCACTAGCTGCCATGGAGCTCTGAGCTCTGGGACCTGAGTTATTGCTAGAGTACATGTGCCATGCAGTGCGTTAACGAAATAGGACCAAGTCAGAACCACAGAGGTGCTAAACGAAGGCCGTGCCTCGTTTAGAGATGATTGGCGAGGCCACAGCAAATACATACAGGATACATCAGATATTTCATAGCTGGGTACTTTTCCAACTTAGTGTGACAGGTACCAGAAATCACCTGACAATCTTTAAAAGTGGCTGGCCTGGTAGGGTAGAAGGCTATACTCTGAAGTCCCTTGGGAGATTTCTGCCAAGAACTGAGGATATAGAGGCTGCCTGGAAGCATCTGAAACACTCTCCCTTATGAAGCTGAGGAGAAATCTCACTGTCCACTTAATGCAGGAATAGTTGGGCCTTTTCTGTTTTGAGAGTCTAAACTTACTGCTTGGATGTAGAGCCGTAATAACAGAAGGGGGAATTAATTCTTCATCCAAGAGAGGAGGGACACCAGAACTAGGCCTGATCCATGTAGAGTTCCTGATATTGGATAGGGACCTGGGAAGAGGCTAGGTATGGAAACAAAGAGTCGAGCTAGCTTCATACCCAGCATGAGGCCTCCTTAGTTGAACCTGGCACTTCCAAAGTGTGAGAATCCCTTGTCCATTCAGGCATCTGAACCAGAGAGCATTTCACAGTGTAGGATTTATAATGGCATGAAATGGAAACATTCCAAGTATTGCATAACAAAGCAACGTGAAATACATTAGGGCATATCCATTAAATGAAAACCATTCAGTGTCAGGGTCATTGTCAGCCACAATCCAGTCAGGGAATTGAGCGTACAGGTGACAGAGAGCTGAGAAGACCAACAGGGAATGGGGAGACAATGCAGAGAGTAGCAACAGCAGGAAGCTCCCCTGAACCTGGGCTGACGACAGGAGGAAACGATGTTTCTGGAACCAGAAGCTGAGGCCTTCCTGTGGGAGCTAGGGTCCCCTCGGGCACCTGAGTAAGGTCCCACAGGGACTGGGGGCCAAAGAGGAAAGGGCTGTCCCGGTCTTGCTGGAGCCCACCAAGAGGCTCAGTTGCTGTGGGAAGTCACACCCAAAGCAAAGAGAAAGGCGGAGAAATGCCCCGACTTATCCTTTCCAGTCTTCCACCAGCTCCTCTCATTGGTGAATCCGACTGGAAGTTAGAGGCTAGGGAGTCTGGGAAACATAATTCCCTGCGATTCAGAAAGTTGGGGGGAATGAATCTGATTGGAAACAGCAATGAGCTGAAACAGATATTCTATTATGTGGTACTTACTGATGAGGAAAAAATATCCATGATATATTTTACTAAAAAAAACCAGGTTATACACATTTTTATTGTCCAAATAGGCATATACATACATATATAAGTACATAGAAAAATGTCTAGAGAATATACACCAAGATATTAATATTAACGTTGTCTGGATAATAGCATTTTTAACTTATCTGAATCCTCTAGTTATTCTAAAATAAATATATATCACTAGTGACAAAATAATAAAAGGAAAATTGTGTTTCTGTGTTTAAGAAACGAACAGCTAGATTGCCAGCTCCTTGAATACAGGTTAAGAAGTAGAGCTATGTTTATCATTTTTAGAGTCCTTATTTTAGGGGCCAAGGGTTAAATTTTTCTACCAATATGAAATACAGCACTGCATCTACTGATGTTGACTATCAGACAAAATGTTGGATATATTTTCATTTCTGCTTACTCTTTTCTACTCCCATGTATAATTGAAATAATAAGGTATATTACATCTGATTCCTTTTTATCTCTTTCAATAATATATTATGAATCATCTCCTTTAAGAATTCCTTTCACCATGGCTTTTTTTATTGTCATTTTAACTTCCATAATTCAAATGGTTCTATTTTGTGGTTTTCATAGTTCAATATCATTTGTCTTATAACAGGTATTCCCTATCCTTTTATTTTTAATCTTGCCCATTTTCTCCCTCAACATACCTCAACATCATATTTGAGTAGTAGTAGAGCGTAGATCTTGTGTGGAAGGATGATCCTGACGCCAACTGGAAATGGTAAAATGAGAAACCCTTACTTCTCCATCAATCAACAGTCCTCCTTTTTCTCAGCTTGTCTCCGTCAGTATCCAGTAAGGAGACCGTGACCACACCGGTTATTTGCATAGAGAGCATTTAATGTGAAGAGTAGTTAATCAGGTTTTGGAGAACTGAAAGTGCAACTCCGGGACACTGAGGTATTACAGAGGTTGTAACTGCAGGAAAATGCAACTACTTCCTTGGGTTGAAAGGACGGCGATTATAGAAGCTTAGAGAAGGGGTCCCAAGGAACCAGGATGGACACCTCCAAGGAAAGGGCATTCACCACCTGATTGGTGCTGGTGTGGTGCTTCAGGGGCTTGCAGGAGGCACCCTGTGGAGCTGGCACTCAGACCTCTGGGCAGAGGGGTCCCCCTGCCAGCGCAGCCAGTGCTACCATCCCTGAGAGGATACCGTGAGGCAAGTTCTAATGACAAACTGGATAACTACTGCTGCCAGAACTCACTGCCACTACCAGGGTGGACCACCACTGCTGTGGTGTTGCTGAAGTGAACAGGAGAAGACATGAAGCAGCAATTCTTTCTCCCTCTTCCATCTGGCCATCCTCCCTCTAGCGTCCCCTACGGCAGAGCCTAATGAGGAGCCGGCTGATGGAACCAAAACGGGGCTTGCAGAGTCCTGGCCCTGGTGTCAAAAGCTGAATCCAGAAGGGTGGTCTGAAGCTGAGAGATACTAGCAAGAGTCCCCCAACACACAGCAGCTGTCAAGAGTGCCCGGAAGTAATAAGACTCCCTGCCTATTTCTGAGGGTGAAGAGGAGGATCGGGGACCAAAGAAGAGTAGAATAGGCTTGGAATAAAAGTTGTGAGAGTTGTTTACCCTACTGAGTAAGAAAACAAGGCGGAACCACCTCCTGCTAACTCAGCCATTGCTCCAGGCAAACAAGCTTTGGTCATTCTGATGCTGAGACGCTCCGACCTTATCACCATGTTCATTCTGCTGTCTGACTATGCGGCTCCTGGCAGGTTTTGACTCATTGCGCAAAATTGTAGCAACATGACTATTTTGACTTCTTATAGTTGTGTATTGGGTTGACATCTTGTTTCTCCTTCTAACTCGTAAGATCTCAGGAAGGCGTATCTTGCTAACAATTGTGTAAAAGATATTATTATTTGCCATTCTTTCTGTTTGGCAGAGCTAAAAACTGAAGAACTGAAAGGAGATGGGAACATGGGCTCAAAGACACTGAAGGATAGTGCGAGAGTTATTTTAAATATCAAAGCTGATTAAAGGAAATACTGAGGAGTTCCATCTAGGCACCCCATTGCTTACTTGGTTCTTCTGTGAGTCTCTATAACAAACAGTTTTCTGTCAGTGTATGGAGTTTCATGTCAAAGTCCTCCTAGGCCTGAAGCCAGAGATGCTGTTGATATTCATAATAACACACTTCACGATCCTGTTAGTACAATCTTTGTACTAACAGAATTGAAAGTATATATGGCTTGCTCATCTTTCTGGCCATACATATAAAGGTATGATTGGGCACTGTTTCTATTCCAAACAGCCTTATGTGGACAAAGAAAACCACAACTACAAATTCCCTATCTTTTAAAGCATAAATGGATGTAAATTGTTTCTTTGTTGAAGTTTTCTTGGTGTAGGTTTCTTTGAAGAAAAATGCATAATCTGTCTCCAAAATGTAGTTAGATTCTATTTCTCTTCTAATTTCTAGACCTGACTGGAGACTTCATTTGTCATCTGGCTCATTTTGAGAATTCCCCCCAAAATTGGAGTTATGATCTGGAAAGAAATACATCTTTCTATATGTATCCTCTGTTAATATGCTGGCATAGTGGATGTATGACCAGTGATACACCCATGCCTGTGAGAGGGCCATTCTGCTCCCTGCCGGCCCTCTGTGTTCCAGAGTTGGTGCAATGCTAGAGATCAGACAGTACAACGTCAACAGGATTCTATGGTCCCAATATGATTATGAGAGCATAACGTACCTTTCAACTCCTAAATATTTTTCAGTGGAGCAACTTGGGGCAATGTGAATCTAGAGTATGATCATAAATGGCCAATGATTAAAGTCTCATTACAAGCAAATCACTGAAAAACAATGAGATTAATGAATTCTTATCCAGGCAACATATGGTCTTCACTATAGATATATGAAAATGTTCTAAGTTTAGAAATTTCTAATTTTTTGAAATATTCCAAGCAGCTCCAATTAATTTCTTGTATTTGTTGCCTTCTAAGACACATTCTGTCTTTCAATTCATAAAATAAAATTATTTTTTTCTCTTGAAATTTAACTTACATGTCAACCATGTACAGGGAACCCATTTCATCCACATTAGGGGCAAATGGAATTAAGTCGATGTTTATATCTTTCCAAAGTCTCACTTATCCTACTTTCCACACAATTTCTTTCATGTCCTGGTCTATGTTATACAATAATTCCTCCATTTTTAACTTGCCAAAGAAAACTGTGACTCCAAGACTGGAAATGACTGGTATAAGGTTTACTCATGGTTCCCACTTTCCTCTGAAATATTCCAATTTATTCCCTATACCTATTGATGGTGATGAAAATGATGATGATGATGATATATTTTATTTTATTCACTCAAATGTCTTTCAATTGTCTTGCACTATAATGCTTTAAAAATACTGTCATATTTATGACCTCATTTAATTCTCACATCAACTCTGGAACAGGCAGGGCAATAATACTATATTTATTTTTACAAACAGTATAAGAGAGATTAAATTATAATTTTACAAAATTATAGAATTATTAAGGATTGGTACTCAAAATAGTTCTCAGACCTCCTTACCCCAGCACACCACATTTTCCATGATGTCCTAGGTGGAAAAATTTTGAGTTTTGCTATCGCATATACCTCAGCTGGAACTTTCTCTCCACTCTTCCCTAGCTAGGGGAATGTGACTTTAGGTAAACTCCTTAAAACTCTTCTTGAGCTTCAATTTCCTCACCAGCAAAATGGAAATAATAAACAACATATATAAAACACCTGGCCCAGGTCCCCACATGCCCTAAGTTTGTAATACGTAGTTGTTGTGAGGGTCCTACTGTGTGCACAGCAGATGTTCCATAAATGCAAGTTTCTTCTTTTCCAGACAAATGACATCATGGCTCATTACAAATAACACAGTCACTAAATGAGAGGATTGATGTAGTAAAAAAATACAAATTAAGCTTGACAATTACCAATAGTAATGAATATTTATTGAGCTCCTACTATGTGTCACACACAGCTGCTCTCACAGTGAATCTCATGGTGCTTTACATATAAAGCTGGGTGCTATTAGTATCTCCAGCTTATACATAAAGAAACTGAGGCACTAATAGGTTAAGTAACTTCCCAAAATTACACAACTCAGAGTAACAGATCTGGGATCTCAACGAGTAAATCTGATTCCATAATCCTCCAACTATAGGTCAACTGCAATATCAATGCTATATCCAAATTATTACAGAAAGTACTAGTAGCAACCTTGAGGAAAACTCTAAGGATATACTGGGACAGAGTGGGTCTAAATGCTGTGATCCACCAGTGGGTGCAGGACAGGCAGCAGGCATGGAGAGTGTGCCCAGGTCTGGCATAAGGAATGAGAACATGGTGATGCAGTATTAAGAAGTTGCTTCTCCCCTTGGCTTCCTCGTAGCAATAACTCAAATCAACTATTACCCAACTCAGCCACTCTACAGCCATTTTCAACACCCTTCTTCCTTTTTGCCTCCCGTTACCAAGTATCTAAAAGCCAGGCACTCATTTTCCCAACTCCCTTATATAGCTAGGGGTTGCTGTAAAATCTAATTCTTGCCAACAAGACGGAAAGAGATAATTGCCAGCACCTTCATGAGCATTGTGAAAATATTTTCCTCTCTGAAAAGAGAGGCAGATAATAAGAACATACTCCTCCACCCCAGCTCCCCGACTATACCCATCACCATCCTCGCTTTCTGCTTTGGATGCTGACATGTGAAGGTATGATGCTTAGGGTCTGGCAGCCATCATGTGATCATGAAAGGAGCCATCTACAACATGACATAAATGGCATAGTGGAGAATGAAAGGACCCTAGGTCCCCTGGGGCCTTGTCGAGCTACCAGACTTACCCTGATACTGCCCACAGCCAGCCCTCTGTGGTGTAAATGATACGTGGCTGCATGGTTTCACCTACTATGAATTAAGTCTTCTTCTCCTTGTGGTCCAAGGCATCCTAAAACCAATACACCAGAAAATGGGCAACAGTAATAACTTTTTATATGCTCTGCCCTTTGGGGAACTGTAGATACAGCCTAGAACAAGAAAGTCACTGAATCTTGGAGTGACATTTTTGTAAAGCTATAGAAGCAAAAAACACAAGTCTTAAAAACTTAGCTTTTGTTTGTATGAGCCAGATGGCCAGATTATTGGGAAAATTCCTGATGGACTTAGAGCCTACAGTTTATACAGTGAGGCAGGAGGAGGAGAATTCTACTTGAGAGTTGTTTTCTCCGTGTGCACAAAGAAAATAAGAATATTTTCTAGAGAGGATTGGTAATGGAGAGCAAGACAATAGATGCTAATGTTGAGCTCTGCTTGCTGGCTGCCCTTTCCTGCAGGTTTGACCCAGTGGTAGGGAGATGAATAAAACAGGCTTGGGGATCTGAATGCAGAAAGGGCTTGTACCACACACTTCCTGCCTGGAAGTCAGAGAGGAGACACAGCCTTGCAGAGAGCCTTGCACTAACACAAGCAAACCGCTATGAATACATAACAAGGACATGGCATAGCAAAGCCAATCCATCTCTGGCCTTGGAAGAGATTTCAAGAAGTTCCCAAGCTTTCCCCAAAGGGGGCCAGAGGATAGCTGAGAATTAAGAGCCGGTGTGCATCAGGATTCACGTGCCCATAGCAGAGCCTCAGAAAGTCATTATGCCTGAGAGATGGGGGAGAAATGAGTACAGAGAGAATCATTCAGACAGACCGAATTTTAAAATGAATTACCCTGAAATGGGAAGCTAAAGGCTGCATTCCACTACACAGCAAAAGTGGTGTTTCATGAACTATGTTAATTTCTTTTATGAAGAAAGTTTTGCTTTGCCCATCTGAGTTGATATTGTAAAATGTAAAGTTGCTGCAGACAATGTGACATCTCTGGAGTGTCTAAGACGTTAGGATGCATTTCTCTGAACTAACAGCAGCTTTCCAAAAAAGCCGTCAGTGGCAGGCTGCCTTCCCTGTTACCATCACAGGAGACTCTTTATTTGTCTGAGCCAAAAGATGTTATCAACTCATACTTTCATCTGACCTAAGGGAAATGACCCAAGTTGAGACTCTTCAGGTTCAGAAATCCCTCATGCTAAGAAGTTTTAAGTGTATTTCACAACCATACAGATCAGGCACAAGCCCACCAGATGAAGACGGCTTGATGAGCGTTTACAGCACTAGCTACACAGCACTTCCATGCTCAATAATAGACCTGTTCAAAGGAGGCCACATCACTCCACTGGATTTGCTTCTGATACCAAGTTCCTGGGGGTTAGTGACCTGTCATGAGTCATGTTTCATTGTTGGCAGATAGGCTTCTTTGCTCACTGTGGGTGACTTTTCATGTCATTTAAAGCTCTGAAAGGCCCAGAAAGAGAATGTTCAAATTAGGAACCAAGTGAGAAACAATGAGAGTTTAGAGCAGTTGTGGGCACGCTCCTTTACCCCTCCCATCACAAGCATGCTTTTCCTATTCTATGTCTGGGGCCCTGGGTCTGGCCTGATGGCCGCAGACCACCACTTTCAGGCAGAGGAGCCAGATACACTGTGGAACATATTTGGCATCGGAGTTCATAGAGAACAAAGGACAAGGACAACTTGAGCAGCCCAAGTCCTGTTGCCCCAGCTTCTGCCTCATTGTGAGTTTGTGGTCAATCATGGTCTCACCTGCAGTAGTTGTTCCGGAGAGCATCCCAGCAAAGAGGGTGTAGGCAGTTTCCCCAAACCTAATTCATAGATCAGCAGACAAGATGGAGAGAGAACAAGGTCAAGAAATGAATGAGAAGTTGGAGGAGCTCAGGCCAAGCAGGAGCAAGCATGAAAGTGTAGGGGAAAGGTCCAGGGTATGAGGGTGCAGGTGTGAGACAGAGTTGGAAAGCGCTACTGAATAAGCACAGTGAGGAAGCAGGGAGGCAGTAAGGAATCTTTAAGGACTATTTCAGATTCTCTTCCTCCATCCCCACCCCAATCAGACACACACAGGCATTGGTATTTTTGCCTTCTGAATCTCTGGGATGACACATCAACCATATCATTTGCCCTGGGGATAGGGTCTTTGAAACTAACACAACAGCTCTGATTTTCAGCCAAACAGTTAATCAGATGGTGACCTAATACATAAATAATAGGGATCTATTGCTTTTATTCCTTGGGCAAGACATAATTCTAACGTGCTGTTACTTCCCTTCTCTGATTTTACACTAACTAGGGGTGTAACAACCATCTCAAACTTCCCAAGCTGTCCCTTATCACACCAATAGCTGAATTTGAAAAATTGGGGCAGCAATTTGGTCTCCTTCTCATAAAGCCCAGTGAATATATTGCCACGGGACATTTTGAGTGTTGGTTCTCTAATCCTGCAGAAATTTCATAACTGGTTGAAGTTACTGAGATCAGGAACTGTACATCATTTGTCACCCTACTTTCAGAATGCTAATCTGTATTCTCTTTCTTTGATACATTCTATAGGTCGAATGGCAGATGCATTCTCTGCAATGACAAAAGGGGCATTCCTGGGGAGGCCCAGTTGGTCTATTGAGTTAGAGGGAACCTCTCCTGCAGCTGACATACACGGAGTACCTGATTTAATCAGCATGCATTAGGTTTACAGCAATAAATCTTCTCTTACTTAAGTGACGAGACATTGGACTTTTAATTTTGTTTTCAGCAAATGTATCTTAATATGAATATTTCTAAGATTCTTTATAGCACTATAATTTAGAAGAGTTTAGTGTGCAATGTAGAGCATGATGTTCTGATTCTGATAGAAGTTTGGTCATAAATAAGAGAAGGGAGAAATAAAAGGCTGGTTGTTCAGATAAGAGAAAATAATTGGCTGAAAAGATTTTATATTTGAGACTGATATAAAAGTGGAAATTGAAATCATTGACATGAACTGAGGACTTTGGCAGACCTTTACTCTGGAACTGAAATTACCCAGCTGTGCCTGCCATCATCCCCTGTGAAGTCAGGGGTGCTGATATAAACCTCCCCTCTCTTATTTTACACTAACCCAGCCTGTGATAGACATCTCAGACTTCCCCAGATACTCCACATCCCTCCAATGCCTGACTTTGCCACCTACTGTCTATGGAT
>NW_012137636.1:3669769-3671910 GCF_000956105.1 Propithecus coquereli | reverse complement strand
CTCTCCAGGTGATCCTGAAACACATTTAAGTTTGAGAAGCACTGACACAGTGCTATGGAAATTAAAAAGAATAAGGATGGGCTATAGGTAAGATGGCAACATTTTCTGTCACTCTTCTCCTGAATGTGGGAGTATTTTGAGAAGTGGTTTAGCTGGATGGAAAAGCAAATGTCCCTTTTCACTATCTTTCACTGAGCAGGCAATGTTTTAACTGCAGAGCCTTCTTCCTCTGACTTGAGGCAACGCTCCTTACCCATACACGCATTACAAATCTGAAGTTAGGTGGCCATGCAGTCATACTGCAAGAGAGACAAGGACCTATTTACTTGCCAATTAGATTTGTAGGGACATGCTGTTTACCCCAGATGTGCAGAAAGGCTGCAGGGTCTGTGTGTTTGTTTCACTCAGTACTTCTTAACCGTGGCTACACATCAGCATCACCAGAAGAATGTTTCAAATGCCCTAATGCCCAAGCTGTACCCCATACTATTTACAGCAAAACCGGGAAGTGGAACACAGGCACAGGTCATTCAGAAAACTCCCTAAGTGATTCAGAGTCTGCCCAAATTGAAAAACACTATCCCAAATTCTCACAAATGAGACAGATTCTCCCTGCTTAAGAAAGCAATCTGTAACTTGAAGGATGCACCTTCTATTGGATACTCTCATAATTTAATATCAGATTGAAGTAGCGTAAAATATGAGAAAATGTGCAGAAAAAAAGTCCTAGAGATATGACTGTCCATATTCTTGCACCTTTCCTACAGGCCTCAGTCTACATGCAAATGCTAATATAAGCCAGCTCTTTTCAAGAAGAAAACACCCACCACACCAAGATATGGACATAACAAGGTATGTAGACCTGATTCCTTTCTGAGTACAGAGATAAATGAAAACAACACGTATGAAATTCAGAATTTATAAAGATGTCTTACAATTCAATAAAAGTACAAATAATCCAGTTTTTTAAATGGAAAAAAGATTTGAATAGACATTTCACCAAAGAAGATATGCAAATGACCAATGAGCACATATAGCGATGCTCCGTATCATTAGCCATTAGGACATGCAAGTCAGAACCAGAAGAGATAACATTTAGTCCTCACTAGAAGGGCTATAATAAAAAAAACACACAGTAAAAGTGATGTCAAGGATGTGGAAAACTGGAACCCCTAGTAATCTCTCCAAGAGAGATGAAACATGTCCACACAAAGATTTGCATGTGAATGTTTATTATTCATAATACTGCAAAAGTGGAAACAACCCAAATTGTGGTACTTTGCATTGGATCTCAGGGCCTCTCTGTCATAGGGGAACACAGCACAGGGAAGAATACTGCCAGTATACACAGAGGGAATATTTAGGCCATTCTGGCCAGACGGAAATCCTCCACCTGGAAATCTAAGTTACAGTTAGCCCCATCAGCAGGCTGAAAAAACGTGGCCTGGGGCCTGGAATAAATTTGTAAGGCAGTCAGGCCATAAAGATTGCAGTCCTTGGGCAATTCCTGTGGTTGTGCTGGCTTGGAGCCAGTGGGCTGGGGATGCACATGACCCAGTGAGACACCAGTGGTGGCAGTCAAGCCAGTGACTATGTCACCCCTCCCCTAACTCCAGGCAATGCAGCTCAGGGAGGGTCTTACTCCACTTGGAGAAAGGAAGAGAAGAATTTAGAGGGCTTTGTTTTGCAACTTGGGTACCAGCTCGGCCACAGTAAAACAAAGTACTAAGCAGACTCCTGAAGCCCCCAAGTCCAGCTTTAGTTCCCAGATAGCATTTCTAGACCCGCTCTGGGCTAGAAAGAAACGTGCTACCCTGAAGGGAAGAACCCAGTCCTAACAGGATTTGCTAACTAAAGAGTCCTCAGGCTTGGGATAAACATCAGAGATAGCTAGGCAACAGTCACCACTGGCTATCAGTGAGACTGCACTGGCTTCAGGTGTGACCTGGCACAGTCCTGGCTGCAGTGGTGATAAGCAGGTGCTCACATCACTCTTCCCCCAACTCCAGTAGCCCAGCACAGAGAATGAGGGACTTTGCCTGATAATACATGGAATTCTCCCATATCTTAGCCAACTCTGCCAAGGCAGTACTACTAGGAGTCTGTAAGAGTCACAGCATTACCAGGCTTGGGGCAACCCC
>NW_012137636.1:3665291-3667639 GCF_000956105.1 Propithecus coquereli | reverse complement strand
ATTTTTGAAAAAATGAAAATGAAAACATAGCATATCAAAACCTATGGGATACAGCAAAAGCAGCAATAAAAGAAAAGTTTATAGCAATAAGTGTGTACATCAAAAAAGTAGAAAAGCTTCAAATAAACAATCTAGCAATGCATCTCAAAGAACTAGAAAAACAAGAGCAAACCAAACCCAAAATTAGTAGAAGAAAGAAAATAAAAAAGATCAGTGCAGAAATAAATGAAATTGAAACAAAAACCCCCAAAAGATCAACAAAATGAAAAGTTTCTTTTTGAAAAGATAAACAAAATCAACACACCTTTAGCCAGACTAACTAACAAAAAAAGAGAGAAGACCCAAATAAATGAAATCAAAGATGGAAAAGGAGACATTTCAACTGATACTGAGGAAATTCAAAGGATAATTAGAGACTACTATGAGCAACTATGTGCCAATAGAAAACCCAGAAGAAATGGATAAATTCCTAGAACCATAAAACCTACCAAGATTAAACCAGGTAGAAAACCAAAACCTAAATAAACCAATAACAAGTAATGCAATAGAAGCGGTGGTAAAAATTCTCCCATCAAAGAAAAGCCCAGAACCCTGTGGCTTCACTGCTGAATTCTACCAAGCTTTCAAAGAAGAACTAATACCAATCCTTCTTAAACTATTCCAAACAATTGAGGAGGAAAGGATACTCCCAAACTCATTCTACAAGGCCTGTATCACCTTGATACAAAAACCAAACAAAGACACAACCAAAAAAGAAAACTATAGGCCTATATTTCTAATGAACATAGATGCAAAAATCCTCAGCAAAATACTAGCAAACGGAATTCAACAACAGATTAAAAAAATTGCTCATCATGATCAAGTCAGATTCATCCCAGAGATGCAAGTATGGTTCAATATATGCAAATCAATCAATGTGTATACCATATCAATGGAACAAAGGACAAAAACCATGTGATTATTTCAATTGGTGCTAGGAAAGCATTCAATAAATTTCAACATCACTTCATGATAAAAGAAACTCTCAAAAAATTGGGAATAGAAGGAACATACCACAACATCATAAAAGCCATATATATCAGACCCCCAACAAGTGTCATACCAAATGGGGAAAAACTGAGAGCCTTTTCTCTAAGGTCTGGAAGAAGACAAGGATATCCACTCTCACTATTGTTATTCAACATTGTACTGGAAGTTCTAGCTAGAGCAATCAGACAAGAGGAAGAAAGAAAGAAAGGGCATCCACATTGGAAAAGAAGTCAAATTATCCTTGTTTGCAGACGATATGATCTTATATCTAGAGAAACCTAAAGACTCTACAAAAAACTATTAGAACTGCTAAACAAATTCAGTAAAGCTGAAGGATAAAAAGTCAACATATAAAAATTGGTAGTATTTCTATAAACCAATATCTAACAATATAAAAAAAAGAAACCAAGAAAGTGATACCATTTACAATAGCTGCAAATAAAATCAATTACCTAGGAATAAACTTAACCAAAGAAGTGAAAGATCTCTACAATGAAAACTATAAAACATTGATGAAAGAAATTGAAGAGGATACAAAAAAATGGAAAGATAGTCCATGTTCACATATTAGAAGAATCAATATTGTTAAAATGTCCACACTACCCAAAGAAATCTACAGATTCAGTGCAATCCCCATCAAAACACCAATGACATTCTTCAGAAAAATAGGACAAATAAGCCTAAAGTTCATATGGAACCACAAAAAAAAGAAAAAAACAACAAACAAACAAAAAACCAGAATAGCCAAGCCATCCTGAGCAAAAAGAACAAAACTGGAGGAATCACATTACCTGACTTCATATTATACTACAGTGCTTTACTTACCAAAACAGCATGGTACTGGCATAAAATCAGACACATAGACGAATGGAACAGAATAGAGAACACAGAAATAAATCCATACATCTACAGTGAACTTATCTTTGACAAAGTTACCAAGAACATACAGTGGGAAAAAGATAGTCTCTTCAATAAATGGTGGTAGGAAACTGGATATCCATATTCAGAAGAATGAAACTAGACCCTTATTTCTCATTATATAAAAAAATCAGATCAAAGTAGATTAAAGACTTAAATCTAAGACCTGAAACTATACAACATTGGGGAAATTCTTAAGGACATTAGTCTGGGCAAGGACTTCTTGAGTAATATCCCCAAAGCACAGACAACCAAAGAAAAATTGGACAAATGGGATCACATGCAGTTAAAAAGCTTCTGCACAGCAAAGAAAATAAGCAACAAAGGGAAGAGACAACCCACAGAATGGGAGAAAATACTTGAAAACTACCCTTCTGACAAGGGATTGATAGATAGAATAT
>NW_012137636.1:3662064-3663276 GCF_000956105.1 Propithecus coquereli | reverse complement strand
AGGTTGCAGTGAGCTACGATGATGCCATTGCACTCCAGCCTGGTCAACAAAGTGAGATACTGTCTCAAAAAAAATAACAATAATAATCCTGATTTTATGGGGCATGACAATATTCCCAGCCCCCCTTGCAAATAGGAGAAGCCATGTGACTAAGTTCTAGCCAATGAAATATAAGTAGAAGCTATTGGGAGAGGCTTTCAGGAAAGCTCCTTTTAAAAAAGCTAAGCTCCCTTTGCCTTTACCCCTTGCTCCTTCCATTACTTAGAATGCAAACGTGATGGAACTCAAATGTCCATCTTACAACCATAGGGTGAGCTTAAACAGGGAAACATTTCATCAAGGAGACTGAGCAAGAAGATACAAGGAGCCTGGGTCACTGATGACATCCTGGGACCACTTCACTACCCCCTTACTTAACATTACCACTAACTTCTTCCCATGCTTTCCTACATTAATTCAAACTTGACTTTGTAGAAATTGTTTTCTGTATTTAACGTTGTGGAGAAAAAAATCCAGGATATTATTTTTTATTTACTTACTAAATTAATTAATATATTATTTCTTTTTAAGTGACTTCTATTGAATGCATGTGAGGTTGTTTATTCATCCTTAAAATACAGGATTTCTTGGTATAACCATTTTTTCTTTTTATTAATTTTGTCTCTTATGATGAACTTTAGTGTTACAGATTTAGTGCAATAAAATAGTTAAAAATAAAGGCCTTGAAGGCTTATATAACTGAAAGTTTGGGTTGTATAACTTACCAACTATAGTTCTTAGGCTCAAAGTAGATCGTGTAATTTACCATGTGACTTTACCACAACTCTTTGACTCTCTGTTACTTGAGGGGGAAAAAAAAAACTATCCTTTTTAAACTACCCTTTTTAGGTCTCTGTTATTTGTACTCAAAAGCAATTCTTAACTGATACCAAATCATAATATTAACACAGAACAAATCAAAATCCAAGGTGAAAAAAGTTAAATGTGATAGGGTATTTTTACTTACTGATTAACATTACACAACATAAATATATGTGTCATAAATTTTTCCATGACAACAATATGGCATCAAAATGTTTAGAGTAAACCTGTAAGAAATACAAGGAGAAAATTATAGGTTCTTAATAATAATGGGAAACATAAAAAAACTTCTCTGTGTCTGACAAATTAAGTAGACAAAAACTAATAGGTAAAGAAATGAGGTTCTGAGGA
>NW_012137636.1:3647032-3660308 GCF_000956105.1 Propithecus coquereli | reverse complement strand
ATCTCTGTTTCCTCTGAACTCAATATATAATCTAGAGATTAATCACACTCTGCCTTTATCACCTACTGTGTTTGCATTATTTTACTCTCCTTTTGTTATTTAACCTGGAGAGTTTATATCTGTTCTTCCCAACAAAACCGTGAATTTGCCCAGGTCAGAGACCCTCTGGCAGCAGCTGACCCAACATCTTCCTCATATGTCATTAGCTAATACATTTCTAATACATTTCTTATGACTGAATTATTAGCCAAAAACATTTTTTTTAATAACCTGCATTTTTAAACACTTTGGAGGTGTCAAAAAACAATTCAGTACTTAGGTAAGAAGAATTTTTATTCAAAAGTGCTACCAAGAGGGGTATAGGGGCCACCACGATGATGAGGGGGGAGGTTGAAGTGTGGAGAACGTTCGTATCATAAGGCCTGTAAGCATCTCAAGGGTTAGGGGAAAAAAAGGTTTTCTTTTATAGAGAGAAGTAAACGAGGTTAGAAAGAATCAGGTGTGGAGAAGTGGGATATCCGACAGAAATAGTGTGACCTGTCGTTAGAGGGGACTTCTTACCCTGCAGGTGGCAGCAACACAGAGTCTTAACCAAAGTTTGTTTAGCCAGTGTTTCATTCTCATTGATCAGTGGGGACAAAACAATCTAGCTAACCATTTATGAGGCAAACGAAGGGAATTTAGAGGGTCTGCACCTGGCCTTGTTCTCGGTGTTTATGACCCACGAGGGTGCATCAGTGAGTCTGATCTGAGTCACACGGAGAACCAAGGTTAGTTGCAGTAAGCCATTTCAGGAACACAAAGCGATGCGGGCATTTCTTAACCTTCTCTGTTTTCTAGCATCGCAGGGTTCTGGTAAAGTTCAAAATTGCCAAACTATACAAAAAGAGAAGGGGCAGCATTTCCCTTCAGGAATTTGGAGACTAAATGAAGAGCCAAGAAAAAAATCTCACATATTAAAAAAAAAAAAAATGTAATGATTAAGGAGAAGGAGAAAAGGAAGACAATCAGCATTAATGGATAAGCATTATCTCATTTAATTCTCTAACTCCTTCGTAATGCAGGCATTGCAGTCTTTCCAGTGAGCAGGTGAGGAAAAAGAGGCTTAGGGGTGTTAAGTAAGTGGTCTGAGGACTCACAGACAGGAACTAGCAAAGCCAACTTTGAATTCAGATCATGTTAACAGCCCTGATCACAGTTAATACATGAAAATGCCAAAATTTCAACTACAAAATGCATTCTCTAGGCAGTTAGAAAATACCTGCAACCTCCAGGATTTTCTGTCTCAATCATATAGAACTAATAAGAAACCTTTGGACTTTCAGCCTGCAATGAGGCAGAGTGGCAATCCCTATTGAGATGGACCCTAATAACCATTAAAAATATATGCATAAGTAACAAGTTTCAATATTTTGCCTATAATTTTTTTTCCAAAGCTTACGAACTCTTTCCTTTTAACATTACAGGAAAACAATGTATTTGTTCAAGGACGTAAATATGGTAGCCAGGGCTCCCATAATGAATGTCTGAAGCAGGAAGCTGGAGGGAATTCATGGAACCTTGAGCATCTCTCTTCCAAACCTCTCCATCATTCTGTTTGCTGAAGCTGAAACACCTGTCCCAGGGGCAAAGCTTTTCATCCTGGGAAGGTCAAGACTTTAAAATGTTCCAAACAGCTGGCTCCAAGGGGTACAGGACTGATAGGAGACTCATTCTGAACAAAGGCTTTCCTAATGGAAATGAAGAAGGGAGCCAGCAACCTGGGAAAGGTGACCTTCATCTAGAAAAGAAAGGCGCTGGATATCCAGTTTTCCTAACAGGATTTGTTAAAAAAGAAAATGAAAAGCGGGGTGGGCAGGGTGGGAAGAGTCTGGGAGGGGAGGTGAAGAATACAAAAAGGTCTCAAAACAAAGTCAACAAAATCCTGCCCCTTTACAATGATAAACATATTTCAAGATAATATATCAAATGTAAATTTGTATATTCCTTTCCCTCAGCACTTATAAAATCTCATTACTTGTAGACCAAGGTCATCCCCCTGTCAAGCCCGAAGAGCTGGTTACCCACTGCTTTGGAGGACAGTGGTCACTGTAGGCTGGGTCATTTGTGAGCCAAGTGCAGAGGCCTTGTGGAAGCCCAGTCGGCTCCCAGCTATTCTTTCGTTGGAATCTGGTAATGGCCCCCAGTCAACAGTGGCCAGCGCATCCCCATCGATTGTCCTTTAGGTCTGTGTCCTGGGATTTGGGGAAACCCCCTTCACATTCAACCCACTCTGGCAATGGGAGGCAGCCGGGAGCACAGCCAGCCAGATTCCATGTGACCCTGACATTGGCCACAGAGGACATTCATTTCAGCTGAGACTTTCTGATTTTCCATCTTACCTGCAGGGGGGATGCTGTACACGTTTCAATAGCTACTAGAGATTGGAGAGTGACCAAGGTGATGAGGGATGGAGAGGTTGTTTCACTGAATGTCGTTGGGTGATGTGAGATGCCATCCTCCAAACTAAATGCTTGAATGACATACATCAGGAAGACGTGGAGAGTCTGAGCAGAGGAGAATTGTGCTGGGGACAAAGGTAAATCAAGAAAAAAGGTCAAACTCTCCAGATGCCACCTCTTTTCCAAAGCCTCACAGCCTGAAACTGTGCCTCGCAAAGCCTTTTCGTAGTAGTTTGTGTTAATTTCTCTTTTGATATCTCCAAGCCTTAGTCAAGTCTTAATGTGAGGCCCCCGTCTGATATCCATCGCATTCTCAGGTATAAGAAAAGAGACCTGCATTTCTGAGGTCAGAAAGGCAGAATAAATTACTTAGCCACCCCAAAAGCAGAGAAAATTTAAGAGACGTAGTTGGAGTTTTGTGACCTACACTCCCTTTCTTACTTGGACATTCTTTGAGGCTCATGTGGGGTATTTTTTAAGTAAGGCAATACTTAGTCCTAGAAATGTGATCCAAATTTGGTGTCTGAGAGTCTCTAAAAATGGATGTTAACTTCCTGTTGCTGAGAAAGAGAGAAAAGCTGGTGGCCCAAAGATAAAGAAGTAGAAAAGTTGAGTCCCTTTCTCTGCTCCTCTGAGACTACCCAAGGGCTAAAACTGAGTCTTAAGAAAGCAGAGCACACAAATGAAGTCAGACTCTCTGTGGGTCCCAGCTGTGCCAGCAGCAGCCCTCAGGACTCCAGACCAAGCAGGACTGGATAATTAAGAGAGCGGTCCCAGAATGAAGACTGCAGGGCAGGCAGCAAAAACGCAGACTGGGAGCAGGGACATAGAACTGCCATCCTCCTAGGACTGGGATTGACTTCCCTGGCTGTACATTAGAATCTCCTGGGGAGCTTTAAGAAATCCCAGGGCACTAGTGGCACCCCAGAACAGTCTTTTCAGAGCCTTTGAGGATGGTGCCCAAGCATCAGTATTTTTTAAAGCATTTCCAAGTTATTTTGATGTTCAGTGAGGACTGAAATTCCCTACCCTGGTGGGCAGTAAATATGTAAAATGTGGAGCTTTCCAGTTTCCACAGGTAACACAGAGATTTGATACTCTCTTTATTGGAATCTGTTAGTAAACCATGTACTAAGGCTTGTGTTAGGAGGTGGTAAGGAGGGGAATGCTGAACTGGCTCTGCTCATATAGTTAGCAGAGACCAGGGCTCTCAAAGCAGAGTAGAATCACTGTGAGAGTAGCTGCCAGGCCCTGCCTTGAGCCAGTTTCCCCAGCACTATTGGATATTCAGGGCAAAGATTCTCAACTTCACCATCACAACATGCTTGGGTTTGTAGTTGTTGTCATCTGTCAATACCTAGTTCATAAAGTTCAAGTACTGGCATTTTCAAATGATTTACCTGTTTTTTTAAATTAGAAAAGTTTCAAGGTTTTCCTGTAACAACACTATACTCATGCACATGCACTCTGATAAGTTCATCCATTCAACAAACATCTAACACCTGCTATCTGCGTGCCAAGCACTGAGTTAGATACTAAAGATAAAGCAGTCAATACAACAGCTGTGGTCTGTGCCCTCTCAGAGATTATTGTCTATCAGAGAGAAGAAATACTTAATCAAAATATTAAAATGAGTTGAGCATTATGATGGACAGAGAAAAGGCCACCAAAGGGACACAAAGCAAAGGGCTCTTTCTTGGCAGAGGTAGAAAAGCCCTTTCCTGCCATGAGAACTGAGTAGTGAGTAGATGCTGAGTGAAAAAGCAAAGGATGATGTTACAACTAATGATGAGGAGCTTCCCAGAGTGAGGAGCCTATCTTCAAAGCTGTTAATATAAAAGCCTCCATATCTAAAGGAAGTTAATAGTCGTCACAATAATTAACTATCATAATACTGCAATATAGCTTACTTCTGTACAGATTTTTATTAATTCATCAGAATCTCAATGATACATGGGAGGAAATGTTCCAGGCCTGTGCACCACATTAAAGGAAAGGTCGAGAACCATAATACTGCATTTGGAAATATGGCAAAAGGTAATCACATTTATCTTATGCCTACAGGCCAATGGATTGATGCATTTCTATCCCTCCATACTCCCACTCAGGCGAGTCCAGCCAGTGTTACAAGTTCATTCTTCTGATGACTCCATGGCCTTCAATGTACTTCCCTGGGATACTGCTTCTCAAACTCTAGCAGGAATCAGGATCATCTGAAAAGTTTGTTAAAGCAGATTCCTGTGCCCCTCCCCCAGAGATTCTGATTCAGTAGGTCTGGGTGGGGCCTTAGAATTTGCATTTCCAGCAAGCTCCCAGGTAGTGATGCAGATGCTCCCAGTCTTCTGACCACAACTTGAGTATAGCTGTTCTATAGCACTGGTCCTTGAAAGGAAATCCCACCAAATTTGTAGCCAGCTGAGATTCTGCTCCATTCTTTCCCTCTGCAATATCCAGAGAAGATTCTGAACCAGGATGCGGACTTGGAATCTGCTGCTCCCATATTTTTATTTTATTTTGTAACCCTTAGAAAGGAATTTCCAGAAGAAGGATTTCTAGGTGTTGGCTATCAAACTTTGTGAATGGAACAGTCCATTATTTGACCTTTCTCTCTGATAAATTTATATCATACTGAGTAATGCTCTCAATCATTGTCTAATTGAAGAAACTATATAGAAAATAATGAGATTTAAAAAGTAACAAAAGTAATATCATTATATGTAAAATACAAGTTTATGTGTGCAATGGTGTCAATAAATTTCTTAAACCATATATACATTTTTATTTCTTTTAAAAAAATCATCTGGGGGAAAAAAGGGGCAAGATGGCTGACTAGAGACATTGGCTGCCAGATCATCTCAGAAAGAAAGAAAAGTTTTAGAGAAATTTTAGAGAAAACTCTTTAGAGAAAAAAACATAGCTCAGGTGTAATTCTGAGGAAAAAATGCCAAAACTTACCAGAGATTCCACAGGAAAAAGTTGCAGAGCAGAACAAGAAGGAGTAAGATATCAGCAGAGATCAAACGCAAGAAACCTAGAGTCCTATGGAAAGGGTAGGTGGGGGGTTTATTTCTGCTTACCTCACACCTCCACTAGTCAGCAGCATCCCAGGCTGCTGGAGAGCTTCACTACTCTCACAAGCCCAAAAGCTGCTGCCACCAGTAAACTGGGAGCTTCTTGAAAACAAAGCACTGGGCCACCAGCCCCATCGGGGTTATTTCCCATCACCATGAACTTGAGCAGAGATGGCATGCCATGATGTTTTTCCACCAATTGTGTGCCTTTGTCTTACCCTGGGACCTTCAGCCCTACAGTTTTTGTGTCACTGGCCCCCACACAAACAGTTCCCAACTCCTGCCCAGACTGCAGTGGCCACAGGTGTTGGTGGGTCCCAAGAGAACTATGAGAACCCAGAGCTTGGACATTCTGGGTGGGCTGCCTTCTGGGAAATGGGACAAAGGGGATCAGAGTGCCAGCTCTCCTCAATTCAGATTCTTTTCCTCCTCCACCCTTCCTCCACCCACTGCTGCTGACTGGCACAGGTACCCCAAGAGATCTCAGGAGCAACTGCTTTCCCTCTGTTGGCACACCCACTACACAGAGGCTTCCACAGAGAATGGGGTTGATGTTTTTTCTCCTAAAGACCTACAGCAGAGCAGGGCATACCCCAAAGCAGAGGGACATTAAGCCTGCTTGAGCACTCCATGGGCAACTTGGGACCAGCAGGATTCTCCCTGGCACAGTCAGGGATTGAACTTGGGGGACCAGGAGACAGGTCTTCAGGCCAGATACCATACCCCCTGGACTTGAACATGTTGCTTGCAGGCATGGAGGGGAGATTTGTAAACTAATCTTGGGAGGCAAGGGAGCCCACATGGGCAGAACTGAAAGGCAAGTGCAGTGTGGGTCTAAGACACAGCACAATCTTAGAGCACCCCTCCCCTCACAGGAAAGCCACACTTTCTGTCTGGGGCAGGGAAAGTCCCAGCCAAAGCACCACTGCTGGTGAGCTCAGCTAGTTTGAGCTACTGCTTGTAGCCAGATGCCAGAAGGAGACCTTGAAGCAGGGGAGGAGAGAGAAGAGCAAAACCCACTCCCAACAGCTAACTGTGACTCTTGGACAGTCCCTCCCCCATGAGCAGAATTTCTGGCTTGGTGGGGCCACTTCAGCCCCTCCCTGGTGACTTTCCCTATCAACCTTGGAACTGACCCTTAATCCCTGTGGAGACAGCTCCCTTACTGACCTTTATGGAGCCTTAACACAGGCTCACACAACTCAGCCCTGCCAAGACTTGATCCTCCACCCACCTCTGTTGTCGTGGAGAATAAGGAGTCCCTGGGAGCTCCAGGACCCTTCCCACCACCTAGGGCATCTGAATGCTTTTCCTGATGGACTAGAGTGGTCACATGTCCCAAAAAACATCACTTCAGGTCACTCTTTCCTGCAAAAACCACCTACAAGGAAGACACCTGGCAGGGAGGACAACCTGTACAGCCCATGATACCACTTACTGATTCAGTCATACAGGGTATGGATGACTCTTACCCACAAGAACCATTTAGTGTCTCAGAGATTAATTTGGGCATCCTAATATAATTCACACAGTTAAGAAGACCACAGGGCCTGGGAAAAACAAAGTATTTCAAAGACCTCCATCTTCCCATGTCAACAAGAGACTGCTCATGCACATAGTATACCGACAAGACAGCCTGCAAATCATAAGCAATTAAGAAAACCACCACACTAAGGATATCTATATATCCAAAACTGAGATCCCTATCAAAGTACCCACAAGCAAATCCAAAGGTCCTTATCCAACATATGCTACAGATAGACACCTAAGAGTGGGGCGGAGGGTAAGCCCCATCTAAACAAAAGAATATCCTAAAACAAGAAGCAACAGTTGTTCCGGATGAGAAGGAATCAGTGTAAGAACTCTGAAAGTATGAAAAATCAGAGTGAAAGGATACTCCCAAAGGAGTACACCAGCTCTCTAGCAATCGATCCCAACCAATATGAACTACCGAAATGACAAATAAAGAATTCCAAATATGAATTGTAAAGAAGCTCAATGAAATCCAAGAGAACATGGAAAACCAACTTAAAGAAACCAGAAAAATAATTCAGGAAATGAATGGAAAATTTACTAAAGAGATTGACATATTAAAAAAAAAGAAATAGAACTTTTGGAAATGAAAAATTCATTTAGGGAAATATAAAACACAGTGGAAAGTTTTAAGAATAGACTAGACCAAGTAGAAGAAAGAATTTCAGAGCTTGAAGACAACTCATTTGAATTAACCTACTCAGTAAAAAATAAAGAACAAAGAATCAACAGTAACAAAGTCTATGAGAAATATGAGATTATATAAAATGGTCAAATATAAAAATCATAGGCATCCCTGAGAGTGAAGAAGAAAGAGTACAAGGCCTGGAAAACCTATTTGAAGAAAAATTCCCTGGTCTTGGTAGGGATTTAGACATTCAGATACAAGAAGCTCAATGAACATCTGGAATATTCATTGCAATGAGGGCATTACCAAGGCATATAGTCAACATACTGTCAAAGAGAACATGAAAGAGGAACTCCTATGAGCTCTGAGGTGAAAACATCAAGTAACTTATAAAGGAAAACCCATCAGACTAACAGCAGACTTCTCAAGAGAAACCACCCAAGCCAGAAAGGAATGGGATCCTATCTTTAGTCTCCTTAAACAGAATAACTGCCAGCCATGAATTTTGTATCCCGATGAATTAAGTTTCATAATGAAGGAGAAATAAACTCTTTCACAGACAAGCAAATAATGAAGGAATTTGTCACTAATAGACCCATCGTACAGGAAATGCTAAAAGTGTATTATATAAACAACAGGACAAGAGACACCAACCAGTGTAAAAACACCCAAAATTGTAGCTCACAGCTCTTATAAAACAATAGCACAAGAGGAAAGACAAAACAATAAGGTATCATCCAACATGATGAACAGAACAGCATCCCACATATAAATACCAACACTCAACATGAATGATCTGAATGCCCCTCTTAAAAGACATAGACTGAATAAATGGATGATAAAACACTACCCAAGTATCTGCTGTTTCCAGGAAACAAATCTAACCCACAAAGACTCACACAGGTTAAAGGTGAAGGGATGGAACAAAATATTACACACCTGGAATCCAAAAGTGAACAGGTGTAGCCATTTTCATATCAGATAAAATAGCCTTTAAATAATAATGGTGACAAAAGACAAAGATGGTCATTATAGAATGGTAAAGGGAGAAATTCAACAAGAAGACATAACAATCCTAATTAGATATGCACCTAACACAGGAGCTCCCAGATTCATAAAGCAAATTCTTCTAGATCTAAGCAAAGAAATAAACAGTAGCATCTTTTTTTTTTTTTGAGACATAATCTGGCTCTGTTGCCCTGGCTAGAGTGCTGTGGCATCAGCCTAGCTCACAGCAACCTCAAACTCCTGGGCTCAAGCCATCATCCTGCCTCAGCCTCCTGAGTAACAGGGACTACAGGCATGTGCCACCATGCTCGGCTAATTTTTTTATATATATATTTTTAGTTGTCCAGATCATTTCTTTCTATTTTTTTAATAGAGACGGGGTCTCGCTCTTGCTCAGACTGGTCTCGAACTCCTGACCTTGAGTGATCCACCCGCCTCAGCCTCCCAGAGTGCTAGGATTACAGGTGTGAGCCACTGCACCTGGCCAACAGTAGCATCTTAATAGTTGGGGACTTTAACACCCCATTGACAGTACTGGACAGATCATTGAAACAGAAAATGAGTAATGAAACACTGAACTTAAATAGGAGTCTAGAACAATTGGGCTTACCAGACATTTACAGAACATTCTACCTCAAAACGAAAGAATATACATTTTTCTCTGTAGCACATGGGAAATTTTCCAATATTGATCATATTTAGGCCACAAAATAAGTCTGAGAAAATTCAATAAAACCTAAATCATACCATGTATCCTCTCAGACCACAGTGGAATAAAACTAGAAATCTATTCCAAGAGAAACACTCCAATCTACACTAAGTCATGGAAGTTAAACAACCTACTACTGAATTATCCTTGAGTCAATGATGAAATTAAGATGGAAATCAAAACATTCTTTGAACTGAATGACTAAGGGGACACAAGCTATCAAAATGTATCAGGTTCAGTAAAATCAGCCTTAAGGTGAAAGTTTATAGTCTTAAATGACTACATCAAAAAGATAGAAAGATCACAACTTAACAACCTAATGTCACATCTCAAGGAACTAGAAAAAGAACAAACCAAACCCAAAGCCAGCAGAAAAATAAAAATAAAAAATAACAGAGCAGACTAAATGAAATGTATCAACAAAACAAAAAGTTTTTCTTTTAAAAGAGAAACAAAATCAATACACCACTAGCCAGACTAACCAGAAATAGAAGAGAAAGGACCCAAACAATTTCAATCAGAAATTAAAAAGGAGACATTACAACTGATGCTGCAGAAATACCAAAGATCATCTGTGAATATTACAAAAGTCTCTACACACATAAACTAAAAAGCACTGTGGAAATGGACAAATTCATGGAAACACACAATCTCCCAAGACTCAGTCAGGAAGAAATAGAACAACTGAATAGACCAATAACAAGAAATGAAATCAAAAAAGTAATAACAAAATCTTCCAACAACAAAAAACTCCTGGACCAGATGGATTTACAGCCAAATTCTACCACACCTACAAAGAAGAACTGGTACCCATACTGCAGAAATTATTCCATCACATCAAGAAGGAAGAAATACTCTCCAATTCATTCCACGAAGCCAGGATCACCTTGATACCAAAACCAGGAGACGACACAACAATAACAAAAAAACGGAAACTACAGACCAACATTCCTCATGATAATATATGCAAAAATCCTCAATAAAATACTGTCAAACTGAATCCAACAGCACATCGAAAAAATAATCCACCATGACCAAGTGGTCTTCATCCCAGGAATACAAGGATGGTTCAACATACATAAATCAATAAATGTGATTCACCTCATAAACAGAAGCAAAAACAAAGACAATATATTTGATCACCTTAATAGATGCAGAAAAAGCATTCAACAAAATCCTTTCATGATAAAAACCCTCAATAAACTAGACATAGAAGGAACATATCTCAAAATTATAAAAGCCGGATAAACCCACAGCCAACATCATACCGAATGGGGAAAAGTTGAAATTATTCCCCCTGGGAACTGGAACAAGACAAGGGTTCCCACTGTCACCACTTCTATTCAACACAGTGCTTTAAGTCCTAGCCAGCACAATCAGGCAAGAGAAGGAAATAAAGGGCATCCCATGTGGAAAGAGGAGGTCAAACTAACCCTGTTTGCTGATGATATGATCTTGTTCCTAAAAATCCCTTAACATTCCACCAAAAGACTGCTGGAATTGATAAATAAATTCAGCAATGTTTCAGGTTGCAAAATAATTTTACACAAATGAATATCATTTCTATATACTAATAACAGTCAAGCAGAGAGTCAAATTAAGGACTCAATACTATTCACAATGACTACAAGGAAAATAAAATATCTAGGAATATACTTTTTAAAAAAAGAGTTTAAAAACCTATACAAGGAGAGCTGCAAAACACTGAGGAAAGAGAATGCAGATGACACAAACAAATGGAAAAACATCCCATGCTCATGGATTAGCAAAATCAACATCATTATAATGTTCATACTGCCCAAAGTGATTTACAGATTCAACACAATCCCCATCAAAATACCAGTGTTTGATTTAAAAGATCTAGAAAAAATAATCCTAAGCTTCATTTGGAACTAAAAAAGAGCCAAGGCAATCTTAAGCAAAAAGGACAAATCTGGAGACATCACATTACCTGACTTCAAATTATACTACTAGGCTATTAGAACAAAAACAGCATGTTACTGGTATAAAAGTAGAGACATAGACCAATGGAACAGAATAGAGACCCCAGAAATAAAACCATCTATGCAAAACCAACTGAACTTCCATAAAGCAGACAACGTATACTGGGCCCTATTTAGCAAATGATGCTAGGAAAATTGAATGGCCACATGCAGAAGAATGAAACAGAGTCCCTATCTCTTGCCGTATATAAAAATTAATCCAAGATGGATTAAAGATTTAAATGTGAGGCATGAAATCATAAAAATTATAGAAGAAAATGTAGGAAAGACTCTTTTAGACACAGGCCTAGGCAAAGAATTTATGGCTAAGACCCCAAAAGCAAATATAGCAGCAACTAAAATAAATAAATGGGACTTTATTAGATTAAAAATCTTCTGCACAACAAAGGAAATAATCAACTGAGTGAATAGACAACCTATAGAACAGGAGCCAATATTCATAAATTATGTATCTAACAGTGGGCTGATATCTGGAATCTACAAAGAACTCAAACAAATCAGCAAGAAAAAAAACCCAAACAACTCCTTCAAAAAGTGGATGAAAGACATGAACAGAATTTTTCAAAAGAAGATAGAAAAATGGCTAAAAACATAGAAAACAATGCTCGACATACTAATCATGAGGGAAATGCAAATTAAAACTACAGTAGAGAGCACCTTACCTGTATTAAAATGGCCATTATTAAAAAGTCAAAAAATAATAGATGCTAGTGTGGATGCAGAGAGAAAAGAACCCTTATACACTGTTGGTGGGACTACAAATTAGTACAACCTCTTTGGAAAACAGTATGAAAATTCCTCAGTGAGACAAATGTAGACCTACCATTAGATCCAGCAGTCCCACTGCTGGGTATCTACCCAAAGGAAATGAAGTCATTTTATCAAAAATACACCTACACTTGAATGTTTATTGTAGCACAATTCACAATTGCAAAGATGTGGAATCAACCTAAGTGAGCTTCAATTCATGAGTGGATAAAGAAAATGTGGTGTGTGTCTATATATATATATATATATATAGACACACATACCATGGAGTACTATTCAGCCATAAAAAGGAACAAAGTAGTATCATTTGCAGCAGTGTGGAGGGAACTAGAGATCATTATCCTAAGTAAAGTACCTTAGGAATTGAAAACAAAACACCATTTGTTCTCATGAATAAGTGGGAGCTAATGGATGGGTACACATGGGCACTAAGTGATATAAAGGATGTGAGAAACCAAAAAGCGGGGGAGGACAGGAGGATGGATATGGGATAAAAACTTACCGACGGGGCACAATAAACACTATTCTGGTGACAGGCACACCAAAAAGCCCTGACTTCCGCATTACAAGATATCCATGTAATGAAAAAACACTTGTACTCCCTTAAAAAATAAATTTTAAAAATCACTTGTTATTTTTGTCAAAATCATCTGACAATCTTGAGTACCCCCACCAGAAAAAAAAGACTTGCTCATTTTGGAGCTATGAATCTTAAAAAAAAAAAAAATCCTTATATTATATTCACACATAACCTTAGCTTTTCTGGATATAAAATTCTAGACTTGAAGGTAATTTTTAAAATCTTCAAAAACATTAGTCAACTATCTTCTCATATCCACTACTGTTATTGACAACTCATATACCAATAAGATGCTTATTTCTTTGCAAAAGTTCTGCTTTTTTTCTTTGGAAATTTTTAGAATTGTCTCTTTGTCTTTAATGCTCTTAAATTTTACTACTATTTGTCTAGATTTTTCTTTTCTTCTCCTGTTTCACACTTGCTATAGCCTTTCAATTTCAATGAGTTTCAATTAATTCCAATCATCTAATTATCCTTTATATCATATTGTGTCTTTCTTTAATCCTAAGAAATTTGCAGTAATTATTTCCTCAAA